>NC_081571.1:58417995-58780511 GCF_022355385.1 Mustela nigripes
GGTTTGGGAGAAGGGGGTGGTATTATGGACATTGGGGAGGGTATGTGTTTTGGTGAGTGCTGTGAAGTGTGTAAACCTGGTGATTCACAGACCTGTACCCCTGGGGATAAAAATATATGTTTATAAAAAATAAAAAATTATATTAAAATTTCAAAAAAAATAAAATATTGAGGAGAAATTATATTTTTTAAAGATTTTATTTATTTATTTGACAGACAGAGATCACAAGTAGGCAGAGAGGCAGGGAGAGAGAGAGGAAGGGAAGCAGGCTCCCTGCTGAGCAGAGAGCCTGATGCAGGGCTCAATCCCAGGACCCTGGAATCATGACCTGAGCCGAAGGCAGAGGCTTTAACCCACAGAGCCACCCAGGCGCCTCTTGAAGAGAAATTATTAATATGATCACCTGAATTTATTGCTCCTGTTTTCCGTAAAATCCATCTAAATGGTATATTTAATATTTCTATATCATATATTCTTATACAACAGAATTATAATAATAAAATTATGTTTTAAAGAATGTTAAAATATGCCATTTGAAATGTAATTCAAGCAGAATTTGATAACATATCAATTGTTCATTTGTCTCTGTAAGTGGAAGAATTTAGTATGATCAGTTTTCCTATTTCAGTTAATAAGCTTTCTCTCTATAAAATTCAGACTTCTGCAGATAAAAGGTGGAAAGGTAAATGGAAGTCATACCTGGTTCTCAAAAAACAGAGTATGAGACTAGCACAGCAATTACTTATCTAGGAGAACTAATACATGCTATGAGGTTAGCATTTTTGAGTGATAGCAATGGCTCAATTTAACTAGTATTGTCACCAGACCAAGTCCAAAGAGCCTCAAAGAGAATTTTTCTAAAAGCTTGTTTTTGGTCTAAGCTCCCCAACAACTGTTCCTGTCCAGATAAGCTTGATGCCAGACCACAAGAAATGATAAAAAACTAGATCAAACCCGACATACCCAAGATGGCTGACAAAATAGGACAAAGTTGACATTATTCCTTCATTATACTATATTAAGATACTAAAACCTCCTTCCTAAGTGTGCCACGGTAGGAAAACCCTGATAAGAGAAATAAGGAAGAAAATAAGGAAGAAAAAGGGAAGCAGCTTAAGTTCCTGGAAATTTCTGCCCCTTTCCCTGAATCCCATTGATATCAAGCATCTTGGGTTTGCCCCCCAGTCATTTCATTTATGCCCCCTCCCCCTATAGGGAGAAGGAGGTGCCTTTAGAGCACGAGCTCCCTTTCTCTATTCTCTGGCTATTGCATATACTATCTGCTTTCATCAAATACTGTTTTGTTATTTGGCTATTCAATGAACAGTATTGACTATGGAAAGAAACTATCAATTTAATAACAGTATTTATGGGGAAATACTTTGAAATACTTGAAAATGTAGCTTCTTAACTAGTGGTAAATATATTTAGAGTTGTTGGAAATCTCTCAATGAAGGCAGAAAATGGGTGGAGGTGTGGTTTTGGAGGCAGGTAATGGAGAGGGGGAGGCAGGTGAAGGAAGGTAAATGTCTTTTTCTTACTATTAATAGCAAAGTTTTCCCAATGGACATTTTCAGTCTATGTCTGTTTCCTCAACAGGGAATAGGGAATCAAAATAATGCAAACAGTTACCTTATTCAAAGCATACAATAGTTTGAAAATATAACCTCTATATTTACAGAGACAAAAACTACATTTTTTCCCTCTCCTCCCTTTTTCCCTTCCTTCCTTCCTTCCTTCCTTCCTTCCTTCCTTCCTTCCTTTCTTTCTTTCTTTCTTTCTTCCTTTCTTTCTTTCTTTCTTCTTCTTCCTTCCTCCCCTCCTCCCCTCCTTCCTTTCTTACTTCTTTCTTTCTCTTTCTTTCATTCGTTCGTTCTTTCATTCTTTCTTTCGTTCTTTCAAGGGAAGTGATAACCAGTATTGTGGCTGAACCAGCCCTCATGGTTCTTAAGGTGGTAAGATGACCTCAGAAATAACCATCAGAAAACTTTTGGGGAAAAAGTGTTTATTATTTACAAGTCTTGGAAAGTACCTGGCACACCTGGGCCATACCATGAGGTTATGGAGAAAGGGGAGAGAGAGATTGAGCACATATGGGCCTCGATTCTGTTTTCATTGGGCTTAAGACGGGGGCATACGGTTTCCCTGGGCTGAATCTTAGTTGATGAATTTAAAGCCTAAGAGATGGGAATTTAAAGTACAGAAAAGAAAAAAAAATGTGCCTAAATGGTTAGTTGTCTGAGGAGCTGGGGGTGGATGGTGGGGGCTGGCTCTTTATTTAGTTGTGTGGTTGACAATGAGTTTATTCAAGATAGCCATCTTTGAAATCTAGGCTTCAGCAGTCAATGTAACTTAGGTCAGGCACTGTATTACAAAAAAAGAAAACCAAGGCGTCAAGGCTTACACAACAGGGAGGAACATTTCCGAACTACTTTTTATATTGAAGACAATATTTAACATTCTTTTTTAAAGACTTTCCTTCATAATATTATAAACTTGATTATAAGATTGGGTCACATTTAAGATGATAAATTATCATCTAATTATTTTTTATGATGAAGACATTTTTAACAATGGAGCTCATTTGTTAGTATTAGTGAAGTAATGAGGTTTTTGTTTGTTTTTTTTTTGTTTTGTTTTTTTTTTTTTACTATCTTCTGGTACATGGATATTTTCTCTTGATGTGTAAAAGGTCATTTTTCTCAGTGAAAATTTTATTGCATCTTGTATTTACACTTGACTTAAATCAAGACAAATGATAAAAAACAAACAACCAAAAAACCCCACAGAAATCTGTATCTGGATTTTGGTTTTTTGAAATGAGGAAAATATTGCAATGAGTTACATAATTAGTCAGTTACAAAACTTTTCTTGTGAGCAAATAGCAATCCATCTCAGTGAAATGTGCCAAGTGAGACCATTCTAGCAATAACCATTAAGACTCAGAACACAGAGGCTGAAGTATACCAAACAGAAAGAGAGACTGACTCATTAAAACTAAATTCTCCTTCCCCCATAGGATACCCTTGAACACTCTCTTTAATATGGGGAATTGCAGCTGACATTTGCAAGAACCATTTATAACTCAGATCCTGGTTGAATTGCAGAAAATGATGGGTGCTACACACCCAACAGGCTTTATTCTGATTTTTCAGGAAAGCTGTTTTTCAAATAAACAGCTTTAACAGAATTTGCTATTACATCTAAGAATGAATTGCTTTAGAATTTTGAAAACGATTATCATGTTTTCCTAAATTACTCCTAATTTGCATCTTTATTTGTCAGATACCATGATTAAAACAGATTTTCGGAATTGCACCTGGTTAGCCAGTACTATAGATATTTTATATTTTTAACAATCATAATAAATTTATAATAATATATTTTTTAAGTGCATACTAAGATGAAAGGGGTATTTGACACATAAGAAATTGTAGCAGGTGAAACCAATTTGTTTATTTAGTTGGATTATTTAGTGGTGATGTTTCAACCTATTTCACACAATTTGAATTATTTTTCTTATAAATAATTCTAATTTATTAATCTCTTATCATATTATTTTTCTGTTACCTGATAATTAAAGGAATCACTGGCTCTAATTAAATCTCTTATTATAATAATCTGATGGGAGGCATTTCTGTTTTTCAAGGTTTACAAAGCAGTTCATTAATAGATATTATAGAAGCTATTCAATTTGTCAACAAAAGGCTTTATGCAAAGATTATAGATCTGATTGAAGTATCCCAAAGTAAACTTTAAGAGATATTTATAAACATTGTACTTTAATACTTTTTATGTAAGTAGAAAGTATCTTCCAAAACTAACATATAATAATATGTTATAGTCCATGTAAGTCACTATTTAATGAAGTACTATATACCATTTAAAATTATAAATCTAGGGGCGCCTGGGTGGCTCAGTGGGTTAAAGCCTCTGCCTTCGGCTCAGGTCATGATCCCAGGGTCCTGGGATCGAGCCCCGCATCGGGCTCTCTGCTCAGCAGGGAGCCTGCTTTCTCCTCTCTCTCTGCCTGCCTCTCGGCCTACTTGTAATCTCTGCCTGTCAAATAAATAAATAAAATATTAAAAAAATACATATATATATAAATCTATTTTTTAATTCTAGGATTATTTACATTGAATTCTTTATTCCATTCTTAATTCCTTTGTATAAAGTACTTTGTTCCCCATTTACAAATTATGATAAAAGTTAACATTAGCTTAGCATGTTTATACTGATTTATTCTTAATAACATCCTTCCATTTTAGGCAGTGACTAATTTATCATCAAAATTAGTGGTCATTTGAATGTGAAAGAGTAGTGTGAACAAATAGTAAGTTATTATTTAAGAAAATAGAACCAATGGTGCACTGGAGCTGCCTTTTATTGGCTTGAATGAGCCGATTATTGAAAAGAAATTTTGTCAGCCAGATGATACTATTAGTTTGAAATTGGTTACTATGGGGATAGCACTTTCAACATGGAACTCAGCAAATGCTATAAATCAAGACCTACCCCTCCCTGACAGCTGTTGAACATTTACCAACATATGAAAGTGTACACATTTAACAATTATGTCAAAACACAGGGTAAACCAAGACTGCTGTAGGTAACTGAGCCATAGGGTAATCTCCATTGTAGGTCATATTTGAGGTTGCTATCATTAAGTTAATGCCCAAATTAGTATCAATAGGGCAGAGTAGGGCTGACTGCTCTCAAATCCATTCTTTACTCCACAGATAATATATTTGTATGTGATTTAGACATTTCCCTGCCTAATTTGAAGCCCCCTCATACCCATTAGGATAAGGTCCAGCATGGTTAGTTTGGGTTTCACTAAATACAACTGATATGCTGCTGAATGCATCCTTGGCCTATTCTTCATCACTTTCCCCAAATCATGCTGAAAGCTGTAGGTTTTTTTACCCCCTTTATTTATTAATGTATTATGTACTCCTTTGCCCTCAGAAATTTGGACACGCTCATCCTTCTGCCTGGCATTGTCTTTCATTCATTTCAGTAACTAACTTCTACCCATTCCTTCATGCAAGAACTGGTTTTCTGTTCCTTTATAGATCAAAGCTGGAATTTTCTGCTACTTTAAGGTTATTCTTTACCAATATCCTTTGTGGGTTCTACATTCTATCCAGTCTTAAAATATTGCAGCCCCTAGGAATAGTTCACAGGAATATATATTCCTCTAATATAAGTTATCTCATATCCAGGTCTGCAGCTTTAAATACAAAGTTTTTGTTGGTTACTTCTAAAGGCATACCTTTAGACTCGACATCTCCCTTGAATTCAAAACTCACATATATAAACTGTCAATTTAACATTTTAATTTTTATAAATAATAGATCTTTCCTGGAATGTTACAATTAAACTGTCACCTGAAACTGTTGCTACATGTTGAAACTGTTACTGTGAACTCATGCCTATCTGCTCTGCCCTGTTTCTCTCTTATCCATCCCTCACCCCATACTCCATTCTCCAGTGTTCTTTTTGAAACACAATTTTACTTTCTGATCACATCCCATTATTATTAAATTATAATATTTAATAACTCTTCTCATATAACTCTTCTCAAATAACTCTTCTCATTTACTTAAACTAAAATATTAACTCCTTATCTGGGAAACATGATTTGTTGTTCACCTACCTATTTCATATCACTTCCTACAACTATACTGCTGCCTTATTATCTCCACATTACAGCCAAAAACACCTTCTTTCTGCTTCTGATATATAAAAATGTTGTTTTTGCCTTAAGTCTTTGAAATATTTAGTCCTTCTGCTCAGAATTATCTACCCTAATTCTTCATCCAGTTGACTCATGCCATAAATTAGGTCTTAACTTAGATACCAAGTCTATTAGTTCCCCCGGACTGCCATGACAAAGCATCATACACAGGGTGGCTTAAAATAGCAGGAATTTGGGTGCGTGGGTGGCTCAGTGGGTTAAGCCTCTGCCTTCAACTCAGGTCATGGTCTCAGAGTCCTGGGATTGAGGCCGGCATTGGGCTCTCCGCTCAGCAAGGAGCCTGCTTACCTAACCATTTCTCTATGCCTGCCTCTCTGCCTACTCACGATCTCTCTCTCTCTCTCTCTGTGTGAAATAAGTAAATAAAATCTTAAAAAAAAAGAAAATCGCAGGAATTTGTTGACTCACAGTTCCAGAGTCTAGAAGTCCAAAATTAAGATATTACAAGAATCCATTCCTTCTGTGGGCTCTGATGAAGAATTCACATTCTGGAATGCCAGTGATCTATGGCACTCCTCACTTTGTAGATGCATCACTACAAACTCTGCCTTTGTCTTCATATGGTATTTTCTTTGTGCCTCTGGATTCTCAATTTTTCTCATAATAAAATCAGCCTTATTGTGTTAGGGCCACTCTAATGAACTTATTTTAACTTGATTACATCAAGAGACCCTCTTCTTAAAAAAGATCACATTCATATTGCAGGGGTTAAGGTTTCCTTTTGGAGGACACAGTTCAAACCATAATATCACCTCCTCTGAGTGTTTTTCATGTAAAACTCACTCTCATAATGGAGTATCTAATTTTTATCAAAATCCTTGCTATGAGTACTCAATGTTTTTGTATTAATTTAGTTAATGGTTTATTGTATGCCTACTTCAAATAAAGAATAAAATCCACAAGTGAGTGACCTTATTTGTTCCTCCTGTTGATTTTCTAGATGTGTACCGAGAACAGTCTATAGCGTACAGTAAGACCTTAATATAGATTTGGTGTATATGTGTATTAATAATGAATAGATTATAATATCTGCTTATCACTAATATTACTGCCATTATATTTGTTTACTATAATATCTAAAATATTATGTGTACCATTTTAATTAGCCTTAAGTTTATAAATGTGATTTTCTATGTAATGGCTAGTCAAGGTTATAGTGAGTTTTTTTTTTTTTTTTTTTTTTTACAAGAGAACGTAAGTTCAATTCAAGAGTAAGTCTTTCTCCATTACATTAATGTAGCACAAAATTCAATTTTTGGCAGTGTTCCCAGGCAATCAGGGTTGCAAAGTCATCTTGTCCTCCACATTTGCGTATAGTGGAGAAACATATCATCATGATATATTGCAATGTTACTGAGAGGGGTTGACCTCATTCTGAAAGATACTTGCTTATTTCCATTGACATGTGCCATTTATAAATGATAATCATTGTATCAATTTTTAAAAAAGAATAAATCATGGAATAAGAATTAAAGCTATCACAAATCTATCAAGTAAAGAATAAAAATATGATCAAGCAGGATGATTTTTTTCAAGGATTTAATGTTATTTTGTGTAGTATCACTGAGTTGAGTTATAGAATTAAATAATTTTTGAATTATATTATGATAATCTATATTACTAAAAGTAAAATCGAAATCCATTAGAAACTAACATATACATAGTGATTAGATGTTCAAGGTTTTCACATGTTTTGCATATGATTTCCCCCTACACAGAAGTATACTTTCTGCAACAAAGTTTGATAAAGAAAGAGAAAGACCTAAAAGAATAAAAAGATAGTTTGCTTTTTGCTGTTCAGTAAAATAAAGTTTAGATTTTAATTACAATATAAACTACCTGTATTAATTTCTCTACCTTGACACTATTGACATTTGGCTGGAAAATTTGTTGTGTGAGACTCTCCTTTATATGATAGGATTCTTGGCAGTACACTTGACCTCTACATATTAGTTGTCAATAGTACAATTTAAACCCATTTTTGAAGACAATGAAACATGTCTCCAGATGTTGACAAATATATATGTGAGTAGGTAAGGGAGGGAGATTTTCTCTGGCTGAGAACTACTGCATTAGCATAAACTAATCAAGTATTTCTGCCATACCAGATTTGTGCTTTGCAGACTCATATCTGTCTAGGCATTTAAGGAGAGAAAAAAACTGTTATAAAACAAAACTCTTTGAAGAATCAAAACCCAAGCCCATGCTAATCATAGGATAATATAAGGCAGTCCAAGCAGATAATGTATAGGAAAAAAATACATATTTTATGTTATATTGAATATATAATGTGTTTTTATATAATAGAAAATAATATATATTACATATAATATGTATTACACACACACACACACACACACACACACACACATACACACACAGTTAGGGACAGTGGAACCTCTCAGGAAATTAACAAGAGGAATATTTAAATCTTTCTTTGAGAACATCTGCACAGCCCAGAATACACAGAAAAATAAAATTTCCCTTAAAATTGAGCTTACAAGTAAAAGTCAAATCAACAAAGGTAATAATCTATTATGGCCAAATCTGTTTGGACTAAACTAATGCAGTTAATATTCTTAGAATTTAAGATAGAGCAAAAACTAAAAACTAGAATATAAAATAAATGTGTTTTAAAAAATTAAATGAGAAAATAATGAATGAGAAAAAAATTAAAAGCCTAGGATATTATGAAACAAGCATAGACTGATTTGAAAAAGGAACAAGTGATCATACTGGAAATGAGCTATTTTATTGTAATTAAAACTTTGACAGATTAAATACCAGATTAGATATAGTTCAACACTGAATGAACCGGTAGAAACTTCTGGGGAAATTTTCTGGAAAGCATCGATATAAAGCAGTGAAAACATTAGAGAGGTTCTGAGACAAAGAGGATATAATACACATGTGCAATCTATAAGCAACAGAATGGATAATTAAGATAATTTTTAAAAAAGTGAATATGAAGGTTCTATATTTTAGGTGATAATGTCTAAAACTCATGAGACATAAAGAAAGAAATAAATCTTAAAACTGAAAAATGTTGAGGTGAGAACAAAATAAATCAAAACTAATCTAATACACAGTTGACCCTTTAACACACCAAATAAAGACAGACTCATAAAAAGAACTAATGATCATGTGTAAAGGGAAAATAATTAGAATTCTGGCTGCAGAATTATCATGATTATTAATATAGGCCAGAAAACAAAGAGGTCTAAATAAATTTATAAACTGTTCACTACAGTACCTCTTAGTACCACAAAATTACTTAAAGTTCTTAGTAGATATAATACTGAGGCTCCCAACCCATAGGATCCCATTTCAAATAATAATTAACTGTTATTTTCATTCTAAGCTATCATTATTTTTTATTGTGATAATCTATGCTAATTTATATTTATTCTCATTCATCAATTTTCTAATCATAGCCAATTTATATTTCTCTACTAACCTATAATATCCAAGTTAAGGAAGAGAAACTTCAGAGGCCAAAATATTACTCCATCAAAAATCCACTACCAAAATAATTGTAAAACAAATTTCTTTGGGGACAAATTAAATGAACTGAGACCAACAAAAGTGGTAAAGATAGAGATTGCAGGTTCCCTTATGAGTCCCTCATGTAATTTTTTTTTAAAGATTTTATTTATTTATTTGACAGACAGAGATCACAAGTAGGCAGAGAGGCAGGCAGAGAGAGAGGGAGAGAGAGGAGGAAGCAGGCTGCCTGCTAAACAGAGAGCCTGATGCAGAGCTTGATCCCAGGACCCTGAATCTCTCATGTAATTTTGAGACACTAGAGAACTAATGCAGTTCAAGCACTTTTAATGCAAGTATACATTTTAAGACACATGAGTAAAATTGCTCCAAGATAAAAACAGAGTATATATTTTCTTAAAATTTAAAGAGAGAATATGGGTTAAAATGGATAAATTGAATATAGCATAGGAAAGGAGAAGAAATAAAAATAAAATTCAGGGAGGAAAAGCTTGGAGAGAGATTTAAGATGGTGGCATAGTAGGAGGACCTTAGACTTATCCTGTCCCTTGAGCACAAGTAAATAATTATCAAATCATTCTGAACATCCAAGAAATTAACCTGAGGACTGACAGAATAGCACAACTAGTGGGAGAAAAAAACACCACATGGAGGAAGATGGGAGGTTCAGAGATGTAGTTTGAATTAAAAGCTTGATCAATGGAAAGAACAAAAAGAATGAAATATAGGTAAAGCCAGTATATAATGACAATCATATTAAGTACAAAAATAAAATTTGCTTATTAATATAGACATTTTCACCTTAAATGAATACAAAATTCTATTATTGGATAATTGTATTTTAGTATGTCTTTAGCGGCAAAACTGAAATAAAAAAGATACAGGAAGAATGAAAATAATAGAGGGAAATAGGCATGCAAACCATAAAACAAAGGAAAATACAATACACTATAAATACAAAAGTATTTTAAATCAGAGAAAAGGAATTTTAAGGGAAAATTAAGGCTAAATGGAGTCATTACATAGCGATAGGCTACAATAAGACCAAATCAACAGAAATTATAAACTTGAAACTGCGTATACTACTATATTAACAATAGAGTTTCGAACTAATTGAATTAATAATACTAAGCAAATTTAAGGAGACACAAACAAATCCACAATAATAGTAGGAGATTTAAACCTTTTATCACCAAGATTGCTTGTGATTGCTTCTAGTGTTTACCTGAATATAAATTTTCCACACAACATTTCAATAAAAGTAACATAAAAAAATCAACTCAAATTGAATTAAAGATTTTTTAAAGACTTTATTCATTTGAGAGAAAGACAAAGAGTACAAGGGGGGGCAAGAGAACATGGGACTACATCAAACTTAAAAGCTTCTACCCAGCAAAGAAAACAATAAAAAAAAAGAAAGAAAGAAAGAAAAAGAAATCCACCTACAGAATGAAAGAAAATATTTGAAAATCACATATTTGATAAAGGGTTAATATGCAAAATATAAAAGAATGCATAGAATCATATAACTCAATAGAAAAAAAATCAAATAAAAATAGAGAAACTGAATGGACATTTTCCCAAAGACATAGAAATGGACAACAGGTACACTGAAAGATGCTTAACATCACTAATCAGAGAAATGCCAATCAAAATCACAATGAGAAATAAGCTATTACTTCACACCTATCAGAATGGCTATTATCCAAAAGATAAGAGATAACAAGTGCTGACCAGGATGTGGAGAAAAGGGAATCTTGTGCCCTGTTCATAGTAAAACAAATTTGTGCCGCTAGAGAGTATTATGCTAAGGGAAGTAAGTTAATCAGAGAAGACAATTATCATATGATCTCTCTGATATGAGGAATTTGAGAGGCAGAATGGGATGGGGCGTCATGGGAGGTAGGGAGGGAAAGAACAAAACAAGATGGGACCAGGGAGGGCGACAAACCATACGAGACTTTTAATCTCAGGAAACAAATTTAGGATTGCTAGGGCATGGGGGGCAAGGGATAAGGTGGCTATGTGATGGACATTGGGGAGGGTAAGTGCTATGGTGAATGTTGTGAAATGTGTAAGCCTGATGATTCACAGACCTATCTATACCCCTGGGGCAAATAATGCATTACATGTTTGTTTGTTTGTTTTTAAATATTTTATTTATTTATTTGACAGAAAGAGAGATCACAAGTAGGGAGAGAGGCAGGCAGAGAGAGAGTGGGGAGCAGGCTCCCTGCTAAGCAGAGAGCCTGATGCAGGGCTCAATCCCAGGACCCTGAGCTGAAGTCAGAGGCTTAAACCACTGAGCCACTCAGGAACCCCAATACATTATATGTTAATTATTAAAACAAAACAAAACAGTATGGAGCTTCTCAAAACCTTAAAAATAGAACTATCAACAATTCCCCTACTGGGTATAAATCCAAAGAAAATAAATCACTATCTTAAAAAAGTATCTGTATTTCCTATGTTCATTGAAGCATTATTTACAATAGCTAAGACATGGAAACACCTAAGAGTTCGTTGACAGATTAATAAAGAAAATGTGATACATATATCACATCTATTTTAAATTATATATATACGTAATAGTGTGTATTATATATATAATGTGTTGATACTGGTGTATCAACTGTACTGGTATATTAATAACATAGTATCAAACTGGTTAACAATAGTATGTAAATTTAAGAAGACAAATCCATAATCATAGCAGGAGATTTAAGGTTTTTTTCTTTAAATTTGTTTTTACCAAAATCATCTGTGATTGCTCTAGAATATTAGTGTCTACCTGAATATAAACTTTCCATGCAGCTTTTCAAAAAAAAACTAAAAATAAACTATACATATATATGTATTTGTGTATGTGTATATATATATATATATATACACCTATATATATGTGTGTGTTTATGTATATATATGTTTGTGACAACATGAACTTTGAGGGATTATGCTAAGTGAAATGAGTGAGACAGAGAAAAGCAAATACCATATAATTTCACTTGTCTTAAGAATCTAAAAACAAAACAAAACAATACAGAGCAAAAAAACAAAGAAACAAACCAAAAACAGACTGTTAAATAGACAGTGTCTTAGGTTTGGGTTTTTATAATGGTCCTATCTATTTTAAACTGTTTCCATGATGTAATTAATTAAGTTAGTTAGTTAGTTAGTTAGTTAAAGATTTTATTTATTTGTCAGAAAAACAGAGAACACACAAGCAAGGGATATGGAAGACAGAGGAAGAAGCAGGCTCCCCGCTGAGCAGAGTCCAATGTAGGACTTGATCCCAGGACCCTAGGATCATGACTTGAGCTGAAGGCAGACACTTAACGCACTGAATCACCCAGGCATCCCTAATTAAATAACTTAGAAGAACACATTGAGCATGGGCAATTTTAGTATTTTGGTATTGTCTTCCTTTTGGAGAAATGAAGCATTAGTTCTCCTCTTGGGGTGAAGGCTCTCATACTGAATGAAATTTACTTTTGGATATATGGATTTCACAAAAATATGATAATCTGATAATGCATACTGATATATATTATGTAGTCTAAATAGTCATTTAGTTTAAAAATAAAATTGTAAAAATGGCTTGTGTTCTTTAATATATTTTTCAACTTTGATGATACTTTGTTAATATATTTTGGCAGAGGGCACTGGGGTGGCTCAGTTATTAAGCCTCTGCCTTTGGCTCAGGTCATGATCCCAGGGTCCTGGGATCCAGGTCTATCGGGCTCCCTGCTCAGCAGGAAGCCTCCTTCTCCTTCTCCAACTCCTCCTGCCTGTGTTCCCTCTCTCGCTGTGTTTCTTTCTGTCAAATAAATAAACAAATAAAATCTTTAAAAATATATATGTTTTGGTAGGGAAAATTCTATGTAACCAGGGATTTCAAAGTTTGGGGAAGTTATTTTATAAAGAATTATTAAAGGTTATTATAGATCCTGGATATCAACCTTTTGTCATTTGCAAATATCTTCTCCCATTCCGTGGGTTGCCTCTTTGTTTTTTTGACTGTTTACTTTGCTGTGCAGAAGCTTTTGATTTTGATGAAGTCCCAAAAATTTATTTTTGCTTTTGTTTCCTTTGCCTTTGGAGACATATCTTGAAAGAAATTGCTGTGGCTGATATCGAAGAGATTACTGCCTATGTTCTCCTCTAGGATTCTGATGGATTCCTGTCTCACGTTGAGGTCTTTTATCCATTTTGAGTTTATCTTTGTGTACGGTGTAAGAGAATGGTTGAGTTTCATTCTTCTACATATAGCTGTCCAGTTTTCCCAGCACCATTTATTGAAGAGACTGTCTTTTTTCCACTGCATATTTTTTCCTGTTTTGTCGAAGATTAATTGACCATAGAGTTGAGGGTCCATATCTGGGCTCTCTACTCTGTTCCACTGGTCTATGTGTCTGTTTTTATGCCAGTACCATGTTGTATTGGTGATCACAGCTTTGTAATAAAGCTTGAAATCAGGTAACGTAATAAAGCTTGAAATCAGGTAACATGATGCCCCCAGCTTTATTTTTGTTTTTCAACATTTCCTTAGCGATTCGGGGTCTCTTCTGATTCCATACAAATTTTAGGATTATTTGCTCCAGCTCTTTGAAGAATACCGGTGGAATTTTGATCGGATGGCATTAAAAGTATATATTGCTCTAGGCAGTATAGACATTTTAACAATGTTTATTCTTCCTATCCAAGAGCATGGAATGGTCTTCCATCTTTTTGTGTCTTCTTCAATTTCTTTCATGAGTGTTCTGTAGTTCCTTGAGTACAGCTCCTTTACCTCTTTGGTTAGTTTTATTAAAATAATCCATTTTGTAAGATAAACCATTCAACATATTAATGCTTAATTATATTTGAAAAATAAATTATAAGGTATATATATATATATATATATATACACTGTAATTCTTTAAAAAAGGGAAAAACAAAGTCAGTTTATTGGTTAGAACGTTGAATCTAGCATCCACACTGGGTCAATACAGTGTCAGTGAAATGATCAATAACGCAACATTTAACATGACAAACTTTACTATTTTATATTAAGAAAATAAAATTTTAAAAATCAACTTGAAGCCAGAAATCTATCACTAATGACATTAAACTCTAGTCACATTATACACGTTGTCTTCAGAAAATAAGCTTGTTGAAAGGCCAAATACATTATAAAGTAATGAACAAAAGAATAAGAGGAAATGAAATATTGAGTTAAAGTATGAAGAAGTTTCCTTAAATTAAAAAACACACACACACACACAAATTTCCTCCATTGTAAAATTATATCCATCAGGTGCTGCCATTGTGTGATGCTGAAAGACCATTATTTTCAAACTTAACATAATTTCATTTGATAGCCCATATTTTAAAGTTAAAAGAAGAGACACTTTTAAATAGCATGCTTGGGCTACATTATAAGCCCAAGTTAATGTCATTTACAGATCATGGGGTTTTGGCTTCACACTACAATGGCCTCATCCAGAGAAAAGAGGCTGACTAAATCTAATTAGGACTTGTAGATGTGATGAACCCTGGTTGCTAAAAGCTGAAATGGCATTGATTTAAATAGTAGCATGGTGCGGTGGAATGAGCAAGAGTTCAGAGTTACACAAAAAGGTTACGTTTAGAAATTTCATCATTACCAGTTTTGTCACCTGGGAAAGTTATTTGATGTTTCAGCACCCTATTATCTGCCTCTGCATAATCTGAAATGCTGTTGTACATTTTATATGAGGTGCCAATAGTGTAGAAGAGTAGTTAACACAATAAGCTGGGCAATTAGACAGACTTGGTTGAGATAATGACACCTTAGGAGATCTGTCACAGTGGGCCAGTCCTGTAGTTCTTGGTGCTGGAGGATAACAATACTCATTTCCTTAAGGGCTTTTTAAGGAGGTCAGAAGACAAACAATGAATGCATCTCTTATCATATTGTCTGGTCCCTAGTAATTGCAATCAATTTTAGCTATTATCATAGGCAGAATGTTTATATGCTACACTCTTCCTGCTTCATAACTAGGCTCCAAAAAGGTCATCCCCTTTTGCTCTACTTCATAATTGATTGCTATATTAAATGACATCATATCACATTACATTATATTATATATTATTATATTATATATTGCTATATATTTCAGGCAGCAAACACAGTCTATGCTGTTTGGAGTCATGTGAATATTGGCTTCATCCCTTACTAGATATTTGATTTTATGCAAGTATATGTTTGCTTAGAAACGCATGATTTGGTAAAAAGCTGCTTTTGACAAAAACGGCCTCAGATGTGGGTGGAGGAAAAATATGGGGAAATGGCTTGGGAGGATAGAGCAAATGAAAATGCCCTGCACTGGACATGTCCATGACCGTGAAGGCTGAGAAAGCGGAAGGGGGAGAGAGTTCACATTGTCAGAAATAGCTTAATTTTATTTAACTGTAATTTTTAAATATTCAAATCTAGTTATTTGCTGTTCTTTGGATTTTGTGGTTATTGTAACTGGTTTTGTTTGTTCTTTATGGACATTAAAGGAAAGGGCTGATGACCAACCACATCAGTGTTTTTTAAGCTCATTATGATCTGGAATCTGCGCAGAAATCGAACACAGGTGGTGTGAGCAGTTCACTGACTATCAGAGCAGAAGCAGAAGCTCAGAGTCAGATGTGAATTTTAAAACTAAGATTGCTTCTATCTAATTGAACATGGCATAAGATTGCAGGAAATTTCAGTTGAAGCTCAAAAGGAAATTTATATCTGCTGATATCTGCTTACAGAAGTGTCCAAACCAATTGTGAAATACAATTTCCTACTGGGTAAAATGGGAGTAAGTGATAGTTATCCTACCAGTTTTGCTATACAATGTAAATGCCATGGAAGCTGGAATTTGCTGCATTTTTTTCTTCATTAGATGTCCAGGGATTAGCAGAAGTGAAAACAAATATTTATTCTGAAGGGTAAATCACATTACATACAAAAGAACCATATGTAATACCATGATACAAATAACTAGCCAGTGTTAGTTTAAGTCTTTCATTTCCTATGTTAACATTTTATGGGTAAATTTTATTACTGTATTTCCATTATTTATGTGGATACCTGTATTAGATGTGCACCATGCTTCATACTATAAACACAAGAGGAACCAGATTGTCCCATATAAGTGGTTTAATAGATGGTATTAAGTATAATTTCTATTTCACAGGAGAAATAAAGAAATTAATGGAAAAAAGGAACTGTTAAACTTTACCTATATTTTTCACTACAAAAAGGAAATACATTTTTTTTAAAGATTTTATTTATTTATTTGACAGAGAGAGATGACAAGCAGGCAGAGAGACAGGCACAGAGAGAGGAGGAAGCAGGCTCCCTGCCGAGCAGAGAGCCTGATGTGGGGCTCTATCCCAGGACTCTGAGATCATGACCTGAGCCGAAGGCAGTGGCTTAACCCACTGAGCCACCCAGGCACCCCAGGAAATACATTTTAAAGTCGTGAAATCATTATGCAATTATTAAGAATATTTAAATAAATACTTTTGACTCTTTTATCTCATTTATAAGACAATGAGGAAATTACAATTTCTATATTTATCATTTCTAATGACTCCAGATACAAATTCTTGTTTCCTACATTTATTTTTATGACACATCCTAGAAAATTAATCAAAATATTCTCAAAAATATGTATAGAAATTTTTGAATTAAGACGAATATTGAAAATCAAAAACAATACTAAATTCCTGTTAATTGGGGATATAGAAGACAATGGAAACATGTAAAATTTCAAATCCTATGAATAATAATTTTTATGTTCTCATTAATCTTTTTTTTTAAAAAATCAAAGATTATCCCATCAGTCCTATCATTTTTTCCTCTTCAATTGTTATATATACTTTTAAAGATTTTATTTATTTGTCAGAGAGAGAGAGCACAAGCAGGCAAAGTAGCAGGTAGAGGAAGAGAGAGAACCAGGCTCCCTGCTGAGCAAGGAGCCAGATATGGGACTTGATCCCAGGACTTCGGGATCATGATCTGAGCCAAAGGCAGCTGCTTCACTGACTGAGCTATCCAGGCGTCCCTAATTGTTATATTTTTGATGTCCTGAATAAATCTGCCTGAACCTCTACTGAGAATTCTTCATGGTTATAGCACAATATTGTATGGAACTTCCTTTATTATTCTACTGAGCTGAATCCATTCTCCTGATTATAAGAATTCCTATTTTTCTGTTCCTTCCCTTGCACATTTTTCCTGTTTATAATGATATTAATATATTATATATATCACATAAATATATATAAGTATCCTTATACAATGTATATATAATAGAAATGGAATATACATCACATTTTATATAATATTATGTTATATATGATATACAATTAAATATACACTAATAGTTTTTAAGTGATCCTCATATGATATTCTATGATATTAAAATTAAACATATTTAAAAGCAGTCTAGCAACAAACATAATTGAGTATTGGCCTGGATACAGAATTTAATATTAAACTGAATTTCTTTTCCTCAGAAATTTTGAAGAGAATATTGCATATTGTATTATCCTGTGTTGCTCAAGAGTTGTTTGGTAACATTATGATATTCTTTGTCCTCTTTAGAGAACTTTAAAATTTTCTCTTATCTTAGTGTACTGAACTTTTGTGGATTGTCTAGGTCTACTGTCTTTCAGTTAGTAGTACATGAGGAGTTCTGTCAGTGTGGAAACATGCCCTAAAGGTATTAACATTTTCTTCTCCTGTGTATTCTCTTATTTCTTCATTTTGGATATTTTTCTTATTTTTTACGTTAGTATTTTGTGGGTCTTTGCTATTCACATTTGTTCTCTGTCCTTATATAAAGCTTATTAATTAATAATAATATTATTTTTGAATGTGTAGCACCATTATTTAATAGTTCTTTCTATATGTTAGTTTTTTATATTAAGTAAATGTTCTTTCATGGTTGTAGTATGTTCTTGATTCTTTTTGACATTGGTGGAGTTGTACCTTTATGCACAAATGTCCATACGGTTATGCCTGCACTTTTAACCATCTTTTGTTCCTAAAATTATATAACTTTCCTTGGGATCAATGTTTCTATTACCTTACTGTAATATCTATCATGTTGTAAATAAGGTTATTATTGGTTTGCAGTTAATTTCTTAAAAAAATAGCTTATTCATGATTTTTTTAAATAAATGAGTTTTTATATTCCATTACATACATTAAAAGAGGGAGGAGAATTTTTATTATAAAATGTCAATAGTTTACAGTAAGTCACAAATAATGACATAAATTTGTGGTTTGCAATTCATTTTTAAGGGATATAACAACAACAATGAACAGATATTGAGTGTCTATCAATGGGGTTTTTAAATTGATAGGCTTTGCTTTGAATCATCAAAGAGGGCTTCACTCTGGAAAAATACTAAATACAAGTGTTTTGACAAAAATTGGCCAGGGCCTTGTAGTTTCTTCAGAAAATCCATCTTTTATTCCTATACACCTGTCTACAGAGATTTTGCAGGGAGAATGGGGTTGCCAGTCGACACAAGGCATCCCTAGGAATACTTTAATGACTGTTTTTTTTCAGTCCTGCATCTAACTTCAGCCCTTAGCTCACCTAACACTGCAGTAATCTCAGCCTCTCAATGTACTAGATAGAATGACTCTTTTGGCTGTATCTTCCTCTATGAATGTTATTAGCAGCTTTGTCTTCCCTTAGACCAGCAGCTACCACTCTTCCAACTTCTTTCTTTACTTCTTCCTTGATAAATTTGATGGGACTCTGACACATTTTATATCTCTTTGTCATTATGGATATCTAAATCAGAAACATTACTCTAAGTTTATGCCCTTAGAAGTTTGTGAACTATAGAATTTAGGTGAGATTATTTGGCCATAATCAAATGAAATGCCCTTATTATTAGGATATTTCTTACCAATTTAAATTACTTTCCTACAAACTATAGTTTATTAATAAACCTTTCTTTCAGTATTACATTCAAACAGATTAAAAGAAAAATTATAATTAAGTTATAAATTATTCTCACTTAAAAATATGATAGGCATTTGAAACAGAAATGGATGAATCTATTTGTGAGTGGAGGCAACAAACATTTATCTGAACTCTCTATAATAAATTTATCATGATGTTAATAAGGCAATTTCATTTAAGTTATAGGAACTGAATGGCTTTTATTTTACTACATTGTTCATTCTGTATATTTTTTAAATATTTTATTTATTTATTTGACAGACAGAGATGACAAGGAGGCAGAGAGGCAGGCAAAAAGAGAGGGAGGGGGAAGCAGAGAGCTTCTGCAGGGCGCCAAGCAGAGAGCCCGATGAGGAACTCGATCCCAGGACCCTGAGATCATGACCTGAGCCAAAGGCAGAGGCTTAGCCCACTGAGCCACCCAGGTGCCCCAATTCTGTATATTTTTTAAATATACAACTAAAATTTTATAATTTATTACTGAATACACATGTAGGCAGCTTGAGATTTTAGTTAGCACAATAAGTGATTTGCATTTCCATGAATCTCAAAAAAGTCCAAGAAGTACGGGTATGTAAAGTTTTTTCTGGCGAACATATTAATAGAAATTGAAAATAAATTCACTGGCTTATTTATTTGTTTATAAATGAAGTCAAGTGGAGTTGTGTTACTGGAACACTAGTATTTGTTCAGTGCCTATATTCTAGGTATTTCATTAACATCTACCTGATATTTATTTTTTCAAGTTTTTATTTAAATTCCAGTTAGTCAACTTACAGCACAATATTACAATGTAGAATTGAGTGATTTATCACTTCCATAGAGCACGCAGTGCTCATCACAAGCACCCTCCTCAAGTCCCATGATCCATTTAAGCCATGCCCTCATGCCCCCTCCAGCAACCCTAAGTTTATTCTCTGTAGTTAAGAGTCTGTTTTCTGATTTGTTTTGCTCTCTTTTTTTCTCCTTTTGTTCATTTATTTTATCCACATATGAGTGAAATCATGGTATTTGTCTTTCTCTAATGGACTTATTGTGCTTAGCATAATACTCTCTAACTCCATCCCATTGTTGCAAATGTCTGCCTGATATTTAAGCATTAGATGGCATATACAGGTGATACTCAATAATATTTTAAATAAAACTAATGAATTTACAAATATCTTACAATCTTTGATTTTTAATTTAGACGAGAAAACTAAACTTCAGAGTTTGTAAGCAATTTATATCAAAAGTTATATTATTCTTACGTGGTGGGGAAAAAAAATGGAAGCCCAGAACATTTGTTTGGTAGCTGACACTTTCTCTTTCACACTTCTTAGTATTTGACATTGCCACAAGTTACCAATCTAGAAAATTACAATTAGCTTCAAAATTCATTAAAATTTAAAATGTGATTTTGGGGTACCTGGATGATTCATTTGTTGAGCATCTGCCTTTGGCTCTGGTCATGGTCCCAGTGTCCTGGGATTGAGCCCCACATCAGACTCCCTGCTCAGCAAAAAGCCTGCTTCTCCCTCTTCCACTCCTGCTTGTATTCCCTCTCTTGCTATCTTCTCTTTGTCAAATAATAAGTAAAACATTAAAAAAGTATTTTAAGTGTGACTTTGGTGGAGTCACATGCTTTAATACCTCTATAAGTAGACGAGAAACTCACTGTGTGCTCACTCCAAATCTGCCTTTTGAACACAAAGGCGCAGTTAATCTGAGCAGTATTTTTGAAATAAAAAGACACTTCCACCAAAGGACATGTCAGTTTTGCCAAACTTCCAAACTTGCACTTATTATAATAACCTCTTCTCCTTTTACCATTAGATTATTCATTCACTTGTTCATTTAATAAAATCTAGGTACTGTTAATAAATATATTAAAACATAATCAACATCAGGAGAAGTCATGGAATTATAATTTTGTAGATTATGAAGCTTTTTCTTGTTAGGATGGTAAAGGAGCTTTTATTTAGCTCTATATATAGAAATCAAAATTTAAAAAGGTGCAAAGTCATGGGACATGAACCTTTTTACATTAGACACTTCTCCCCGCTTCCTTATACTGCTTCTTCTCTGGACCTTAAGTGAGATTCCCTGAGGCATAGCAGCCATTTTTAAATCATGAAGATAAAAGCAAATGTTAAGGTAAACAGATCATGGAAATAAGCAGACTGAGGGTTTTTTATAATGGTGCACCAGAATGCCTACTTCCATTTATCTTGATGTTTAAGGGATTTTTTTTTCTTACCTGTTTTAATCATTCTTAATGAAGCATCCTATGGCTTGCCAAACAAATCTTATTTTTTTTTTAAAGATTTTATTCACTTATTTGACAGACAGATATCACAAGTAGGCAGAGAGGCAGACAGAGAGAAGGAAGCAGGCTCCCCGCCGAGCAGAGATCCCCATGCGGGGATCGATCCCATGACCCTGAGATCATGATCCAAGCCAAAGGCAAAGGCTTCAACCCACTGAGCCACCCAGGCGCCCCACCAAACAAATCTTAACTGGTAAAGATTAGACCCCCAAATTTTCACATAATCTAAAACAATACTTAATGGGGAAAAAATAACTACAAAATGACTTCTTAACATATTGGATGTCATAAAAATTATATCATAGCAATGTCTTTACTGAAGAAAATAAATACTAGTTCAGTTTACGGGTGAATAAAAGTTCAGCATTAATGAAACTGATTTTTAACCTGATAAATAACCTGATAAACCTGATAAATTTAACCTGATAAGTTTACCATAACCTAGAGTTATGGAATAGGATCAATGAAAATCACTCAACTTAGTTGCTAGAGTATTTCTGTAAATAACATTACAGGGCTAAGGCTTTGTAAGGCAAATCCAAATATTTATGTGCTAACAATTTTCTTTCTAGGTTTACCTGGTCATTCATTCATGGGGAATGTATTAATATTTTTATTGTAATTTACTTAAACTTTTAATTTTCCAAATAAATGTACAATCGAAAAAATCTGCACCAGTTCTAAAAACACATAACATACTATAAATTTGTGTAAATGTGTATAAATTTAAGTCAATAATACTGAAGACTGACCCTTAAACTTAAAAATCAGTAGCAGAGAGCCATTTAGATTTCCCCATCCTACAATGCCCCAGTTTTAGAGCATGAGCAGACGGGGAAACACAAAAGAGATTGAGAACAATTTCCACCAGGGATATTGTTAGCATATTTTAGCTGCTAAAGTTCATGGCTATTTTTGCTGATTCAAGGATATTTAAAGGTTAAAAAAAATGATGGTATGCTGGCAGTGTTCTTCCTTGACACAACAGAGCCAACCTCTCCAAGTGGCAGGACAGAACCTGCATTTTAGAACTATTTTGAAAGGGCCTACACAATATTCTTCTAACTGGCCCCCTGCCCAGCCCAGAGAAGATCCTTTAGACGCCCCGTGGGCTGATGCTTCATCATGCTGTTCTCATTCCTCGTCAGGAATAATCAAATAACATTGATCAAAATAACCCCAACTCTCCCCACGGCTCCCAATGGCTGCTACTCTGTAGTTTTTTAACTGAAAAAAAGTTATCGGTATATACATACTAAAATATATTTGCAGATACATTTTTAAAAATGAGTTTATGCATTTCAAGTTAAGAGACAAAAGCAAATACAACTAGTCATATACCAGTAGAAAGAATGTAATGAGGACCAAA
Source organism: Mustela nigripes (assembly GCF_022355385.1). NCBI lineage: Eukaryota > Metazoa > Chordata > Mammalia > Carnivora > Mustelidae > Mustela > Mustela nigripes. The sequence goes on from NC_081571.1 coordinate 58,440,927, forward strand.
CAGATCATAAAAAAAAAAGTAGGATGACTGAAAAAATAGCACAAATGTATCATTTAAAAGTACCAGAGTGAAAGAAATATTCTCACATAATGACAAATAATTATATTCTTTGTAAAACTTGATAAAGTACATAATATTTCTCAAAATCTAGTATAAAAGCTAACAGTTACTTATTACTATGGATTTCAGTCTCATAATAATAATGAAATTATAACATCCCAAGATTATTTTAAAAGGCTGGAAAGAAGATGCAAATAATAATACTGTCACGTTTTGCTGCGAGATTTCATGGCTGGTACTTAATGGTGTAGGTGGAGAACGGAAATTTTGTAATGTGGTTTTATTGCAATCTAAAATATTCTCATCCTAAAAAACCAAACCAGGCTTGCAGTCCAGAATATAAGGAGCTTAGAAGTTGCTGCTTCATCCTAACAACAAGTAAAAAGCTGAAAAAACTGAAAAATCAATAACTAGCATTGGATCTGGCAGAGAAATGAACTCACAGCGCAAAACACTGCCCCTCAAAGTTGGATAGACAGGTGCACACAGAGAATCACAGCTTCCCAGAGCAGAAACATTCTTGGGAACCTGTGAAGGGGTAGGAAAACCTAACCTGCAACTAACAAACTGTGGAAGGCTCCATGTGGCCAAGTCCGAGAGAGGAAAAACTACAACAGGACTTCATCTTGAGTGGTAAGTTGTATCTCAAGTGCCTTGTCAGATCCTCCCAATAAATATCAGGGAATTAAAACAAACAAACAAACCCCTATAGGTTTGGCAAGGGGAGGGAAAAAGGATAATCTTGAAATACATAATCTAGAGCATTCTGTTCTTCTTAACAAGGCCAGACCTCAGGAGAAAATATTTTATAAGAGCCTAACCTACCTTTGGGAAGGGAAGTAGCCAGTACCATCTCCCTTTAGGAATCCTGTCCCACCTAAGCAGGAAAAACCTGTGAAGCCCTGGTGAAAACCCTAGTCTCAGGGCAGAGGCTCACCAGAAGACCGAGACGAGTCACAGGACCATAGAGCACTTCCCATCTCCTCACACGTTGTCCCCACATCACTAAAGACCTGTTTACTGCAGTTCCTTTTATGCAATACTTCATGTCCATCTTGCACAAAGTTTTAAGGATGCTAAAAGGCAAAAACACAGTATACAGAGACTTAACAAGCAGTAGAAACAGAGTCAGATCTAGGAACTTTTAAAAACTCATGATTGATATATTAAGGACTTTAATAGAAAAAGTGGACAACATGCAAGAACAGATGGGTATTTTAAGCACAGAAATAGGAATTCTAAGTAGGCAGGGGGAAGAAGAGAATAAATGCTAGAAGTATAAAACAAAGCAACAGAGAAGTGGAATGCTCGTCTGTAGACTGGACACAACGGGAGAAGGAATCTGGAGCTTGAGAATATGACAATAGTAATTTCCCAAACTTAAAAGTAAAGAGAAAAGACTGAAAAAACAAACAAACAAACAAACAAACAAACAAACAAACAACAGAAGAGAACACTCCCAAACTGTGGGACAACTACCACGGTGTAACATGTTTGTAATGAGAATGCCAGGCGGAGAAGACAGAAAGAAAAGAATGGAAACAATATCTGAAGCAATAATGACTGAGAATTTCCATTCATTAATGTTAAACACCAAACCACAGGTCCAGGAAACTCTAAGAAATCACAACTTGATGAATGCTAAGACATTACCTAGATGTATCATGTCCGTATTTCATAAAACACTACCTCGTTATTTCATTTTCGCATTTCATAAAATAAAATAGATGGAAAAAAATCCTGAAAGAAGCCAGACAAAGAAAATATCTTACCTACAGAGGAGGCTTTACTTATATTTGCCAAATCTTGGACGCACCAAGCTGTCCTTCAGTTGGTGAATGGATAAATACATTTCATTTTTTCTAGACAAAGGAATATTACTCAAATCTAAAAAAAATGAGCTATCAAGCCATCAAAGCATGGAAAAAAAAAAACCTTAAATGCATATTACTAAGAGAAAGAAACCAATGTGAAAAGGCCATATCCTGTTTAATGCCAACTCTATGACATTCTGGAAAAAAGCAAAACTCTGGCAAATATAAAAGGATCAGTGGTGGCCAGAGGTTGAGGAGAGGGAGGGATGAATGCCAGCTGAGCACAGAAGATTTTTTAAGGTAGTGAAAATATTCTGTATGATACTGAAATGGTAGATACATACCATTATACATTTTTTAAAACATAGAATGTATAGCACCGAAAGTGAACCCTAATGTAAACTACGGCTTTTGGGTGATAATGACGTTTGAACTTCGGTTTGATTGTTAAATATGTACCATTATGATGTGAAATGTCAATCATTTCTGAGTCAAGTATAGCTTTTATAATATGAATAAAAATATTAAGTACTATGGCAAAAAGAAAATCTACCAAATCCTCAGAGCATATTTACTTCTAGTTAGATTTAAGACAATTTTATAACTATGCATGATTTTTTTTTGGAAAGGTGAACATAAAGAAATGTATATTTTAATTACTTTATCAAAACATTCCTCCGGAATTTCATATAAAGTTAAAATATATTGATGTTATACACAATGTTTCCAAAAGTTTATGTTCACATAATTAGTCTAGCTTTATGAAGAGTTGTAGTCATCATGTGCTTAGTTAAGATACCCTTCTCACCACTCCTATAAACTTCACACCTGTGCTCCTTTTCTCCACAATTGGCACATACATTTGAGCCTTTTATTATATGGATTGTTTTTCCTCTTTCAAATTTAGAATATTTCTCTGGTTCCATTTGCAAAGAAAATGCATTTCCTGATAATGTTCAGAGGGATGTTGTTATTTGAAAAACTACATAAGTTCACTATTATACTTCTAAATGTGAACAAAGCATTTTTTTTTTTAATTCTAGTATTATTCACTATAGCACCAGAAGAATTAAATTCTGGTTCTTTTGAATTCTAACACCTCCAGGTTTATTTTGAATTGCTTTTCCATCAGTGACACATAAACCACTAAGCAGTAAAAATGAAATGAAAGATACCTTTAAAGGTAAGAGAGAAAAGGAAAAAAAATCACTAGTTTTCTTCCTTTGTGGTGGAGGTAATAGTAATGGTTAGTTTGTTCACTTCATATATAATGCACACAACCCCCAGGAGACTACAGTTAATAGGAAATCTGCGTTAGAACCTGATCTGCATGTTCAAAGAAGTTGGATTTTTCCTTCTGAGTACTAATTTTAGTAAAAAGAGGAAAAGAAGTTCAGTTTCTATTTCTTTGAGTTTCTCCCATTTATAGTGACTAGAATCAGATCTTTAAAATGTGTCAGTGGAGATATCTTAATAACAACAATTAATACATTGTTCTACTATGATTTTTAACCACAGTATGTAAAAATTAAATTGAATAATACATTGAAAAGTCATGGCAAGGTGCTATTATTGAAATGAATAAATGTACCATAACCAAACTTCAATTTTTACTTTGAAGACTTGTATACTGGAAAAACAGGGTCAGCTATATTACCTAACATTTAACTGCATTTACTGATAGAATCTTCAAAAGCTGGGAGCTCTCTCACATACTTTGAGAATTACAAAAATCTTTAATATCACACATACAAGTCAATATTGCTAGTATGTGTTTTTAAAATAACAAAAAAATAAACTTCTCATTGGAGGAAAACAAACATTACAAAGAACATATGTAAAGGTAGATAAGAAATAAAGATTTAATGAAAGAATATTATCCTTAGTTGAAAGCCAAATGCATTGCTTTTGGACCTACTTCTGCTCCCACCATTTGAAAAAGGAGAAGATGTTTTTATAACTTACTAAAAACTCCATTTGCATCCTTATAAATGGAGGACTTAAGTCCAGTGTTTCTTCCACACCTAAAATTAAAAAAAAAATCAACTATGCTTTCTTATATTGTAGGGAAATAGAAACTTGCAGGTCAATATGAAGAAATACTCACAAATCTTTTAGGCTTGTATCTTGAAACTTAGTGATTATCTTAATATTAAAATATTATTAAATTTTATTTATTTCTTCCCAACCTTACATGTTTGTGATAAGGATGTTACAAAATAGAACTTTACACTGTCAACTTTACTGGTAACTGCATTTGCAATATAACACAATTTAAGGACTTACTTTGTCCACGGCAAATAAAACTTCATGGCAATTTAAGGAAAACCATGCTATGCTCTTTTATTATTTAAAACTAGTAAGAATTAGATAAATATTGTTTTACCATTTAACTAAATTTCTTTGACTCACAAATTACAGTATCTTTGCTTTTAAAAAATTCTCAATGTAAACTCTGATTGTAATTTATGGGTAAAAAAAAAGTTAGAAAATTAACAAAATTCAGGTCATATAAGTAGAGAAATAATCCTAACATATTCTACTGAAATCTAGCCAAAACAAAAATAAAAAATATTGTGTTGACCCCTGATTCGTTATATTTAATATTCTAGTTAGAGTGCATATCTGGAAATAACTCTTGACATGGTTAGTGATTCTTATTTACTTTGTACTGTTAAATAGGTTTATGTACTTCCGCACATCATCCCTATTTATTTCTTTTTAGTATATAGGCAGATATTTAGACAGAAATGTATATTTCTTTTTAATTGCATGTTTTATTTAATTTGAAAATACAGAGGCATGCTTAGGAGAAAATATTTTTATCAAGTGCATGAGGCAGGTTACAGGCCAAGCTGCTATGACAAGTAGATCATCAAATATACTAAGTTAAATAGGAGTTTATTATCACTCAGTAAAATACTAGAACACGATTTTCAGCTTTGAGGGGATGATGGTTGTACCACTGTCTCAAAACCAAACTCCCAAGTTTGCTCTAATTATCACCGCTTCCCAGACAGTATGAAAGAAAAATGTAGAATCAAGAACAAGTGGCTTTATCTGTAAGGAGATGACCCAGAAATAATCCACATCATTGCCATTTACATTTCACTGCCCAGAGTTAATTACTTGGCTTCACTGAACTGTTAGAGGACGAAGAATTATTATCTTCTGTTGGATGTTAACGCGTACACATAAAAATGTTGGCACCTAAAAATAGGGGACGAATGGATGTGGGATACTAGTACTTCCTGTAATATTTTCTTCACTAGCTTTTCAGATATTTAAGCACCCCCTTTTCCCTCCTGAAGAACAAAACCTGTCCTATCACTAATCCTTTATATTATTAGATCCAGCTTTATTGATATCTGGGTTTTGTACAGTTTATCAGGCTCGATGTGGCAGGTTTCTTGTTTGTTATTTTGTTTTGTTTTTTAACCTTACCTCCACCAGACTGGAATACTTAGGATGCATACAAGAATCAGTGCAAATGGAGTAATGGGAATTCACATATACTGCTGATGACATGAAAGTGACATAACACCGTGAGCAACTTAGTATTATTTAATAAAAAAGTCATGTGCCTATTCAACTATTTGGCAATTTTACTACTATGTGTGTTCTTTTAAAAAAATAAAAGTGTCAGTGTATTTGCACCAAAGTAAATGTTCAGATATTTTCATATCAAAGTTATTTTTAGTTAGAAGGAAAAGGAAGCCTTCCAAATAGTTGGAATTTGGCTGAGATGCACTGATATGCCTGTTTCTCTTAAGTTATAATTTGTTCAGAATGGTTATGGTTCTATTTTGATTGTTCAGTTTTTATGCACCACTTGTTATTAAATATTTTGAATACTTTCCCAGGACTTCCCATCAAAAGAACAAAGGAGAAATAAATCATGTATATCCTTATAAAATAGTGAAAGACATCATCAATAACAAATGTACCATGACTACATATATCAATTTGGATAGGTCATAAATGTGTAATATCGGGCCAAATAAATAAAATGCACTGAAGAAAGCACATAATTTTATATGAATTATGTGATGTTCAAGCCAATAAAATGTTATATATCTATATATGTAATTATATATATATACTATTGCAACAGACATATGTCTAAATTGTAAAGGAAATCAAAGGAATGGTTAACATAAAAATCACAACTCTGATTAGAGATTTTTCAAAGTACTATTTATGTTCAAATTGTCAGGTTGGGCAGTGTAGCCATCAATATTTGTCTTAATATAACTTTTTATATTATAAATATATTCTAACTATAATGTTTGTGTGTGACACATTTTGTATATTTTTGAAAATGAGAGGATTTCTTGATAAAAACAGATTATCTCTCAACATGTTTTTATTATGTTTTGAGTTATCTGTATATAGATTAAAAATGTGGTTGTTTCTTATTACATCTTGTATGTGGATCCTGGTAGTTATCAAGAGATGGCTCTTCTCCTTTGTAAATACCTGACACACTCAACACAAAATCCAGGGAGACTGTGCCGTTAGAATGGGCCGCACTACCTCTACCCTATGCTCCCTGTTTGTACCTCTGTTCACCCACTGCTGTGATTGCCACAGGGTAAAGAAGGGAACAAATTATGGAGAGGCACAAGGGCGATTGCTTTCTCATCTTAATTCCCTTCCTGTCAGTCCTGCTTCTGCTGATTTAAAGAGAGAAGGACTTGGGAATCAGAGCAAAGGTGAGAACTTTGACCACATATAAATTAGAAATTAAATTTAAAATCATGGCCAAAGCTATAAAATGTAACTGCATTAGAAGTTGTGACTGAAGGAGCACTGTGTGTCTCACTGGTTAAGAATGAGAGGTTTTTAAAAAATGAAAAGAATCTAAGAGATAGATGAAGTTAATATGTCCTGATTATTTGTTTCATAAAATATCTGAGAGAAAAGCTAGAAAAAGTAAGTTGTTCTATTGTTTGTACATTTTCTGAATTTTACTGTCTTTTACCAAGATTCCCAGACTCTTTGGAAATATGATTCCCTCCAAAGAACACAATGTGCAGCACAATATTCTTTTTTGTAAATGTGCATTTGTGATACAAATATAACTTTGGATAAAATAATCCTTCCTTCCTAAAAATAAGGTCCCTTGTTTCCTCCTTTTCTACTTCTTTCATTATACTATCATTGTTATTATTATTAATATTTGACAGTTCTGCTTAATTTTAATACCAAGCAAAAATGGAACACAATAAAAATCAGTCTTTTATGTTGATCAGCTATAATGAGTTGTATGGAGTTACTCATTGTATAAAACTATATGTAGTAAGTATCTTAAAGAAGGGCTTTGTCTTCTTTAACAATGATAAAAGTGATTTGTTTTCCTTATGAATTTTAACACTGGAGATTTTTTATTTGGAAATTTCTAGGGATAAGACTATCAACCTGCCTGACCTTAATGGTTTTGTTTGTTTTAGTCTATGGGTAAGAGCTCAGACATGTTTGTACAAAGCACAGCTATGCAGATATCAGCTCACCATTACTTTAATAAACATTTTAGAAAATATTTTATTGAGAAAAGCACCTTCCTCTTAATAAAGAAAATATTAAATATGTGAAAGTAATTTATTAATGTTTTATATTCAAAGTTTGGTAGACAATGATAAAGAAACCAGAGAAAAAGTGTACTTGGCATAAGCACAAAAAAAAAATAATAATCTAAATTTTACCAGGACATGGACATTTTCCTTAATACTTCTGGTTAAGTTTTTTCCACCTGGTTTTTGCTCAGAAAGAATTAGATTATAAATACCAGAATCACATTAGTTTATTAAAAGGTTACTGCATATATTGTTTTCTTGAACTTGCCCCTATACCACATAAAAGCCCTTCTTTTCTTCAAACTCTAAATATTTGCTTAAGCCACAAAAGTGGTCTTTTTTTTTTTCACTTCTGTTTTCCATTTCTCAATATAATTAATCATTAGGGGTAATTGATTTTATCATCAAAATCTGTTTACTTCTTCCCATCTTCCTCCTGCAATGTAGGATAGGCCATTAGCTTCTACCCCTCAATCACTATGAGCTCTTTCAAACTGGTCTCTCTCTGTTCTTGGGCCTCTCTGAATAATTTTATTATCAGTGATTATCTGTGATTATCAGTGATAACCAGTTATAGACATACATTTGGTAACCAGTGATTATCAGCGATAACCAGTTATAGACACAAGTAGGCAGAGAGGCAGACAGAGAGAGGGGGAAAGCAGGCTCCCCAAGGATCAGACCGCCTGAGGCAGGGCTCGATCCCAGGACCCTGGGATCATGTCCTGGGCTGAAGACCGAGGCTTTAACCCACTAAGCCACGTAGGCACCCCCAAAATCCTCCAATATTTAAACTGAAGAATATATGGACATTGAAGGAAGTTAGTGGAAGAAAGTACTTTAGAAAGAAAAGCAACATAAGAAAGATTACAAATGGGGCGTCTGGTTGGCTCAGTCATTAAGCGTCTGCCTTTGGCTCAGATCATGATCCCAGCCAGGGTCCTCGGATTGAGTCCCGCATCGGGCTCCCTGCTCAGTGGGAAGCCTGCTTCTCGCTCTCCCACTCCCCTTGCTGTTGTTCCCTCTCTCACTGTCTCTCTCTCTCTCTGTTAAATAAATAAATAAAATCATTAAAAAAGAAAGAAAGACTACAAACTGACTTAGAATATCTAAGTATTGGGAATAAGCTTAGAATGTCTGGACCAGAAAGAAGATAATGGTGTAGAAGATTGAAAAAGTTGCATATAGTTTTGTGGATACCAAAATTTAAGATACAAAAGATGGATACATGATACATACGAATAGGTAAACAGAATCCAATTGATAATGTTGGGGGGTTCATTTTATGCTAATGGAAGAAATCTGTATTCTATTTTTGAAACAGATGAAGAGGTTTTAAAATATATTCATACAGTGCTAGCAGCCCTGAGGGAGATGTGGAGAGGTTTCAGTGGTGACATGAAGAGTAGTTAGAGCTCCAAAGCCATTTATAAATGCCTCCTAGTCTGCACGATGGAGGTCATTATTCTTTTTTTTTTTTCAGTTGTTCCAGCAGCATTCACTTATTACTCTTTATTTTACTTTTTAAAAACATTTTTAAAATTTAAATTCAATTAATTAACATATAATGTATTATTTGTTTCAGGGGGACAGGTCTGTGATTCGTCAGTCTTATGTAATAGTACCCAGTGCTCATCACATCACGTGCCTTCCTTAATGTCCATCACCCGGTTACCCCATCCCTTCACCCTCCTCGCCTCCAGCAAGCCTCAGTGTGCTTCCTATGATTAAGAGTCTCTTATGGTTTGTCTCCCTCTCTGGTTTCCTCTTGTTTTATTTCTCCTCTCTTCCCCTGTGATCCTGTTTTGTTTCTTAAATTCCACATATCAGGAGCTCCTGGGTGGCTCAGTGAATGAAGCCTCTGCCTTCAGCTCAGGTCATGATCTCAGGGTCCTGGGATCGAGCCCCACATCAGGCTCTCTGCTCAGCAGGGAGCCTGCCAGGGAGCCTGCTTCCCCCTCTCTCTCCGCCTGCCCCTCTGCCCACCTGTGATCTCTCTCTCTCTCTCTGTCAAATAAACAAATAAGGTCTTCCAAAAAAATTCCACATTATCAGTGAGACCATATGATAATTGTCTTTCTCTGATTGACTTATTTCACTTAGCATAAAATCCTCTAGTTCTATCCACATTGCTGCAAATAACAAGATTTTTTTTGATGGATGAGTAATATTCCATTGTGTGTGTGTGTGTGTGTGTGTGGTGTGTGTGTGTATTACGTCTTCTTTATCCACTCATCTATCTGTAGATGGACATCTGGGCTCTTTCCATAGTTTGCCTTTTGTGGACATGGCTGCTATAAACATTGGGGCGCACGTGCCCTTTTGGGTCATTACATTTGTATCTTTAGGATAAATACCCAGTAATGCAATTGCTGGGTCATAGGGCAGCTCTATTTTCAACTTTTTGAGCCACATTCATGCTGTTTTCCAGAGTGGCTGCACCAGCTTGCATTCCACCAACAGTGTAGGAGGGCTCCCCTTTATCCACATGCTCTCCAACATCTGTCATTTCCTGGGAAGTCATTATTCTTAAGAGTATTTCTTCACCCCATAGAAATTTTACCTTTTTTAAAAAGCTCTCTATTAACAATGTTAAAAAATAAAATATATTATTATCATATTTTTTCAGATGACTTTGACACAATTTGTTTACCTTAGTTGTTAATAATACTAAAAATAATTTGACAATTATAGATCACTTACTTTCATATGAAAAATATCGCGTTTTCCCCCTGAAATAGCATAGAACTTTCTTTTAGTATGCAATCCATATTTGATGAGGTGCTGATTATGTTAGAAATGTTTCAAAATTTTATTAACCTTGATTTGCTTTCTAATGATTTTTATTTAATAATTCTTTTTCTTGCTATATAAGGGAAAATAAAAGTTTTAAAATCTATTTCTCTGACTCATAGACTCCCTCCACTGGTTTCTAGTAATGATTTAAGGTCACAAGGATAATTTGCATAATACTGGGAGGTATAGAACACTAACCTCAAGGCTAAATGGTATTACCTAACATTTTACAAAAATTTGATAATTATTTTTAATGTTGAATTTATGTGAGGTCTATAGATCTTTATGTTGCCATTCTATAAATGAGTGACCTGAAGCTTCCTTCCATGATATTCCAAAGGTCACACATGTCAATGGAATGAAGCCAAGAGAGAATGCTAGATAGTTTTGATGACAATCAAAATGCATAGGGCAATATGTCCTAACTGAATCCATTAACAACATTGCCTCAGATCTAATGAATTAAATCTCATTTAAAAAGTGAAACTTTTCTAAAAGCATTTCTCCTTATACTGAGTGGACAGATTTTTCATTTAATTTCACTGTCCATGTGACAAATTGATCTTAATGAGAACACCCTGAATAGTATTAAATATGTAGAGGTCAAACATAACATTAGAGACGAATATAGCTGATAGGTCACTGAGCTGTGTGCTGGGCACTAAGTGCATGTAGTAGGAAAGGAGGAGGGGATATGCATTCAATTGGCCATCTATTTAACAGTGGAATAAATAATCCATTCTTGATTACTTGAAGGGCAGTGAAGAATTGTGCCTCTCTTGTTAAGGCAGTTACCTGTACTTTGGATTTGTTCTTAAAGGAAAAGTAGTTCCTACCTTTTGAAGTTATAATATAGAGATAATTGCTGCATGTGATTATACCACCAGTAAATATTTGTTAAGTAAATTAATGGAAAAAGAGAACTAATTTCAGAATACAGTATAAACAGCAATATTTAAATCTCTGCTTGTCCTTACCAACCAAAAACAAAGCAGAACAAAACAAAATAACACAAGGTTTTCATTCAGCTTACCTAAACTATAATAATAATATTGACATCTTTCATAAATTTGTAAAAACTATATAACAAACTTCATGATGAACTCAAACTGGACAATTTGATAAAATAGTATCTTTGGAGTTTAACCACATTAATTTGAAAACGTTGATTACCAAGGCAAATAATTAAATTTTTAAAGTCAAAATGAAAGATTTAATTAGGCACATCTTGGAAAATAAGCTAAAAGAATATAGAGAATAAAAGTAAGATTTCTTCCCATGTAGCAGTTCTGTATCAATAATCTCATTTAACTAACTAAACTATTCTAAGAGAAGAATATTATTACTCATTTCTGCAAAGGAGGAGACCTCAGGTGAAAGTTTTCAAGTAAGTCTCCAATATCACATACTTTCTTTTCTACATTTCATGATCTTCAAGCCAGCCTCACTAAATGCACTTTGTTCTCTCCAAAACTTCATGGTTCATTTTTGTTGTAGATTTTTAAATAGCAAATCCTTCATTCTGAAACAATCATTTCTCTTTCCCCCACCTCTATTCACTTAATCAATAATTAATTTTTAAGTCCCCATTCTGTGGGAATGTCTCACATTCTTTTGAAAGAATGTGAGACATTCTCTCTCACCAGGAATGTCTTAGTTGAGTATTTCTTAAGTTCAAAAGCATTCCCTGATGTCCCAGATATAAAATGATAGCCTGTCTATACCATGGCTTGCCAAAATACAGAGTCTAACTTCCAGCCTGCTGCCTGTCTGCACAAGTCCTGAGCTAAAAATATTTCTTTTAAATTTTTGAGTAGATGAAAAAGTCAAAAGAAGAATAATTCTTTTTGTGCAAAGTGAATATTATATGAAATTCAAATTTCAGTGTCCATATGTACTGGAACACAACCATATTAACTGTAAATTAATAAACTTTTACTAAACATTGGAATATTCCTAGTTGTTCATTTATAGCCATCAAATACATGTCTAATTTCCTGCCTGACACAGATGGTATCAGTTTTACCATCAAGAAGCAATAAAGAAGAGCCTGAGTAACTTCAGGGATTTAAAAAACTCCTCTATCAATGAAGATCATCATTATAAATAAATAAAAGTAGATGAAAAGTATGGTAAATATAAAAAAGGAATCTATGATGAAAACAGCCAAGGAATTATTAGAGTCCATGCTCATTAAAGCAAAGAAAAGTACATAAACAATATGTAAACTCTTAGGAGGTAAAGGGGATGTTGCAAGGAAGGACATTGTGTGTGTGTGTTGTTGCAAATCATTTACTTTTTGTTTTGTAAGCTCATGATTATACTAATAATGGAATCTACTTAACAAACAAAATTTAATGTGATCATTTTCTTATATAAATTTTTACATTTAAGCTTTGTTATTTGAGACTAGACATTATTCTCTTGAAGATAGATCATTAATTTGAATCACTGTATATTCTAGAATACAGAAGCAATAAACATAAACAAACATTAAGGTACAATGCTTAGTGAAATTAGTCAGTCAGAGAAAGACAAATGCCATCTGATTTCACTCTTAAGTGGAATTTAAGAAACAAATCAAATGAAGAAATGAAGAGAAAGAAGAGGTAAGGAAAAAACTCTTAAAACTCTTAAAAATCTTAAATACAGAGACCAAACAGGTGGTTGCCAGATTGGAGGTTGTGAAATGGGTGAAGGGGATTAAGAGTACATTTATCATGATGAACACTAAGTAATGTATACAATTGTTGAATCATTATATTACACACCTGAAACTAATGTAGTACTGTATGTTAATTTTTCTTGAATTAAAAAAAAAAAGCAAGCATTAGGAATAGTTTCAATTTAATTACAAAATATGACATTTATCAAAATACTGGACTTTTTTTAAAAGAATTTATTTATTTATTTGACAAGTAGGCAGAGAGGCAGGCAGAGAGAGGAGGGAAGCAGGCTCCCTACTGAGCAGAGAGCCTGATGCGGGGCTTGATCCCAGGACCCTGAGATCGTGACCTGAGCCGAAGGCAGAGGCTTTAACCCACTGAGCCACCCAGGTGCCCCTGGACTTAAGTATTTTTTATATCACCAATTTAAATACATTATTTAAATTTTTTGGCTCAGTGTTTTTATAATCATTCTTATACTGTGGAGATTTCATATATGATAGGTTTTCTATAGGAACATTTAATGATGGAGAGTAGTGAATCCAAATTTTAGTCTGTGACTAGCAGGATTTTTACTGCTTCAATTTCCAATATCCAGTAGCTTATGTGTAATCCCTGATTATATCCCCAGATTTTTAATATCCTCACTCCTAAAGACCTTGATCATAGTAATTTCCAAGTTCTGCTTTTAAGGTGATATTTCTTATTTTAATACTTTAGAACTCATCTATAACTTAGAATAATGCATGACTGATTAAATAAATAAATCTAAATAACACTGTCATATTAGAAAGGTAGAAATCAAAATGTATTCAACTGGTTCAATTGTATTATTAAATGTGGCAGCCTATTGTTAGATTCAAATCTATGAAACTGAATGGTTTGAAGCTTAAATAAGGTCAAATAGCCCAAGTTTTTGAATAAATTTAAAAATTAATATATTTTTCTGATTAGGAGTTTTTTGAACCAAAAAAAAATAAAATAAAATAAGTGCCCTCAGGTGAAATACAGGTCATCGGATAGTACCCACATTTTTACTATGTGTTGATTACACTATCTCTTCCTTTCAAAATATCTTCCTGCTGTTTCTATGGAGATGGTTTAAGCTGTACTGAACTGAATAGAGGATGATTAGTGTGCCCAGCATGATAAAACCAGACACTGTCTTCCTGCTTAGCCCTAATTGATTAGATTGGGTCTGGTTAGAATTTTCCCTTGGTGTTAGGATATTTCCAGACTTCAGAGCATGGCCCTTACTACTGAAACAGGATTTCTGGAGTAAAAAATGAATGCCTAAGGTGCTCAGTGATGTTCCAGCTCAGGATAGACAGAACTCCAGTATGTTGAAGGAATGCATAACTACTGATATTTCCATTTTGCTTTAAACATCACAGTGGTTTACCCATCAAGACCTTAAACTTCTCATCTTTCATCTGCTCAGACCAAATCTTAGTCAAAAACATACAGGAAATTCTGATGAAGACATCTGGGGCCAAATTTTGGGATAGGTTCCTATTTTCCAGTAATATAATTTGCAAATTACAACTGCTTTTGAAAACTGAACTCCAATTGCTGTGTCCTCAGCTCAGAAAAACTACCTCTATGTCTGTTTGACTTAAACATTCTTTGACCACAGTTCTGACTTCATTAATGTTGAAAGCAAGATTGAAGGTAAGGCTCTTCTTATTTGTCTCCCTAGTTTTATAACCTAGTTTTAAGCCTAACAATTCCATTGTGTAGTCTTGATTTTAATATTTCAATCCCAAAATTGATGTCAAAGAAGTGTTTGTTTCATCTTATCTTAAAATGATAAAGAAATAGATCTATCTATTCATGAGTGTACAAGAAATATATATTCAAATGTATCTATATCTATTTATTTCCAAGTAATCAGGTTTATTTTATTCAAAATTTTGTTTTTCATTTCTGAGTTTAGTGTTCTTTTATGAGAATGTGGCACTTAATATTTTTGTTTCTAAAATTTAGTTATTTTTATAGTGGCTTAATGTTTGGTAGCTTTTGTATGTATTTTCTGAATGCTTAAAAATAGTTACATTCTTTTTAAGAGTTTTATTGTTTTAGGGTACAAACCTTATATATAATTATATTTAGGTCATTATCTTTACTTTGTAATCTAGTTTATCTTTCAAATTTGGAAATGATTGTGCTAACGTTTATTTTTCAATTTCTGCAAATGTGTACTCTATCTATCTATCATCTATCTATCTATCTATCTATCATTTATTTCTTTATTAGTTTTGTACCTTTAACAAGTATTATTAGCCTTTTCCTTTAATTCTATTTTTTCTACTAGTAATTTAAGAAATTCTAGAATTTAATAGGTAAAATACAAACAAACACTGCTCAGCATTACTCTTACATTTGCTTTTTTGTGATGAGACTTATGGACAGTGACATTACATGGGAAGTCCCCACTTATAGGAACCTGTTTCTACACCTATTGCTAATTTCTCTGAAGGTTTGAAATAAAGCATCTCATTTAAACCAGTAATATTCACTTGCACTATTTTAAGAATTATTTTTGTTCATAGAAATACTAATAATGATTTAACTGTTCTAAGCATGTGTCTTAGCATGCCTCTTAGCCTTTCCTGCTCCATTGCTTCTTTGTCTTGGAATCTTTTGTCAGTAACCAAAATGAAGAGAGATGGCAGAGATTAGATAGCTGTAATAGGTTCTCCCCAATTTATAAAGATCATTTTTAACTCAAAAAACACAAATCATAAAACCTATGTGACTTTTCAGATTTAGCTTAAAATGAAATGACAGTACCTTGTTCTTCCCCTGCTTTATCTACCTCCCATTCCCCCCACATATAGACTCAAACAGTATAGCTATTAATAAATAATTATAAAATTATTCATAGCTTGAAAACAAAAATGGAATTGTATTCTTTTTTTTTTTTAAAGATTTTATTTATTTATTTGACAGAGATCACAAGTAGATGGAGAGGCAGGCAGAGAGAGAGAGAGAGGGAAGCAGGCTCCCTGCTGAGCAGAGAGTCCGATGCAGGACTCGATCCCAGGATCCTGAGATCATGACCTGAGCAGAAGGCAGCGGCTTAACCCACTGAGCCCCCCAGGCGCCCTGAAATTGTATTCTTTTTAAGAGTTCATATTAAAATCGGGCTCTCTGCTTAGCAGGGGGCCTGCTTCCTCCTCTCTCTCTCTCTCTCTGCCTGCCTCTCTGCCTGCTTGTGATCTCTCTCTGTCAAATAAATAAAATCTAAAAAAAAAAAAAAAGAGTTCATATTAAATATATAAAGTAAATGTAAAGTATAATATACCTTAGAAAGATTATAACAGATTCTTCTTTCTATGTAAATTTGTGTGTGATACATGCAAAAAAGATTTTAATGGCAATTTCAGTTGTTCATTTTCTGCAAATTTTCATATGGTACTTTGTGTTCCCCAGTAATAAATTTCTTCTCAAGTAATTGAAGTTATTTATTATAACGTTTTCATAAGCAGTAACTTCATTATTCTTGATTCATTTGGGAAGATGAGAAATGTGCACTATGACGATAGGTAGAAACAAAATAATTAAGGCTAAAATGAATTATGTCAAGCCTAAACCTCATATTAACATGTTTTATCTATACTCCAACTCAATCAAATTACTATGGTAAATAATTCATAGTGTAATAATTTAACAGTTTATAAATCTTTTTTAAAAAGATAGGACATTTAAGTCTTTTATGCATCTGTAAAACAAGTTGTTTGACTATTACAAATCTAAGTGACAACACATAATTTAGTATTCCAATCACAACATACATGTTTTGGGTATTGTTTTCCAAATAAAGTCGAGATAAAATTGAATAAAGCCTCATATACATTATCAATGTGAAAGAGCCCACAAATCAAATCTTCCAAAACATGTTCTCCATGGTTGGTTGGCTATTTTCTTCCTGTCACAGAAAAAATGGAAATAGATTCATTTTGTTACACTGGATGCCTGGAGGTAAATAGATGTCTATTATATTTTAGAAGTAGCTTTCTTTTCTGTAAATGTGAAATTCCCAGTGATTTATAAGATAAAAATATAATCTTATTATTTTTGATTATCTATTTCCTTTAAAGTTGATTTATCCTCATGTTTTAAAATATATTTCATTGAAACTTTTGTACCAATAGATATGGATTTGAATTATATATTATTTAAAAATAAAAGTTAAATTTTGGCTGCTGAGTAAGACTATATGGGGCACCTGGACAGCTCAGTTGGTTAAGTGTCCAACTCTTGGTTTCGGCTCAGGTCATAATCTCAAAACCTGAGATGGAACAGCAGGACAGACTATAAGCTCAGGGGGGAATCTGCTTGGGAGTCTCTTTCCTTCTCCCTCTGCCCCTTCCCACTGTGCTCTCTCTCCAAAATAAATAGATAAAAATATTAAAATATTAAAGAACTATAACACAAAAATATGACTAAAAGTACAACTTACAAATGTGTCTATTTTAATATAAAATTATTGTTTTTAATATAAAATATGAAACTAAATTTAATAAGATTATTTCTAAGAGGTGAAATTTATTTATGGAATATTTACAATTAAATAGAAGATTTTCTATTTTTTTTTAAGATTTTTTATTTTATTTATTTGACAGACAGAGATCACAAGTAGGCAGAGAGGCAGGCAGAGAGAGAGGAGGAAGTAAGCTCCCAGCCGAGCAGAGAGCCCAATGTGGGGCTCGATCCCAGGACCCTGGGATCATGACCCGAGCTGAAGGCAGAGGCTTTAACCCACTGACCCACCCAGGTGCCCCACAATTAAATAGAAGATTTTCTTAACAGATGAATATATTTTCCCTCTTGTTATATAGAATTTCAGATTCTAAGTATGAAATAGATTTATTTAGCTAGTTATGTTTTTGAAAATGATCTCTTCTAAAATTTTAGTAATATTCATAAAAGGGATAATTTCCACTATAAAACTCTTTTTCCATGTGCAGGCAAACAGATTTCTGCCGTACCCTTCAATTTCAATGTAGTTTCTATGACCACCTTGCAGTATCTTCTAATTCAAGCATGTGTTTTACCTTGGCAATTTGGAACTTAAAGCTAGTGGTTCGAACATTAAATTTGTAGTAAATACCCTTGATATAGAAAAGTCAATGTTATGTTCACTTTGTAATTTTTAAAATTTTAATAATTCAATCTATTAATCTCTGGACGGGTTTAAGATTAATTAACAAATTAAAAATATATTTTTAAAGCTATACATTAACAATAGTGATCAAGTTGTCTTGGTTGTGAATATGTGAACACAAAATATAGCAATAGTACAATTGCATTGAGGGAAAATCAGCACACTCACTTTTGGACCTAGGAAATTTAGTTATTAGTCTTAAGATGGCTTTAGGTAGTATATTAAATTCTCTGGGTCTCTTTTCACAGTGTTAAATGAAAGCATTGAAACATATCATCTCTAGTTTCTTCTTAGTAATAATTTTTTTATTTTGGAAAGTAATTTATTTATTAATAGTTATAATGATTTAGATATATAAGAGACATTACAGAATAAGTGACTCACATTTCAATTTGCTTATAACCTCAATCACAAAATAAGGAAAACATGTGTTAGCATAGGATTAGCTCATGTGCATTTGTCTGGTACAGTGATACCATATAAATCTCAGTGCTAGAAAAAACCATTTGGTAAAGAGCTTTTAAAAAATTGAATATAAAGGCATATAAATAGAAGAATTCATTTCTGTAATTGGGCACTCCCCAAACTGAAGTATATAAAAGATAGTTTTAACAGAAGAGGGAAAGGATTGAGGGAAGGAGAACAAGAATATGAACAAGAAGATAAATATTTAAGGTGATACTCTTATCTTGTTCTAAGAAGTTCAACAATTAGATTCTAATAAAATTCTTGCAAGACTTGCCATAGTCTGCGGCATGCAAATGCTTTGAAATATTAAAGGCAGAAGAGTCATATAACATTTGTTTAGTAAATATTTTTTCCATAAAACTTATTATTTGTAGAAGCAGAAGTCAATCGGAGAAGCTGATAAATGATGCTCAAGTTTTAAAAAGAATGATGTGCTCTATATTCACACTTACTCATAATGAAAATAATTAAAATATTAAAAGCAAAAAATAAAAATAACAGTTAAAAAATAAAAAGGGACCAGATATTGATAAAAGAAATATTGTTCAAAATTGGTCCGAAAAATTTTGTTGAATATGTAGACCACATAAATTCTTACCAAAATGATGTTAAAAATATTTATAAAATTATGTTAGAAAACACTGAATTGGTTAAACATTTGGTTTCAAATTTCAAATAATTTTTTTGGTGATAAATGGCTTTTAAAACAAAGAAAAGATAATTCATTAAATGAAAATAGAGGGAAAAAATGATACGTATTCTTGTCCTTAAAAATCTAAAACTAAACACAGTGATGGTGACATACAAGGTCAACTGATCGCAGAGATTGATAGTGTGCAGCCTTCAATTCCTCAAAATAATTACATGAAAAAGACAATTTGATTAAACTCTGAAAGCCCTTTCTTATCTCTTTTTCAAAGCAGGAAACTCACTTACATCCACACACCTACACCCACACAAACACATAATTTGTCTCGCACAACATGTGCTGTTGCCCATAACTGAAAAACTCCAAGACTGATTCAAAGGTTCATGAATCCCTCTGGCTACTTGATGCATCTCCTCACTACTGAATTAATGTGATAGCTTACAGTTTATTTGAAGGTCAGCTGTACTTGTGTTTGAATTCCTTGAAATTTCTCTGACCTTTATTTTATATCCCTTTTGGCTTTGCCTCAGTTGAGAGTAATAACTTTTTCCCCAAATGCTTGAATAAGACATGGAGACACAATAAAAAATCAAATAAAATATTTGTAACATGAAAAAAAAAGTACTAGTTAAATTTCTGGTTAAACGTAGTGGAGTGAATCTTTTCCCCTGGAAGCACCAGTTAGTTAATAGCAAAAATGTAAAGAAATAAACTGGTCTAAGCCCATCTAGACAAAGAGAATAGGAAAACAGACTCACATTTCCCCAAAGGATTCAAAATATTTTGAAGAAAATAATAGATAGAGGGGAGGGTCACTTGATTACTAGAAGTAAACTATAAACTAAATACTTAGGTTGGGATGTAATGTTGGGGGAAAAATGACTTGAGTCTCTCAAAATGTCAAGATTTGGAAGGATCAGCACCAAAAAAGGTGATAATTAAATTTAGAACAAAAATCGGGAAGACAGATTGAAAGTATGTACTTGGAGTATTTATTTCCTCAGATAATTTCCTTCAGCCTGCAAAGTCAGGTTGCCACTCTTCTAAGAAAAGACTAAAAGTTATTCTCAGAAGAAAGGTACCAGAGGGACTTCCGACCTATGGACAGTGAGGTTCGCTGAGACTGGCACTCTTGCAGCAGCATGGAGAGTAAGAGTCTGAACCATGAGGCATCTGGGTTCCTTCTCTGTGGCTGTCGACAGAACCTAGACAATGAGCACTATCAGCCCAGAAATGAGCAAAAGTTATTACTGTCAATGTAAACAGTGTATATGAAACAATTCTTTTGGGTTAGGTGCATGGATTTCCAAATCTGAAAAACTGAGACATTTTACTGTTGATGGCAATCAACAGTAATAACAAAAGAAGTACTAGTAAAGAAAGCAACATGGAAAGTTTTTGAGTCTGTAGCAAACAAAAACAGAATGGGGAAATCGCTCTGTTGCTTATCTGAAGAGGAGAAATTCAATATTATTTCAAAGAATATAAAATTAATACCATATATCTGCTTCAGTTTCACGCTCCTCAAAATGTAACTATTAACATTTAAAAATAACTCTTTTGCCTCTCTATATACACTCAGATTTTAGATGCAGTATATTTTGTAGTGATGATTAAGTCAATTCATTTTATTCAATGACAATGGAGGTTACAGAGATAATAGGGTTTTGATAAAGATTTTTTTAGCTGGTTTTCTAACCAGAATAAGAAAGTCACAGTCTATCTCTAGACATTAATGAATAATCAAACATAACTCTTTAAAGGTAGTCTGATTCATCTGCTAGTTCACAGAGTATCAAAACAATTGTTTTCCATATCGACTCACATTGTTTCAATGCAAAGTAGTAGAATAATCCATTGACTACTGTGAAAAAGTATATTTGATATTGTGGTAGGCTGAATAATGGCCCACCAATCTATAAAAGTAGCAAAATGTTGCATTTCAATAAACTTATGATGCGACAGTACTGACAAAAGTTTAAAATGTGTGTGTGGTTTGAAAACATAGCCAGAATTTTAAAATTTAAAAATTAAAAAAAATTTAAATACTTTAAGAACAATCAAAATATACTGATATATTATTAATTTTGCCACTACAGTATGTACTCGGGGAATACTAGTAAACGAGAAGAGGAACAGAAGCATAAGAATAGCTCAGCATATGACTTAATATATGACTTACTTTCCACGATGCGCCATAATAGAGATAGAAAATCATTCCTATGGAAGGAGAACTGAATAAAAAATCATTTGATTAGGAGGAGGCAGTCTAGAAAACTCAGAGAAAATGATGCTATTGTGGCTTAATAATGATGTGGGAAAAATAATCTGGGCATAAAATGAAAAATACATATAGGACAAGTGCTAAGCATTCTTGGTAATCTGATATAATATGAATATAAGGTGAGAGAAATGAATCTGTTCTTCTAAGAAAGAAAAAGAGAATTAATTTGAAGACAGACTGCAAAAAACTATGAACACTATGATAACTAACAGTAAATATAAGGGAAGTGCTGTTATTTGTTTTTATTTGTTTTATTTCTGCATTTCTGAGTTATTTAACTGAATTAAATAAATGAGTAGTTCCTCTTGTGTCATTTAACATATGAACAGTCCTCCCTTGAGATTATAAAATTGATAGTGTGAGCTTAAACCAAGCAAAGCTATCTGAAACTTCAATGGGAAGAATTATGATTGTTCCATGACCTTTTAAAACCTTTATCAAAATATTAAAAAACTCTCTTATCATTAGTTATATATTTATAGGGAATGAAGAAATGGTAAAATTAATATTTACTTAGAACAGGCTATATTAAAATGTTCAAAACATTGACAACTAAAGTGTTTTGTTTCTTTGGGAAAAAAAAAAACAACCCCCTAAAAAGTAGATCGAATAGTGTTTGTTTTCCCATCTCTGTTCATGATACTTATGATATGGAACAATCGATGCCTTGTTGAATTGTCATTCTTCCTTTTAAGTTTAGGTCAGCTTTTGATGTTTTATCTTTTGTACCTTCAATGCCATGAAACATCTTCAATGTTATGAAACACCTCTAAGAATTTTATCAACATGAAATTGACTCTCTAGTATTACTTCCTCTGGCATATTTCATCACAATCACCTTCCTCATTTATGCTAAGCTCACCTTCGCTAATGTCCTCTGGCTCCATATCTTGAGTCTCCCACAGAGGCCAGTACCCACATTCCCATACTATCACACGATCACACCCTATTTCATTCTTGAGGGTATCACTTCTGTTTCTTTGCAGCACCATCATCTTTACTGGTCTAACCAAATTACTATAAGAGTCATGTTTACTTTAGCTGTTCAGTGGAGCACGATTCTCCCCCCCCCCCAAATAAAGAGTTGGCTTTATTTCTTCCAAAGAAACTAATCTTAAGCTTCAAATTTCAAAGAATAATTAAGTCTCAAATGTAAATCTTTAATAGTCTAAAGTTAAAGGTGATATGTACTTTTTATTTTGGTATTTATGATTAAATGTATGAATTTAGAAGCTTATAAGCAAGATGTCAACATAAGAGTGAGCTTTATTTAATTCCTCCCTCTTCCTTTTTACAATCTGACAGAAGTGTTCAAGAGAGATAAAAATAAAAATAAAATGTGGCAGAGGGGTCTTAATGCTTAACAAAAGCATTGAGGGCCTCCAAGGAGGTAGCCTTGTAGGTCACTCTCAGTTTGCAGCTTTTCTAAAGCAAGGCCATTTAGAATGAAGGAGTCCTCGTGCCCCATCAAAGGGCAGGGCTGGGACAAGGCAACTGAGGACAGGCAGCTGCATAGGGATTGCCAGGGTCAGAACCACAATGATTCCACTAAAAGAAGTATTTTACTGTCAGTCTGGCAGCCGGAATCAGGTCACAACACCGTAAATGGAGAAAGATCTCCTCATACTACCAGCTGAAGCTAGCGAAGGCCCTATAATTGCCGAAGACTGCCTTCAAAACAAGAGAAAGCACCATGGAAAAATTTGGTTTATTGACAAGATCAAGTTACTACAAGTAGACTGATCCCAGAGATTTGAAATTCCCTGCTGTGTCACAGGGAGCCCCTGCCCCACCTGTGCCTGAGAACTCGTTGCCTTTGTCAAAGATGGTCCTCAGCTCAGCTTTCAGAACTTTGACTCCTGCCCGCACTTCCACTGGCACTGGAAGTATCAGCAGACGTTGAGACATATGCAGACATCGAGTATCCCAGGGGCCGTCCTGAGCTGCCTGGAGTTTGAGGACTGGAGGGGGAAGTTTGTAAACACCCAAGACAGGCCTTTCCTGCCCTGGGACCACCTGGAACACTATAGTAAAAGCATGAAACTAATGGCTCAGGAGGATTCTGATGTCCCTGAATGATTTAGAGAATGATTTTGGAAATTTGAAACTTGGATGACTATCAATCCTCCCAAACCACGCCTGGTTGGGAAGTGACTCAAGAGGGCTATTCCTAGAGCATCTCAATTCTTCATAAACTGCTGACTCTTGGGAGAAAGTTGTGAGCGCCCCAGGCACACCTGACCCTTGCCAGAAAAACTTTCTTCCTCCTTCATTCTTTTGTTTTCTTTTTTAAGTGGGTATATATTTTTATTTTTATTTTTTTTAAGATTTTATTTGTTCGTCAGAGACAGAGAGACAGAAAGAGGACAAGCAGCAGGAGCAGCAGGCAGAGGGAGAAACAAGCTCCCTGCTGAGCAGACAGCACCATAAGGGACTCTATCCCAGGATGCCAGGATCATGACCTGAGCCAGAGGCAGATGTTAACGAACTGAGCACCCAGGCATCCCAGGTATATATTTTTATAATTGAAAAAATTAAAATAAGTCTTAAATCTGTAAAAAAAAACCAAAATAACTAAGATAAAGCATATTGTACAAAGTTCACACATGTAATTTTTTAAGATACATGACAGATGATTGCAGATTGAAGGGAATCACTAAGTACGAGCTCCCCCCCTACAGATGGCAAGAAAGTTGTGAGACGTTACAAGAGGCAGAAAAAGGAACTTGTGACAAATCTCAAAGCATCAAATAAACTGTAGGGGTGAGGGTCAAAGCTAATAACTTGTCACAGGGCTGAGTGCAATTTCTGACATTTAGTAATGAATTTTAAATTCAAAGGCTGTGGCAGCAATGCTCTAAGGTCAAACACTGGTGACACAGTCACTCCACAGTAACTCTCCGTGGAGGTGAAACATCACTTCAGCATTGGGGAAAGATTCTGAAATCAGGCAAATTCTTTGGTTCTGGGGAGGAAAGACTAGAAGAAAAAAGATGGCCAACAATATGAAAAGTGAAAATCATTCTACTTGAAGCCACCTTTGCTCAAGAGAGAACAATACTTAGATTTAAAAGTCTTCAATATACTCAAGAAAATATTTGAAGCAGTGAAATTTAAGTATCTGCAAATTTGGTTATGAAAATTAGAATGAAGGACTCACTCACTAGCACAGCTGGGGAAAAAGCAAGCACTGCTCTCTTTTTCAGTGTTTAAAAACGATAGACAACTTTCATGAAATATATTCTGGCAATGACATTTTTAGAGTTTAGTTCTAACAATTCAAATGCTGATCATGCTCCTCCTGAAGCTTCAGAGTAAAGGGGCAGAATATTTCTGAAGCTAGATGATTCACAGGGGCATGATGGAGGTGACTCCCTCATGTTCACCATTTCTGTAACGAGCCAGAATGTTTGCAATATGCTCTACCACACATTTATGCAAAGGTCTAGGGGAAATTGCTACAATTCTACTTGCACAACAGGATACTAGTTCCCATCATAGAGAGCTCAGATTCCTTCAATAAGGATGATGCTTTTGCGTTTTTGACGTGGAGGTCACCACTGATGGTGTGACATGGCTGGATACAACACTGTTTGTGGCTAAACCTTCGGGACAGAATCAGATTTTGGTTCTTGACTTTTTGTATTTGTCAAAAAAACCATGAATTTCTTTGTTCTGTATGAAAGGAAGCCTTTATATGTTACTGATATTTCCTATGCAAGTATCTGTTTATAATGTTCATTGTTAAGTTGAATTAGATAAAATATGAATAAGAAGTAATTTATATTGGATTTTTCTTAAACCCAAGTTCTCATTGACAGATTCACCTAAAAATAATAATTGATTAGATGACAGTGATAAAGGACATGTATATGCATTCTCTGAATCCTTTCTGCTTATAATAGGTCATTCTGCTTTTTAAAAACATGCCATCTATTAACACTTTATGGTCTTTCTGCTTTAGGATTCATCAGAAGCAACTGATCAGAGTTTCTATGACTGAATTTATATTCCCTGAAGACTATCTTCTTGCTGAGATTAAATCAGGTATCCCCCCTACACAATTATTTTTGTCACCCACAATTTATGATTTCTAAAAACAGGTATATGAATAGGATACCACTGTTAACTCTTATAGATAATTGAGAGAAATAGACTAGCAAGAAAATATTTCATAATTATTTACTGTACCACATATAGTGTGGGTAACAAATATTTTATTATAATAAATTAAGATTTTTAACATAAAATCAACATTCTTACAAAATATCAATAATTACTGATATAATATTAGTATTATATTAGTAAAATAATATTTATTTTTTATTATGTTTATTATATTATTTATTTTATTTATTAAATAATAAATTTATTAAATAAATGTTATTAAAATAATATTTAAAAATAAATATTCACTATTATTAAAGAAAATACATAATTCTTATAAGAAATATTTCTTATAACATTTAATAATTTAAACCCAAGCAAAACAAGAGTTAAATATCTGAGAAGATATAAATGGTTAGAATCAGAAGTAAGGAGCAGTAATGTTACTAATTCTTTCAAGTTATTTTTATGTTTGTAGTATTTTTCAATCATTATTATAATGGAATTTTGGGGGGAACTGAAAAAAACACTAATTGTGAGTTTATCTGGAAGAGTAAATAATTAAAAATAAAGTTTACTTTTTTGAAACACAATGAAAGAACATTTGGATTAAGTAGCAAACTATATTTAAGACTATAACATTTAGGGATGCCTGGGTGGCTCAGTTGGTTAAGCAGCTCAGGTCATGATCCCGGCGTCCTGGGATCGAGTCCCACATCGGGCTCCTTGCTCCGCAGGGAGCCTGCTTCTCCCTCTGCCTCTGCCTGCCATTCTGTCCGCCTGTGCTCGCTCTCTCTCCCTCTCTCTCTGATAAATAAATAAATTAAAAAAAAAAAGACTATAACATTTAGAATACATAATAGGCATTTGTGTATAAATAAATTATATCAAATAAGTGACTTCCAAATACAAAGTATTAATGTGTGTATATTTATATAATTTATAATTTAATAATTATAATAAAGTCATTCAAGAGCTTTTGAAAAAAATTAAAAATAAGAATATTACTAGTGACCTGAAATCAATAATAAAGAATGAGAAGTCTTCAGTAAAGCAAATTTAGTCAGTAAGTAAATACACAGAAACATTTGACACTGAATTAAAAAGTAGAAAAAAAAAGTAGAAAGTACACATTAAATAGCATTCTACCAATCAAAATCATAAAGTTTCAAAAAGATGATTCAAAATATCAATGGTTTCAAAGTGAGTTTTAACAGTGAACATTAATATAGATTGATACAATAATTGTAATATTACGATCTAGTAACATCTAGTAACATCTAGTAATAAATTTTGACATATTTTAGAAGAAGTCATATTTGTGAACCACCTAATGATTGACACTTACATAGTAATTATATAGCAAAATTTCCTTTTTACAGAAACTCTGTAAAATGATGAATACACTGACAATGTTTGTTTGACCAAATCATTTTAGATTTACTCGAGTTTTACATCTTGAAATTGTGTATACTTTATGGTGGAGATTATTATTACTATTGTATTTTACAAATGTCCTTGCAGTTGTAAAGACTGTCTTTTAGTTATTCACCATTCTTCTTTTTTCTCTCATAAACATAAACACCCATGTGGAGTTAAGGCTTCTGATTTTCCTTCGGTGCTCTCTGCAACAATGTTACTGCATTTCTATCT
This sequence comes from Mustela nigripes, assembly GCF_022355385.1. Taxonomy (NCBI): domain Eukaryota; kingdom Metazoa; phylum Chordata; class Mammalia; order Carnivora; family Mustelidae; genus Mustela; species Mustela nigripes. The sequence goes on from NC_081571.1 coordinate 58,468,170, forward strand.
CACATAGCATTTACCAGTACTACACATTGTGTTCAAGAGGTTGGTTAGGAAAACAGATTACAGCAACCTTCGGGTTCTGCAAGGTTAAGTGATTTGACCTTGGTCACAAGAAATATAAATGAGGTACTAAGAACAGTGTCTGGCTAACATAAGGAGCTTATTTTAAATCTATTCTTCAATGTTAGTTTCTAAATCAGAATTTCTGCCTTATAAACGAAAGGGAAAATAAGCAAAGGGGTAACTTGAATTAAAATTTGCATTAATTTAATTCTGTCTTATATATTTCAATTTTCCAAAATGATATAGTTCTTATGCATTAGTGAAATAAAATGAATTCTGGACAATGTCATTCAAGAAGTGTTTATGCAGGTGGATGACTGAGAAACAATTATTTGAGAACCATAGTAGATTAAGCCCCTTAGTTGAAAGAGTCCGAAACCTTGATCAAGAAGCAATGCTCAATATTCTCTAGCTCTCAAGAGACAAGATCACCTAGCACAGTACTCCTTAGAGTCTTTTTATTCATTCATTCATTTGTTCGTTCTTTTATTCATTCATTCATTCACTAAGTTATTCATTCTAACAAGATACACTTTAAATTAAAAATTTGGTTTCTGGAAATGAGCTGAGATGAATAAATTTTCAGAGTCACAGAGAAGAGACTATCTGCTGTCCTGGAAGTGAGAAAAAAATGAGGATAGAATGTGTAGTAGTCACTCTTACAAATACTGACTACATTCCTCCTTCAAGGTGTGTTTTTTAGAATCCACTTTGTGATCCAGGGCACATGTATCCAGGATAAATCATACCCACCTCCACAGTCTGTCTCAAGAGGTGACTAAAAAAGAGTGACTAATGTCTAAGGAATTTTCAGAAACGTTTTTATGTAACATACTAGAATGTAATCATAAGTAAGAAAATAATTTCTAGACATTTTCTAAATATATAATTTTCATTTTTCTCTAATAAGGCATCATTGCTCTGCACTGTTTTACAGTGCATACTTTATACTTCCATGACAGAGGCCATGGGGATCTGTAAATAATTTTACTGCCTTATCCAGAGGATACAAACATGACCTACACAGGTCCAGGCAATGCTTTCTCAAACCAAGTAAGGCAAAAGATAAAGGGATGCTTGGGTTTTCACTTGGGCAAACAGTATTAATGATGGCCTGAAGTTAAGGTGGTATATTGGCCAGGTTGTTTGTTTCTTCTTCCTTTAGCCTACCTTGTTTCCATGGTTTCTGCCAAATTCACTTGCCTGATTCTCTTAGTCTGGTGTTCCAATAAATTCTATTTCTGCTTAAGATAGTCACGGTGAACTTTAATGTCTTGCAATCAAGAACTCTGATAACAACAAAAAATCTTAACTATATAAATAAGTATGGACTTTAGATTTCTCCATAACATTTGTGGATTTTAAAATGGTGTGTGTAGCTTTTATTTTTTTTTTCCAAAACCTTATTACTGTTTCTGAGTCATTCAGGCTAACCTTTATCTGTGAACTTACTTTTTAATTTCTATTTTGTAAAGCAGGGAGGCATACATTTGTTATTTCCGTGATCAACCTTTAAGGAGCCAAAGCCTTTTAGCTTCCTACTGTAGCACAAAATAAGATAGAGATGTGAATATCTGTTATTGTGTTAATGCCTTGAGTGCCAGATGGTAAAAAAGGAGACACTTTGTGCAAAAGCCAAAGGATTGAATAGTAAGGACTACAGAGAAGATAGAGAATACTCTACAATTATTTCCACATTTCTCAATCCTATTCCAATTTCAGCTTGATTAAAACACAAAGGAACTGTTGCTATCACAGGGGAATACATTTGTTACTGTGTTATTTATTGTTTTCTTTTCTTCTTCTTTTCCTTCTTTTAAGTAGGCCCCATGGACAGCTTGGAGCCAGTGCAGGGCTTGAACTCACAATGCTGAGATCAAGATGTGATCAAGAGTCAGATGCCTAACTGACTGAGCCACGCAGGTGCCTCCTGTAATGTTTACCCTTAATTAGAAGGGATGTATTCTTAGAGATTTCCTAACTTTATCATGTGAGCTATTTTTTTTTTTTTTTTTTTTTTTGCTGGTTATATTAAACTTCACATCTTAACTTCAGATTTATAATTCAATCCGTGCTTAGCATCCAAAAATCAGAAACAAAAAATTCTTTAAAAAAGAGTTTATAAATTATCTAATATGGTTTGATTAAAAGCACAAGAAAGTGCTGCATGAGAATAGATCATGTTTATTATCTAATTGCAGGAAGGAGCAAGAGAATATGAGTAAACAAAACAATTTTGCATCAGTTTACTGTGACAGATTCAAGGAAATGCCTAAAAAGCAACTAATTTTTTTTTTTAAAGATTTTATTTATTTATTTGAGAGAGAGACAGGGAGAGAGAGCATGAGTGAGGAGAAGGGCAGAGAGAGAAGCAGACTCCCCGTGGAGCTGGGAGCCCGATGCGGGACTCGATCTCGGGACTCTGGGATCATGACCTGAGCCGAAGGCAGTTGTCCAACCAACTGAGCCACCCAGGCATCCCTAAAAAGCAACTAATTTGAATTTAAAACCAAATTCAGCACACATCAGGCAGAAGACAGTCAACATTTTAGAGTTAGGAAAGGAAAACATATCAATGACAATTTAGAGACAATTTTTTCAAGTAATGCCATTGCAGGAAGAGGTATGCCTTCCTTAGTACTTCCTTATCCACATGTGTTTATTAGGAGGATGCTAAAATTTAAGGAAAATATATTACTGATAGAGATGAATATATATGGTACAGGAAGACAATTTGTGGACAAAACAAAGCAAAGATTGAAAATGGAATTTCTCCTTCATGAACTTCCTCTTAAAATAAAATTCTACATTATTAAAGGAGGAGCACATATTTTGGAGGGTTCTTAGTAGTAGTGTTTGTTTTAAGTGCAATGCAATATGTATATTCTAGGACATGTTTAACAGAAATAATTCTTGTAATTATAATTCATCTTTCAACTTGTAATTATTCAGTTTGTAATTCAACTTGTAATTATAATTCATCTTTATGAAAAATTAGAACTTAAATAAGTATTCAAATATTTGTCTATATTTAATGTTTTCATATATTTTAATTGCTTTGATTGCTTTTTAAAATATAAGCTGGGGGTGCCTGTGTGGCTCACTGGGTTAAGCCTCTGCCTTCAGCTCAGGTCATGGTCTCAGGGTCCTGGGATCAAACCCCACAGGGAGCCTGCTTCCCCCTCTCTCTCTGCATGCCTCTCTGCCTACTTGTGATCTCTCTCTCTTTCAAATAAATAAATAAAATCTTTAAAAAAATAAAAATAAAATATAAGCTGGAAAGCTGACATATTTGATTACTAAAAAAATTTCTAAAATGTTAAATAATCAGTAAGTACTACTAATAATTATTAGTGAACAGTATTTATTATTATGTCAAAACACATACATAACTATATATTGATTTATTAGCCAAATTATAGATACTATTTCAATATTTCTTAATACTTATAAATAAGAATTATTGTGATAGTTTATCCTAAAAATCTCATATACTCTATCACTTACCAAAGAAATACCTATAATTGTTTTAAAACTTTTATTTTACTTAAAACTTTGATGAGGAGAGACCAGATCATTCCCAACAGTATTGTCTAAATTTTAAAATTGCATAATAAAGTTTTGAGGAGTGATTAACTTTACAGCAACATAACTTAAAGTAGAGGTACACATAATTTTTTTTTGAGGTACACATAATTTTAAGGGAATATTAGAATGCATCCCTCATTTAACTCCATCACTTGATGTCCATCATGGGGATATATTGGGAAATTAGAAGAAGAATAAACTTTCTTTTCCCAAATACCTTACAAGCTAGTAAAGGGGCAAAGTACACACATGAGGTAGTTAAGTAAAAATATAAGGTACACATACAGAGCTATTTTATGAAGATGATTCTAAGTGCACTTGAAAGCCTTGAAGAAAGACACAATGAAGAGTCTGAGCCTTGAGATAAGTTAAGTTATATTGGGACAGCTGATATAAAGAGAAGAGGCAGCTTGTTCTAGAACAAAGTGAAAAAAAAAATCAAGAGTAGGGAGCAAACTGCATGTGATTTTCTGTTTTTCCCAAAAAAATGAGAATGAGATGCAAGTGTTTTCAAGCAAATTATGATAGAGGTTTTGAAAGTCCCTAAGAACTCTATGTACATAGTATAAAGATCGTCTATGCAGTTATGTTAGAGAGTTGATTAACTCTGATTGTTAGGTGTGTTAATAAGAGGATGATTAAAATAAATTTTAAAAAAGTATATCTACATACTATTTGCGACAACATGGATGGAACTAGAGCGTATCATGCTTAGCGAAATAAGTCAGGTGGAGAAAGACAACTATCATATGATCTCCCTGATATGAGGAAGTGGTGTTGCAACATGAGGGCTTAAGTGGGTACGAGAAGAATAAATGAAAGAAGATGGGATTGGGAGGGAGACAAACCATAAGTGACTCTTAATCTCACAAAACAAACTGAGGGTTGCTGGGGGGAGGGGGTTTGGGAGAAGGGGGTGGTATTATGGACATTGGGGAGGGTATGTGCTTTGGTGAGTGCTGTGAAGTATGTAAACCTGGTGATTCACAGACCTGTACCCCTGGGGATAAAAATATATGTTTATAAAAAATAAAAAATTATAAAAAAAAGTATATCTACATATATATGTATTAGGTAAAATTAACATTGTTAAAATGATTTTATAATGGAGCTAGAGTACATACAGAAAGTGAGCATTAGAAGAATATTAAAAATAGAGCTACCCTATGACCCAGCAATTGCACTACTGGTTATTTACCCCAAAGATACAGATGTAGTAAAAAGAAGGGCCATATGTACCCAGTTTTCTTGGCAAAAATGTCCACAATAGCCAAACTGTGGAAACAGTCGAGATATGGTCCATATACACAATGGAATATTACTCAGCCATCAGAAAGGATGAATACCCAAGTTTTGCATTGACATGGATGGGACTAGAGGAGATTATGTTAACTGAAATAAGTCAAGCAGAGGAAGTCAATTATCATATGGTTTCACTTATTTGTGGAACATAAAGAATAGCATGGAGGACATTAGGGGGAGGAAGGGAAAAATGAAGGGGGAGGATCCTGGAGGGGAGACAAATCGTGAGAGACTATGGACACAGAAACAAACTGAGGTTTTAGAAATGAGAAGGATGGGTTGGCCTGTTGATGCGTATTAAGGAAGGCATATGTTGCATAGAGCACTGGGTGTTATACACAAACAATGGATCATGGAACACTACATCAAAAACTATTGTATTGTGTCTAACATAACATAATGATAATAATAATAGAAAAAGAAGAGCATTAAGATCACTATGCTTTTCTAAATTAAACCCTCAAAAAGAAAGGAGGGGATAATATTATTGTGGGTATAAGTGAAATTAGGAGGCATGCTTCACACATTGGATATAGGAACAATATTTTTGTTTTAATTATAGGAGCCATTTATTTTAATGTGCTAAATTATTTTAATGTGTTCATAAAATAAGTCACATTATTAAAATTCAAACCACAATAAATAAGTTACCTTAGTAAAAATCACATACAAGTAATTCCAGTGTTTAATTTGTTTGTTTTGTAATCTTGTGATGCTCTGGGGAAAAAAAAAAATCTTGAGTATGGATGACTCTGTTGCCCCTTCTAACCTACCTAAAGTAGAAGAAGTTATGTTAGCATTACTGTCTCTATGGTGACATTATGAAGTGTCCATTTTATTTTTTTTTTAAGATTTATTTATTTATTTGAGAGAAAGAGAGAGGGAGAGGGGCAGAGGGAGAGGGAAGAATCTCAAGCAGACTTCCCATAGAGCGCAAAGCCCAACACACTGGATCCCACAATCTGAGATCTTGGCCTGAGATGAAACTAAGAGTCAGATGATTAATCGACTGAGACACCAGGTGCCCCTTGAAGTGTCCATTTTAAAAGAAAAACTTTGGGGCGCCTGGGTGTCTCAGTGGGTTAAGCTGCTGCCTTCGGCTCAGGTCATGATCTCAGGGTCCTGGGATCAAGCCCCACATCAGGCTCTCTGCTCAGCGGGGAGCCTGCTTCCCCCTCTCTCTCTGCCTGCCTCTCTGCCTACTTGTGATCTCTCTCTCTCTCTCTCTCTGTCAAATAAATTAATAAATAAAATCTTTAAAAAAAAGGAAAAAAACCTTTGAAAGTCAGAATTTTTCTTCAAGAAAAATATGAGTAAATGCAAAAAGTCTGTCAAACAATACTTTGTTAATGTTAAAACCTTAGGTAGCTACACCAGTATCAATAATATTAGAAGATGTTTCAAACTGAAGCTGCTGAAGAGGACACCCATACTCTAATACTAAATTAATTATCTTGCTTAAAACAAGAATGCAGAAAAAAATTGAAGGTAGACATATATTTCTAATAGATTTTAAAACTTTAATTTTCTTGTAGGAAAAAAGGCAGAATAGATAAATTGTCTTGTAGTTCTCTAAATTTCTTCAATTAAAGAAATTAGCTTGATAATGACAGATATATAGTATTTTTAAGGGGGGCATTTACAGATTTGGAATCAATTTCAGCTATGGCTAAACTGAAGATTATTTAAGACGCTTTCTAGGGCAACATAACTTTAAATGGGCAGCGGAGGGATGAACTGTCCATCTCATTACCCAGTGAATATGAAGTAATATTTGTCAACAGTTAATGAGCAGAATTTTGCAGTAGAAAGAAGAATTTTTCAGTAATCTTTATAAAGTCCTCAGATATTGACAACCAAATGCTCATTTGATAACAGCACTGTTAGGTCTCCACAGAAGAAAGATCAGTTAACTGCACACAATCTCCATCCATGCCACGGTTCATCTCCTATGCCTGAATGAGAGAAGTTGATGTAAATCAGTGAACAAATGGGAATTTTGGGGTTCTGGTGCTGGAAGCACTTTTCTTTTCTTTTTTGGTTATACGGTTTCTAAGATCTCTCTCTCTCTCTTCCAAGGACTCCTTGCACAGATACGACTGTACGGCCTGGGGGCTGACAATTCCTGCACAACCAGACCTTCCCTACAGTGAAAATGTGTGACCAGGGGGAAAACAACCACCACCAATAGCAACAAAAATAGCTCTGCCCTGAAGGGGTGGGGGGTGGGTATTAGAATTCTAAGAGTGTGAGTTTAGAGGAAAAGTTTAAAGAAAACTTTCACTTACTTAGGCTTACCTCTAGCATGAAGAAAAAGATGCTGCAAAATTTAAGCTAATCTGGGAAATATATAGTGGCTTGGGAATCATCAACCATTACTAGCATCCTTACAAGGAATGGTTTTTATTGTCTATGCTTATATCCTCTACATATATCTTCCTTTAGAATCCAACCTAGCAGTTAGATGCAGTCTCAGTAGCTCACTGTTTGACAACGGGATTGAGGAATTGTGGTTCAGCTGTCCAAAGGGGACACATGAGACTTGTATTTGTTGTGGCTGCTGGATAGTAAAAGAGTTTAGGAAGATCCAGGGAATTGTTTGGAAATATTTTCTGGGGACAGTATCTTTTTACACATATAATAATTTATTTAATAGTAAGGATTTAAAGCATTTTCACTGGATCAAATCTGTAGTATTATATAACTTTCATTTGAATTTTAATGGATAATATAGAAGTATAAAATTCAGATCAGAAAAATCTATTGATTGACTTCTCGACTGAATTATGAGGTCTTGAGGTCAGATTAAAGATTAATGTCCTGTTATGTTCCATTTAAGAAGCTTCTGTTTATAACAGAGAAGAGATACTGTATGAGCTTTCACTGACCACTGTGTTGATATCATTGTTGCCAAATTAATACAACAGCTTGGATAGAGATTTCTGAAACTATAATTCTTTGTTCCTGAAAGATATAATAGTCCTAGTCAACACTCTCCAGCTAATTATTAATAGGTTATTAATATTAATGAGATAAGGTATACTTATTTGACCTTCAGGGGAAATTCTAGGTTAATCTCAATTACTCACTTCCTATGATTTCATCACCAACTATTTAGGATATTTACTAGACCATAATACAGGCACAACTTCTCTTTTTTTAACTTAGAGTATGGTTTCTTTGAGAATTTTTTCTTTTTATTTGTCCACACTTTTTGCACCAGAAGAGCCTCAGGTGATTCCATCTGGAAGTTGCCCCATCCAGTGGCTTAAGCCCTGGAATGAATTACCTTGTTCAAGTTTTTTGCTATCACTGGAGTAGTCCATTGAAACTGGGCTACAGAGGGGAGGGAAAGAAGCAAAATAAAAGTTCAGTAGTAGTAAAGTCCCCTCTATGTATATGTTTACCTTGTGGTTTCTGTAAGAAGAGGGTACAGAAATGTTGGCAAGAAGAAATGGTTTAGAATTTCATGGTCTAATGTCTGAGGTCATTCTGTCTCTATCCTTATCAAATAAGAACAACAAAAGCAAATGCCATCCATTCTAGAGATGAAACAACATCTAGAAGAAAAGATTCTTCTGTGTTTACTTGGGTCATAAAAGGTAAGTGACTCCAATCAGTTCATATTCTTCTGGATATCTGTTTTCCTGACACACCACTACCTCTTGTAAATATTATCTTAAGCAATGGACTATGCATGTATTGCAAATATTTTAAACATATCATGAAGTTTCACCCACAGACTATTTAAAACTCAAACTCAAAGCAGCATAAATGTACACTATAAAATTAAAACATTAAGGCATTTAAATGCAGGATGATATATCAGCAATTTAATCTGCTAGTAATAACAACAGAGTAAATGCCACTTTTTATTAAAATATGGAGGGCTCAGCTTCTATTTAAAAAATAAAAAAAATCTATCAAAGAACAAGCTTCCACTATTTGAGGAAGTCCATTTCTCTCTCTGCAATATTTTGTTTCCCACTCAGCAGGCAGCATAAGGCAGTAAAGGAAGAGGCAGCAGACAGAAATGGACTTGACAACCAGCTGGGGGAGCAGATATCGCTTCATATCACAGTTGGGGCTGAAGGCATATGATCTTCCTTTTTTCAAATGAATGAGTCCACAATTTTAATCAGATTGCTGAAGGTTCTTAGAATTCTCTCCTACCGACCACCAATAAAGACTAATGACCACTGTTTTAGAGATTTGTATAGCTCTCCAAAAATACTGCTTACTGAGATGTAAAAATATTTTTAAATTGCTTAATGTCTTTTAACTTTTATACTTGTAATTTACAGGATAATTTCTAATTAACTGCATATTTATAAGGAAAATAAACCAAGCACAAAAAGCATATTGTGACTTTTTGAAATATAGTTTAAAAATAGTATCAGTCTTTTGTGAGCAGGAAGAGTTAACTAGTAGAATTTTAAGTGAGGACTCTTGTTTTTAGGAAGGGACCTTCAAATATTGATTTGTCATTTGTTCATCATGTAATGCAATAGAGAGGCATAAAAGAGTAATTGAAGAATTAAATCTCTGCTTCATTTCTAATTTTCCTTCTTTTGAGGTTTGTTCATGACCTTTATGACTGTCTGACTATAGCTTTCATGGTTTAATCATAAATAATTTGGCAATTCAAAGACAATAACATCAGACATGATGTATTTTTTTTCTAAGCAATAAAATGCATTTAAAGATACCAGGGTTGAAGAGAATATAGTAAAGGGTTGGGGTTTCATCGTTATCTGGTGACAGTGTGCTGAATTAAGGCGGTGCTTACTGAGATATCCTGTTGGGTCCAGTTACAGCAGGTCAACTTGAATTTTGTTCATTCTTTTTTATTAGGGTTCTTATAATCAACCTTTACACTTTTTGAAATTGTTTTACTGGTTGTACCAGTGTGCACATATATATCCTGATAAAGGACAGCAGATTTAAGGAGACATATCTTAAAAGGGAAGCTTTCCTGCCTATTGAGTTTAAAACTGGTGCAAACTGGCATTACATTACTAAGATTATTTTCAGTAATAATTAGAGAACCGAGGAGAAATGCATGCCTTACTTGGATATCTTTACATCAAAGGTAGGATTCTGAGACAATTAAAAAAAAAATATTCCAAGTTTCTCCAGTGCTTTGCAAAACTCAATAATACAAAAATCTGCTTGATATTTATTGATATCACCTCCAAGCTTTTCAAAAGAGGCCCCATAAAAAGTTGTTTAGTTTCTAAAACTTAGAATCTCTTCCATTGAATAACTAGTATCACCATTACAGCAATATATGCAACCTACTATGTACAGACATTGTCTTATGTGTTTTGGATGGATTATTTTATACATCTGTGCACCCACACATATGCACAAAAGAATCCCTTGAGAAAGGAATTAATACTATCTTAATCTTTCAAATAAAAGTAAGACACAGAAAGATTAGAGTTAGTAAGTGGCAGAGTTTGTTTATGAACATAGATCATCCTGTGCTAGACTCTATTAATCATTATGTTAATATGTTATCTTTTGTTATCCTGTATATATATTTTTTCAATAGCTTTATTGAGCTATAATTGACATATTATCAATTCACTTATTTAAAGTGTACTATTCAGCTTTTTAAATTATATTCACAGAGTTGTGCGGCCATCATCACAACCAAATTTAGTATAATTTTGTCACTCCAGAAAGATACTTCTCCCACTCCATTTATCTCCCTCTAAATACCTCATTAGGCAACTACTGATCTGCTTTTGTCTCTATAGAGTTCCCTTTTATGGACTTTCCTGTGAATGGAATCACATCATATATGGTCTTTTGTGACTGGCATCTTTCATGTAACATCATGTTTTTGAGGTTAATCTGTATGGTATTATGTACCAACACTTCACTCCTTTTTTATGGCCAAATGATATTCCATTATGTGGAAGTACCACATTTTGTTTGTCAATGGATGGACATCTAGGTTGTTTCCACCTCTTGGTTATTATGAATAATGTTACTATGAATATTTATGTACAAGTTTTTATGTGAAGATATATTTAAATGGCCCTTGGGCATATATCTAGGAGTGGAATTGTTGGAAGTAGACTGTCGTACAAAGTGGCTGCAGTATTTTACATTTCCACCAGCAGCGGATGAGTGTACTGTCTTCTCCATACCTGTGTGACACTTGATATTATTGGACTTTTTAATTTTTCCATCATAATGAATACCTATTGGAATCTCATTGTAGTTTTGATTTGTATTTTTCTATTGACTAATGATGCCAAGCATCTTTATATTATTTGTTGACTATTTGTACATCTTCTTTCAAGAAATGTCTACTTATATCTTTGCCCATTTAAAATAGTTAATAGATGATTAGAGCAGTTTTAGGTTTACGAAAAAATGGAGCAAAAATTACAGAAAGTTCACATATATCTGTTCTCAACCTACAAATGTTTTTCCCTATCAATATCTTGCAGTAATGTATATTTGCTATAATTAAGGAAACAAAATTAAAGTTTATTGGCTAAAAGTCTATAGTTTCTATTCTATTAATTAATTAATCAATTCCATTAATTCATATGTCTATTCTACTCTAATAATAAATTGTTTTGTTTACAGTTGCTTTGTAGTAATTTGGAAATCAAGAAGAGTGAATTCTCCAACTTCATTCTTCTGTATCAAGATTGTTTTGGTTATTTTGTGACCCTTGAGTCTCAATATTAATTTCTGATTCAGCTTGCTAATTTCTTCCAGGAAGCTAGCTGGGATTCTGATAGGGACCCACTGAATCTATATATTAATTTGGAGAATACTGATATCTTAACAACATTAAGTCTTCAGAGTTATGAACATGGATGTCTTTCCACTTATTTTGCTTTTTAAAAATTACTTTTCATCATGGTCATAGTCATCAGAGTATGTTCTGAACTCTTTCTCTAAAAGTTTTTCTTAAGTATTTTATTCTTTCTAATCAAATTGTTTCCTTAATTTTATTTTTGGTTTGTTCATTGCTATCTTAATATTTTTTCACTTTAAACTTGCACCTTGAGAAGCAATATGTCAATATATATCAAAGCTAATTAACAGATTAATCCATGTCTTGAGTCAGATTTGATAGGTCCTCATATTTTTAGAGATAAAGTGGGGAGGAACAGAGGGAGAGGGACAAGCAGACTGTACGCTGAATGCAGAGCCCATAACCTGAGCTGAAATCTAGAATCAGAGGCCTAGGGACACCTGGGTAGCACAGTTGGCTGGGCAGCCCACTCTTGCTTTGGCTAAAGCCTGATCTCAGAGTCTTGAGATGGAGCCAATGGCTGGCTCTACCCTTAGTGGGGAGTCTGCTTCTAGTTTCTTTCTCCCTTTCCCGCTGCTCCTCCCCACCACTCTCTCTTTCTAAAATAAAGAAAGAAATCTTATGGAAAAAAAGAGTCAGGTGCTTAACTGACTGAGCCACCCAGGTGACCCTAATGAGGGATATGTTTCAATGTAAACCGATAACACACTGTCATTGCTATCAGATCATATTTAGGTGTATGACGTGTTTTGAAAAGAGTAAAATAATTTTACTCTTCTTTGAAGAAGGGATCTTCAAACTGATTTTAGAGCACTAAAAAATTATTATATTCAGCCCTCAGGATTTAGGAGTCCTACTAATTTCAATTTAATTACTTAGTCAATTTTCAAGGAAGTATTTTACCTGAAACATTAGACTTGAAGTTTTAAATGCAGTTTTGTATATTGTGTATTAGTAAATCCCAGAACTAATGTATATGCCCATCAGTAGGTGACACATTATTAAATATGCATACAAAAATCTGCCTGTTGGCCATTATATGAAATTAGTAGAAAAGGTATCTGTTGAAATGAAAACACCCCCAAGCTATTAAGTGAAAGTAGCTAATATGAATGGTCTGTAAATATGTGTGTTTGTTTATGTATGTATGTTGTGGCTCTCGACAAGTATTATTTATGCAATGGTATTTGAGGCTATATTGTTCTCATCATATTTTTTATCTTCTGATAAATTAATACATTTAGTGGAGCAATAAACAATGAGAATTTCAAGCTTTGCTTTGTGAAAAAAATACTATATGTATATGCAAAACTTAATTCAGATTGATAGTGAAATGCTGAGATAGAATCTGTCATAAGATCTTATAACTACTAATGCTTTTCTTCTTTCTGGGAGGATGAAAATCTTGAAAAAAGTTGTTGTAACTAAGCTATAATAAATATAATCTATATCATATATTTAATTTTTTCTCATTTTATCCTAAGTCATCTATGTATATAATTGATTCAGGTTTAAATCTTTAATGATGTTTATTATATTTGAATATATAGAAATACGTAGATATTGTAACAGTAGAAACTGATAATTTCTGAACTGAAAACACCTGATATAAAGGAATTGATTGGCACTATTTAAATGTTAATAAGTGAGTAGTCAGAGTCACCTGTATGCAGATAGAAGATGCCAGATTCCTGGATTAAAAACAAAGTAACCATATCCTCATAGCTGTTCTGGATCCCTAAACTCTACATCCCACGGGGCAATATGGAGGGTCAACTGAAGCTGGTACACACAGTGTACATGATTGGAAAGGGACTCTGTACATAAGAGACCCACTGAGTTATGACAAGCAGGAAGCAAGCCAGGTCTTTGTGGAAAAATTAAAAAAAAAGAGAGAGAGAGAGATATTATTATATCTTTCCAAAATCTGAGCTGTATGAATAATCCTAAAAAATGGCCCAAGTTATCCTTCCATTTCTGGAAAACAGCATGGAGGTTCCTCAAAATGTTGAAAATAGAACTGCCCTATGACCTAGCAATTGCACTACTGGGTATTTACCCTAAAGATACACACGTAGTGATCCAAAGGGGCACGTGCACCCGAATGTTTATAGCAGCAATGTCCACAATAGCCAAAGTATGGAAAGAACCTAGATGTCCATCAACAGATGAATGGATCAAGAAGATGTGGTATATATACACAATGGAATACTATGCAGCCATCAAAAGAAATGAAATCTTGCCATTTGCGGCAACATGGATGGAACTAGAGCATATCATGCTTAGCGAAATAAGTCAAGCAGAGAAAGACAACTATCATATGATCTCCCTGATATGAGGAAGTGGTGATGCAACATGGGGGCTTAAGTGGGTAGGAGAAGAATCAATGAAACAAGATGGGATTGGGAGGGAGACAAACCATAAGTGACTCTTTTTTTTTTTTTTAAGACTTTATTTATTTATTTGACAGAGAGAAATCACAAGTAGATGGAGAGGCAGGCAGAGAGAGAGAGAGGGAAGCAGGCTCTCTGCTGAGCCGAGAGCCCGATGCGGGACTCGATCCCAGGACTCTGAGATCATGACCTGAGCTGAAGGCAGCGGCTTAACCCACTGAGCCATCCAGGCACCCCATAAGTGACTCTTAATCTTACAAAACAAACTGAGGGTTGCTGGGGGGAGGGGGGTCGGGAGAAGGGGGGTGGGGTTATGGACATTGGGGAGGGTATGTGCTTTGGTGAGTGCTGTGAAGTGTGTAAACCTGGCGATTCACAGACCTGTACCCCTGGGGATAAAAAATACATGTTTATAAAAAAAAATTTAAAAAATTTTAAAAAATGGCCCAAGTTAAAAAGCTATTAGGGCCTTATAATCCCAATATACATAGAAAGATGTATATGAGCACAATGAGCTAATAGTGGGCTTCCAACAATTCACCCTGGGTCATACACTGTCTTGACTTCAAAAACAGTTTCATATTTCAATCTTATGTGACCAACAGAGGCTGAAATCAAATTCTTTGAATTTTTCTCACAGAGAATTTAACTAGGACTCCTATCAACAAGATTCTGAGAACAAAGATGGGGCAACTTCCCTAGCCCATTCTAGCTGTTATAACAAAATACCACAGACTGCATAGCTCATAAATAACAGATTTATACCTTACAGTTCTGGAAACTGGAAGTCAAAGAGCAGAGTGTTAACATGGTCAGGTAAGGGCCTTCCTCTTGGTTGCAGTCTTCTCTTTGTGTCCTCACATAGAGCAAGAGATAGGGGAATCTCAGACCTTTTTTATAATGTCACTAATCTCATTTATGAGGTCTGTTTTCCTAATACCATCACACAGAACACAGGATTTCAACTTCGGGGAAGGTACAAATATTCTGCCTATATCACTAACATACAGTATTTTCCTCAATCATGACCTCTGGGATACATGCCTAATGAAAGGGGGAAAAATAGCAAATAAGCCGTTGAGTCTATCTTAGAAAACTAGGAGGCTTTCTCACTATATTTCTCCTTTGACCTTCTATTTGCCCCAAGGTGATAATCCAGATATATCAGGATCTATTATTGGTTGCACTGACTGCTTTGGCCTGGGGTAAAATCTAGGGTAATTCTATCATTCATAACCACTCTGGGTGTGAATTAGCCTGAGCTGAATGCCTTCAAAGGCCACGGTAGTATCATTGGTAATGTAAAAGAACATCAGGGGAAAATTCTTACTACTTTTTCTTATTGGAAGATCTCTATCACAGCATTTAACTCCTACAGAGTGTGCATAAATAATGAGTCAGTTAGCATTCTGAGGAACAACCCAAAATAATTAAGGGTCACCCCATGTTGGCGAAATTTGTGGAGTTGTCTGAGAGATACTGATGGAAATTCCTTTAAAAATGTGAAGACCTCAGGGTGCCTGGGTGGCTCAGTGGGTTAAAGCCTCTGCCTTTGGCTCAGGTCATGGGTCCTGGGATCGAGCCCTACCTTGGGCTCTCTGCTCCAAAGGGGACCTGCTTCCTCCTCTCTTTCTCTGCCTGCCTCTCTGCCTACTTGTGATCTCTTGGTCAAATAAATAAATAAAATCTTTAAAAAAATGTGAAGATCTCTTATGACAATAATGTGCAATCTTTTTTTTTTTTTGCCTCATAATCATTTTTTAAATTGTGTTATGTTATTCAATAATGTGCAATCTATTATGGCTTTGAAGCAGGGAACTTTGTCCAGGCTTCCATATAAGAAGTATAGTCCTGGTGGTAACCATGGTAGTTCCAGAATGAAAGTATAATTTTGATGACTGAGGTTTTCCCAATAGGAATTTCTTCAGTTGGCAGGGGAAGGGAGGCTTGATTCCAACTGGTCCCATCAGAGAACCTCTCCTTACCATGGGCATCTACAGTTCATAGCTTCAAAGAGAAATGACTTTAATCTGTCAGTCTATAATATCCCAAATGGCAGACCAAACAACTAGGCAATAGACAACTGCCCAGGAGATAATAAAAATGTCCCAAAGTTCATCAAGGGTAGACTTGGCCTGGCTTTGAACAATTTTCTGAGTTCTGCCAACTCAGAAAAGAGACCATATTGGCTCTTGGTTATACATAGCGGGTGCTGATTTTGCACAGATGGTTTTCCATAGCAGTACAATGCACACCATCATATTTCAACATAGATGAGCAATCAGTGGACCAGGCCCAGGCATTTAGGGAAAGCTCTGTGAATGGAAAGCCTCATTGAGCCAGCAGTTTTGCTTAAGGCAGTGAAGTGAAAGATAAGGATTCCCCCAAAGGGGTAGCTTTTACTTTTTAATGCAGATCTGAGATGCTGCCAAGACCAAGTCAGCTACTCTCTTAAAAATACAATTTCTGGGACGCCTGGGTGGCTCAGTTGGTTAAGCAGCTGCCTTCGGCTCAGGTCATGATCCCAGCGTCCTGGGATCGAGTCCCACATCGGGCTCCTTGCTCCGCAGGGAGCCTGCTTCTCCCTCTGACTCTGCCTTCCACTCTGTCTGCCTGTGCTCACTCTCGCTCGCTCTCTCTCTGACAAATAAATAAATAAAATCTTTAAAAAAAAAAAAAAAAAAAAAAAAAAAAAAAAAAAAAAAACCAAAAAATACAATTTCTATTTGACAATCAACACTAGTAAGGCCCTTCCTGCACAGTTATTTGTGGAGTCTAAAGTGACCACAACAAAATGTGGGTATCAAGCTGGAGATTCACAGATACGTACGTGGCATGCATTCAGCTATTCAAAAACAGTATGTTTTGTGGTTACGTCAGAAAGGTGACACTTTTGTTTTGGGAAATAGCTTCTCTGAGTATTTAGGCTGCAAATAGTTTTCTGAAGTATTGTCTTTTTCCTCCTTTAATTATCATTTTTCCTAGGCTACCTGGGAGAGGATAGGAAGGAAGGTTGCTGAGTGATCTGTCTCACCATCTCTACATGCAGCCATCCTTGAGACAATGGGAGAATCTCCTCTGACAAAAGGGACGAGAAACTGCAAACATGTCGCACATCGACTATATTATCCTTCTAGCTGAGGGGTTAAAAACAGCATCAGTTTAACGTTCCTTTCTCACTATGGGCTCCTTCCAAGCCACATCTGTTGAATTTGTGTGACTTTCCTCATATAAAACCTGGTAAGATAGTAATTTGGGCACCCGATTCCACCAGGGTCATAAAAATTTATGTCCCTCCTATCCCTTTCCTGGGAATTTCCAGAATGCTTGATGGTGATGCATAGCTTTCACTGTCCCCACAGGAAACAGGGAGAATGCATACTTATTTTTCTTTAGAGAAGAGGAGTTCAGGGGTAAACAGAAGGATCAAGATCAGGAGACACAGGGACGCCTGGGTGGCTCAGTTGGTTGGACGACTGCCTTCGGCTCAGGTCATGATCCCAGAGTCCCGGGATCAAGTCCCGCATCGGACTCCCAGCTCTATGGGGAGTCTGCTTCTCTCTCTGACCTTCTCCTCGTTCATGCTCTCTCTCGCTGTCTCTCTCTCAAGTAAATAAATAAAATCTTAAAAAAAAAAAATCAGGAGACACAAATATACCTACAGAAGTAAATTTACGTAGAGTCATTTCCATCAGCATTAGAAAAAAATTGAGACAGTAGGAGGCTAATACTAGTCCATGCTTAGTCTTTTGTTTTCTGCAGTAGTTTGTTTGTCTCAGTAAAATCAGCCAAATCTCCCTGATAACGGGCAGGACTCACTGACAGCTTTCAGAGGTTTTATTGCCATTGCAGCATAGGTCTAAGTTTGACCTGGGAAACTACAAGAGAGGCTAACCAGAAAGGCGGACTATCTGCTGTCATTCCTTCTTACTGAGCATTGTATGTCTTACATTTGAATGCTCCAGGTGAATTTGCTAATATTCTGGTGATGTAGGTATAGCAGTTATGAATTACTGTCATGTCATGCTCACTGTACATGTATAACTCTGTAAATATTACTGAAGGTTGTAGAGACTTCCTTCAACTCTGGAAAGGTCTCATTGTTATTTATTCCAATACAGTTGGCAGACCAGTTCATGCTATAGGATTGCTGTTTTGAGACTATCACTTGGTATTTTCCCTCCTTACCACAGGCACCAAATTGGAGAACTATTTCTTGGCCAAATGATCATATTATTTAGTCAAGATATCTATCACTGGTTCTCAAGGATTTCCTCAAAGCACATAAACAGACATTTTCCCAGAAAGCCATTTCTCTATCAAGTATCTCATCTTCTTCACCAAAACTGTGAGGGATTGACTTTACCCTATTCACAAGTTAATAAAATAGTTTGTGGTGGTCACAAGGATGCTGACAGAAGACCCAAGACTTCTGGATCAAAGACCTTTTTTTACTCCCCAAAAAAGTAATAGCCAGAGTATCAGCATGGCTGCCCATTAACCTGGAAAGCCAGATATTCTCCATGAACACTGGGTTGCGTCATAATAGTGCTATGAGGTTAACTGCTAATTTTATGGCAAATATTCTTTGTGCAGAGAGAACCATACTATGACCTTTTAGAATTGCTAATTGTATAAACAATCCTAAAAAATGGTTTTGGGTGAGGGGAGATCAAGGCCTTGCCATCTGGAAATACTTTGCAAGATGTATACAAATAAAAGGACTGCTTCCAAATGCTGTTTAATTAGTACCCAAAGTACCCAAATTAAGCAATAAAACATAAATTAGAACCTCAGAAATTATCCTTATGCTGCTTCCTTCAAGTTATTACTTTATCCTCAAATTTTCCAATATCCTGACTTCTAAAAGATTAATCATATTTGTGTATTCAGATAAAAATAATTGACCAGCATATTCTCATGTGTTTCTCATTTAATTTGCTGGAATTTATAGTGATGATATCCATCCATATTATTACATGTTGCTGTAGATTGTTCATTCTTTTTGCTGAACACTATTAAATTTGGAAATACAGCAAAACAACATATGTATCCATCCTATCATTGATATACATTTACATATTTTCCAGTTAGAGGTTGTTAATGAGTAATACTGACATGATCATTCCAGTGTATGGCTTTTGATGAATATATTTATACATTCTTTTTGAGTATATACCTAGTAGTAAAATTATTGTGTCTTAGAGCATGCACTTTGCCTAACAAAATTCTAAAGTGATTGTACTAATTTAAATTATCAACACTGCTTTACGAGAATAACAGTTGTTCATCCCTTGGCATTTTTTTTTTAAGATTTTATTTATTTATTTGACACAGAGAGGGTATGCATAGGCAGACAGGCAGGCAGAGAGAGAGGGTGAAGCAGGCTCCCTGCTGAGCAGAGAGTCGGATGCGGACCAGGTCCAGGGTCCTGGACCGATGCAGATTCCAGGACCCTGAGATCATGACCCAAGCCGAAGGCAGAGGCTCAACCCTCTGAGCCACCCAGGCACCCTGGCATTTTTTTTTTTTATTGTCTTCATTTTAGCCATATTGGTGGGTGTATGATGTTACCATATTGTGTTTTTTGATTTGCATACCCTTTATGGCTACACCTGTGAGTATTTTATTGGCTATTTTATTTTTTAAGATTTCATTTATTTGTCAGAGAGAGAGACTGCAAGAGAGGGAACACAAGTAGGGGGAACGGGAGAGGGAGAAGCAGGCTTCCCGCAGATCAGGAAACCCGATGTGGGGCTCAATCCCAGGACCCTGGGATCATGACCTGAGCCAAAGGCAGATGCTTAATGACTGAGCCACTGAGGAACCCCATTTGGCTATTTATATATTCCCTTATATAATATAATTGATCAAGTTTTAAACTACATTTCTGTTAAAATTTTTTGTCTTTTTTCTACTAATTTCTATAATAATTTTGTGAATTTTTCTGATTCAAGTCCTTTGTTAAATATAAATATATTTTATGAACATGTTCCATTCTGATAGTTGCTTATTTATTTTTAATTCTATTTTTTGATGACCAGAAGTTCATAATTTTACACATAATTTTACACATAATGTTACACACACACACACACACACAAACACACCCATCCCTCCACTCCTTCCCCCAACACCTTATAGGTAATGTATGCCTCCCTCAATCTTTGTTTCAAAATCTTGAAGTTGTTTGCCTATTTTTTTAAGATTATTTATTTATTTATTTATTTGAGAGAGAGACAGTGAGAGAGAGCATGAGTGAGGAGAAGGTCAGAGAGAGAAGCAGACTCCCCATGGAGCTGGGAGCCTGATGCGGTACTTGATCCCAGGACTCCAGGACCATGATCCGAGCTGAAGGCAGTCGTCCAACCAGCTGAGCCACCCAGGCGTCCCATTCGCCTATTATTTTTTAATAAGCCTTTGTTTTAACATTTACAATTATATTAATCATTCATCTGGCTGTGTAAGTGTCATAAATTACTTTTTTCCAGGTGACACAGCCCCATTTATTGAAGACTATCTTTTCCCCATTGTGTGAGGTGTTCTCTTTGTTATAAAACAAGTGACCCTTTACGTGCAAGTCTGGGCTTTCTATTCTGTTCCACTATTCAGTTTCTCTGTTCTCGCAACATCACCTTTCTGTCTTAATTATCTCAATTTATAATAGGTCTTAATATTTTATAGTATTACTTCTTTAGCCATGCTATTTTTCCTTTAAGATGACTTTATTTGTTCTTAGTCCAGACTTTGCATTTCCATATGAATTTTTAATCAACTTTTAATTTTTTAAGATTTTATTTTATTTGAGAAAGAGAGAGAGAGAGAAAGACAATGAGCAGGGGGAGGGGCAGAGGGAGAAGCAGACTCCCCACTGAACAAGGAACCCTATGCAGGGCTCTTATCCAGGACCCTGCAATCAGGACCTGAGCTTAAAGCAGACACTTAGGCACCCCAGGGACCCCAGCTATTAATTTCTTAATGGACATATGAAAGCAAAGTCTGAAGAACAATATACAGGAAATTATTTGGGGGAAGTTGACAACTTTAGAATACTGAGCTTGCCAATTCATGATTCTAGTAATTGTCCCATTTATTTAGCTTGTTTTATTTCTCAATAATGCTTTGTAATTTTTAGTTGAAGAAGACTTTCATTATTTTTAATTAGATTTCTTACAATAAATTTGATGTTTTTCTTGCTAGTGTAATTGGTAATTTAAATTTAATTTTCATTTGTCTTGGGGTATCTGGGTGGCTCAATCAGTTAAGAGTCTGCCTTTGGTGAGGGTCATGATCTCAGGGTTCTGGAATTGAGCCCCAGATAGGGCTCCCTGCTCAGCTGGGAGTTAGCTTCTCCCTTTCCTTCTGCTGATCTCCCTGCTTGTGCTCATTCTCTCATTCTCTCTCTCTAAAAATAAATAAATAAAATATTTTAAAAGATAATTTTCATTTGTTTTTCACAGCCCCCAAACCAAAAGTTAATTAGTTTATTCATGTTTTATGGAGTGACTACTATATTCACTTATTAATTTATATTGTTTATATGTATATTCTTTTGACTCTTGAAGGTACACAATGCTGTTTTGTGTAAATAAAAAAGTATTGTTTTTTCTTTCCAAATCTCATGTTTTGTATTTATATATGCTGTATTGCACTGACTATACCTACATTGTAATGCTGAAGAAGAGTAGTGATATTGGACATTCTAACCTTATTCTTGTTCTTAGGAAATGTTGGTATGTTAAGTGCTTCATTGTAATATGAATCACTTTCTATAGAATTCTTTATTTTTCTAAGGAAGTTATTTCAAGTCTATTATGTCTTAATATAAATGTACCTAATATTAATGTGCTTATAATTGTAATGTTTTTCTGTATCAATCAAATCTATATGTATCCATGATCATATCTAAGTTTCACTTTCCCCATTAATCAGTTGAATTATTTGACTTGAGTGAATTTCAAATACTAAATATTTTTTCCCTTTCTAGATTAGATTTTATCTGGATATAATGCATTATCATCTCTAGAATTGATTTCATAATTTCTCATAAGAATTTTGCTTCTACATGAAGAATAAATGTTGGTCTTAAACCTTTCTTCTTTTTGTAATGCCCTGTCGAGTTTGTACTAAGTTAACTATGGTTTTGTGATAAGAATTAAGAAACATTTGACTTATTTCTATTATCTGGAAAAGTTTGTTAGTGATGGGCAGTCAACTTTGGGAAAAAAAAAATCAGTGCAGCCTCGATTAAAAAAAAAAAAAATCTCACCAGTGAAGTATTCTAGACTTAAACTTTTTAAAAATGATTTTTAAAATTTCTCTTCATTTCTTCCTTCAAATTTGTTGTGTGTCACCCAGTTTGATTTCATAAATTTTTTTCATCTTTCTGATATCAGCAAAATCTGTAGTAACGAATATCTTCATTATCATTCTTAATACTAGTGTGTTAGAGAATGTTGAGTGGGTGAATTAAAGTAGTTGTCTTAAAATATCATAGTTTTGTTTTTATATTTTTCAGACAGGGTAGTTTATGCTGCAATAATACTTAAACTTATAATGGCAGTGGCTCTATAGATACATGTTAATTTTTTGCTCATCCAAAGTCTTCTGCAGGTTTTGGCAAATCTCCAGGACCTCAAACCAAGATATTTCAATCTTACTCCTCCATTACCTGAACATGGGCATTCTAAATTATGCATGGCAGGAGGAAGAGAGCTTGGTGGTTTACTTTGTAACTTTCATGCTCTCAGACTACATATGATACCCATATCTATCTGCCAGCTGTGTTTCACTGAAAAGAACAACTCCTATGGGTCCTTTTCAGTATAAAGGGATAGGGAGGATAGGTTTTCTCTCTATTCACAATGAAAAGGAGGTTTCAGTGAATATCATTAATGTCTATCCTGATTGGAAGTGATAGCCTATATGGTTTTATCTTGGTTTACAAATTATTTCTGACCCCAAAATTGTCTTTTAAAAAGTGGTATCTTATTCATGTACATATATAATAATATTTAAATTAAAAATTTATTATTTATCATGAATTATTGGGACTTGTATTCTGGAATTAAACAATTTTTGCTTGGATCCAAATTCAGCCAGTAGATATCATTGATTTTGCTCATATCATGTAAAATTTTTGGCATCTCCTTGAAAGTAATTACACTAATAATTATCTGAAGCTGAGTAGCAGATGCCATTATTTGGATAATTTAAAAAATGCTTTATTTCACCTAATTCTCATCCTTTGCTATTTTTTAAAATATACTGCTTATTAAATCCTGGTAGCTTTTGAACTTATTGTCCACTAGTATTCCCATATATGTCCATTTATAAATATTGACCTTGTGAAATTCAGAGATATTTTTATTGCTTTAAAATTACCTGTTTTGGGGTGCCTGGGTGGCTCAGTGGGTTAAAGCCTCTGCCTTCAGCTCAGGTCATGATCCCAGGATCCTGGGATCAAGCCCTGCATCGGTGGGGGGAGGGGGGGCTCTGCTCAGCAGGGAGCCTGCTTCCTTCTCTCTCTCTCTGCCTGCCTCTCTGCCTGCTTGTGATCTCTGTATGTCAAATAAATAAAATCTTTTAAAAAATTACCTGTTATTACTCTTCAATTAAGTGTTAAATTATGAGTATAAATAAAGGAAAATGTGTTAAAACATTTTGTCCTTAGGGGCAACTGGGTGGCTAAGTTGGTTAATTGTCCTACTTTTGATTTCAGCTCAGGTCATGATTTCATGGGTCATGAAGATGGGTCCCTGCATAGGCTCCATACTCAGTAGAGAGTCTGCTTGAAGATTCTCTCCCTCTGTGCCCCCTAGTCACTCATGCATGCACATGTACTCTCTTTCTCTTTCTCTCAAATAAATAAATCTTTAAAAATTGTACTTAATTGTTAGCTTGACCAAGAATGTTGGGACCATGACTAAAAAGATAAAATAAATATGTACTGAATTTAACAGAAATTCAATATAAAAATTATTGTTGGGGCACCTGGGTGGCTCAGTGGGTTAAAGCCTCTGCCTTCAGCTTAGGTCATGATCCCGGGGTCCTGGGATCGAGCCCTGCATCAGGCTCTCTGTTCAGTGGGGAGCCTGCTTCCTCCTCTCTCTCTGCCTGCCTCTCTGCCTACTTGTGATCTCTGTCTGTCAAATAATAAATAAAAAATCTTAAAAAAATTATTGTTTACATTTTAATTTTTTTTTAAAATTTTATATCACTGACGAACCATCAGATGAAAAGACAAAACTATTTAGAATAGAAAATGCTGTAGTGGTATTTTTCATTTTAAACTACTTAATTATTTGTCATCATATTTCATTATTTAAGAATTTACTTGACAGAATATTTGGCAGAAATTATAAATCCATCTTATATTTCTTTATCAGATATATATTTCAAAATATATCAAATAAATACACCTAGTTTTGTTTTGGGAATTGTTGTTTTTATTCAGTGTTTTTATATGATATTATATCTAGTGTTTATTTTATTGCAGCACACTACTACATTCAGTTTTGTTTTTGTTGTTATTTTATATTTCAAAAACTGACTTCAGGGTGATGTAACTGTTTCTCTCTTTGTATACTCTGTTTCACTGCATGTCTACTAACTTATTAATTCTGGTTTTTACAAGATCATTGTAACACTGCAGAAAATTTGGACTCAAAAGACAATACTATTTTATATGTATTGTTCTATTTTATTCTAGAACAGAGTATTCTTTTAAATTTATGAGGAAGACTGATGATACATCTATACTTATGAACAAATACTAAAGCCTCAAACTGAAGTGAATAAAGTGGCTTTGGGATATTTCTGGTCTGTCATTTCTGACATGTAAAGGCCTTGGAAGTCATCACTCCTATCCTTACAACAAAAATAAGGAGAAAACCCTGAAAATCAAAGACTTGTTATGGACTTATTAGACAACTGAAATCACAAGGAAAACCACTACCTGAAAGTCACAGCCTAAGTGACCTTACTGAAAGCAGAAGCTGCTAGATCTGATAGTACACTTAAACGTAACTTTGACAAATTGTTGAAGGCAGTTTATACTGTGAAAGAGAAATTCCTGAGGCCACAGTTTTATGTGTTTTATCTCCTGACATTCCACAAGGTTTCTGTGGTAAAGAGTCACGATAAAGCTCCTTGGGGCTACCATGAGCCAAGAAGTTTTTTAGGGTTTCCTTGTGGAGGTTCACCAAGCCAACACCTGTAGCCCCACTGCCCACTATCTTCAGCCTGAGGCAACAATTTAGTCTTTATTCCACTGTTTCCAATACGTTTCCTATTAGTTCTGTTTGTCTGGAGAACCCTGACCAATACACAATGGTTTACCATCAAATGTTCATCTATTCATCATGCATGGAAAGCACAAGATAAATAAGCAAGAGACAATAATTGCTGAAAATGATAAAACATTATCCAGTCTTTGAAATAGAAAGGGTCATAATAAGTTGTTTATAAGTTTTAAATGTAATTTTATATGATTTTAGCATATAAAATAGTTTCACTTTACAATGCTAAATTATTGTTCATTCTGGGCTATAAAATCATGGAAACTTTATTTGGAATTGTACTGAAGTTACTAATGAGTGACTTATTTTTAATGTCACATTTAGTAAACTTATAGAGCTATGAAAAAGTCTAAGCATTCTTTTAATCAGTAACCTAATTTCATTTCTTTTAGATAAATGCAGATTTCCTTAAATGACATATAGCTTATCAAGGAAATACTAGAAAAGAATTATATACGTTCATTGTAAGAAATATTTTGTTGTAACTCACTAAGTGAAATCATTATCATATTCTATTCAGATATCTTATGATAGAAATGAAAAGAGCAACAGGAGGAAAGCTCAATGTCCCTTTAACGCAATGCTACATTTCTAAGTATGTATTCCATAGTAAAATTTCCTCACATGCACCGGAGATTTATGTACAAATGCTTCCTTCAATGTTACAATAAAATCAAAATGGAAAACTATTGTCTCTATCATTATGAGAATAATTAAATGATTTACAGTACATTGTGCTATGAACTACAATAAAGCATCACAATGGTGTAGTGTGCATATTTATTCATTTGTTCTGATGGGGAAATCATTCAAGGACATATTAATAAATGCCCCAAAGGGTCATAGAAAAATAAATGTCTAGTATCATCATACTCATATAACCATAGTCCTTACAAAACTAAATGACATAAGGATAATGAAAACAAAGAAGAAAATACCATATATAAAAATTATTTTAAAACACCACATTAAAAACTGCACTTATAGCATTTGGCAAAGTACCCCAAAACAACAACAACAACAAAAAGCAGCCTTCCACAAAGGCAGGAGGACTCTCTGCTATTAATTTCAGACATGGGAACAATGCCACCTGGGGGGGAGAAGCAATAAAAGCCATATACTCCAAGAGGAGAGGCAAAAGACACATTAGGACCAAGAATCTTGTACTGACACAAAGTAGAGACGGCTACCACTATGAGAGCTAGCAACATCCTCCTGCCCAAGACCACCCAGAGCTACAAGGCAGAGATTTAATGCCATAGGAAGAAAGGGGAAGGTACACTGAGAAAACCCTACCTGTGGATCCCAGGAATATAGACCATGCTTGAGACCAAGACAACACCAATTAAGTCAGAGAGGCAGGAGGGTTCTTTGAATCTAGGACTCAGTAACAAATAATAACACTTTTTACTTCTGGGGAATATGCTGCAGTGCATGTATACAGGACCTACAGATTGTGGAACAGGAAAAGTTAGAAAAATCTTTTGGCATGCCAGGCCCCACAACAAGCATAAATTAGACTTTGCCCACTGCTGATGCAATCAGTCTATGGTGCACTGAAAATAAGTCTATGGTGCACTGAAAATAACTACACCAACAACGAAATAGAAGTTCAACTCCAGACTATATGGACGTTGCCTCTCTGACCTGAAATAACTAAACTATATTGTAGCAAATAAAAAATTACAATATATCAATATATATTTGAGGAGTCTGGCCCCTGCTGAAAACTTATATTATGTTTTTAAGGCCAGTTTTTCAGGTCTGACTACACACAATTATAAAAGGTTTACCTGGCAGTCATCCCAGCAAAACTGCTCTCCCCACACCTGGCTTGTGCATTACACCACACTCTGTAAAGGAAGCTGTAGCCAAGAATTCAGGGCCTCTGGCTACCATGCTTTCTGTATGTCTGCACTCCTAGTTTTGGCACCTTCTAGATCTCTTTTATCTGAGTCCTTGGGCCAAGGTCTTCAGCTGTCTTTGCTGAGGCTTTCTTGTGTATGTGTACTAGGAGGTGGGGGCAGTAGGGGAGAAACACCAAAGACATGTCTCCTCACTATAAATACCCAATACTTTGGCACTGCTAATTCTCACGCATTCCCCCACTGCAGAACCTAAAAACTGCCAGAACCTTTTACTGGGGCTTCCTCAATAGTGAGATAACCTCCCCAAACCCTGGTGGTGACCCAAAACGGAACAAGATAGGTCAGTGTTTTCTCTGATTTTAGACTCTTGGCAATACCATCTCGATAAAGTCTTAACTCTAATTTTTTAACTATTTAACTGACTACTCTGACACCTGGCAGTTCAAATCCCTCTGTTAGTTCAGATGATTTCCTGACAATGTACCTTTATCATTGTCATGTAAAAGGTAAGAAACAACTGGGGGGCACCTGGGTGGCTCAGTGGGTTAAGCCTCTGCCTTCAGCTCAGGTCATGATCTCAGGGTCCTGGGATCGAGCTCCACATCAGGCTCTCCACTCAGCAGGAAGCCTGCTCTCCCTCTCTCTCTGCCTGCCTCTCTGTCTACTTGTGATCTTTCTCTCTGTCAAATAAATAAATAAAATCTTTAGAAACAATTGGGATGAAGATAAATATATTGATATTTCTGAAAATTTTCTCTAATTAAAGTTGTATGTTAGAAAATTTGAAAATTTTTCTGTCCCTAAATATCCAAAATATGCAATAAGTAGATATGTAAGTAATTTATAATGTTCTTCCTGGAAAAGATAATTAGAACATTGATGGATTTTAAAAATGCATTTCAATATGTGATGTCTTTCAAGACTAAGGAATAAACTTTAAACAACTTTATTTGATTTTTTAAAAAAGATTTTATTTATTTATTTGACAGAGAGAGAGAGCACACAAGTGGGGGACGGGCAGATGGAGAGGAAGCAGTCTCCTTCCTGACCAAGGACCCTGACTCAGGACTTGACCCCAGGACCCTGTGATCATTACCAGAGCCAAAGGCAGGTGCTTAACTGACTGAGCCACCCAGGCTCCCCATAAACAACTTTATTGAGAAGTGATTTTTAATCTTGAAATATCAATGACATGCACATGTTTAAACATTATTTGTTTTATGATGTTAATTAACAATGATAAATATGAAAATGCTACATTTAAAATAGATTAATTTGAGATTATAGGTTTTCTCCAAATTTGAACATAATAGATTATAAGACAAGAATATTAAATAATTGACATATTGTTTTTGATAGTCTAGTGAAGACATTTCTAGCTATCATTTTAATAAACCAGATGAAAAATAGAATATTAAAAAAAGTGGGTTGTATCAGGTATTAAAAATACTACAGGGGTGTCCAGGTAGCTTAGCTGGTTAAGCATCTGCCTTTGGCTCAGGTTATGACCCTAGGGTCCTGGGTTTCAAGTCCTACATCCGGCTCCTTGCTCATTCCCAATGAGCGAGGGAGAGGAAGAAGAGGAAGACTGTTTCTCCCTCTCCCTCTGCCTGCTGCTCCTCCTGCTTGTGCTCTCTGTCAAATAAATAAAATCTTGTAAAAAAAAAAAAACCTTAAAAAAAGAGATATTCAAATTAACATAAAAATATTTGAAAAGCATGATTACAGATTTTTAAGTATTGCTATATCCATGAAGGCATTTTCCTCACTTCCATGGCATAAAGATTTTCAATAGAAAAAAAATGTATCTGTGATTACAGAATTTTTTATAGTACATTGATAAAATTCACATTTTTAATTAAACAAGAATAGCTTTATGCACATATTATATCTTAAGTGTGCATCTATCTAGTTTCACAACTCTATATATGTGTGTGCATGCAGCTGTTAAGTTTGTACATTGCTATGATATTATGGTTAATGATTTGAAAATGGGTCGTGGTATGGATTAAAATTTAACTTTTGTCAGTTATGTGTCATCTTGGGGAATTGACATCTATTTAACCTTTCTATGTCTTCATTTCTTTCTCTAAAATGGGAGTAATAATAGTACTAACACATCATGTTACAAAGATTATGTAAAATGAATAATATATTTGTGTGATTCTTAACTGTTTTTGGGAAATAGGAAAAGAATACTTTGTTCTCTATCTTCCATTCTACCTATGGAAAAAAATGCAGCTTTCACAAAAAATACAGAATCAATATTATAAATATTAATAGACATATTGTGCATGGGAGCATTAAACAATTTGTTTTTACTCTAGTCATGCAAAATTAAATGGAGGGAATTTTGATATAATAAAAGGATAATTGGCTTATCTTCTAATAGTCTATTCATTTTTAATCCATTACACTTCAGGAAATAGAAATAGCATGCCAAAGTAATCTTGAAAAAGGAACAAAGTTGGAGCTTTCACAATCCCAGGTTTCAAACTACACTAAAAGCTATAGTAATCAAAACAGTATAATACTGGCACAAAATAGACAGAGAGATCAATAAAACAATACAGGGAGCTCTGAAATAAACCCATATTTACATGGTCAATTAATTTACCCCCTGCCCAAAAAGGCAAGAATATACAATGGTAAAAATACAGTCTCTTCAATAAATGGTGCTGGGAAAACTGGACAGCCTCATGCAAAACAATAAAACTGGACCACTTTCTTATATCACACACAAAAATAAATTTAAAATAGTAAAGCTGAAACAATAAATTCCAAAAGAAAACTTAGGCAGTAATTTCTGAAACATTGGCTTTAGCACTATTTTTTCAAATCTATCTCATCAGGCAAGAGAAACAAAAGCAAAAATAAACAATTGGAACTATATCAAACTAAAAAGCTTTTGCATGATGAAGGAAACTCAACAAAAGTTAAGGGAACTTATGGAATAAAGGAAGATGTTTTCGTTGCTTGACAAACCATAAGTGACTCTTAATCTCACAAAACAAACTGAGGGTTGCTGGGGGGAGGGGGTTTGGGAGAAGGGGGTGGGGTTATGGACATTGGGGTGGGTATGTGCTTTGGTGAGTGCTGTG
The DNA here is from genome assembly GCF_022355385.1 of Mustela nigripes. Lineage (NCBI taxonomy): Eukaryota > Metazoa > Chordata > Mammalia > Carnivora > Mustelidae > Mustela > Mustela nigripes. The sequence continues at coordinate 58,498,569 of NC_081571.1, forward strand.
AAGTGTGTAAACCTGGTGATTCACAGACCTGTACCCCTGGGGATAAAAATATATGTTTAGAACTAAAAAAACACACTATCAAAAAATCTTATTTAAAAATGGACAGAGGATGTGAATAGACATTTTTCCAAAGAAGACATAGGGATGATCAATAGACACATGAAAAAATGTCCATCAGTAATCATTAGGGAAATACAAATCAAAACCACAATAGGATATTACCTTATACCAGTCAGAATGGCTAGCATCTAAAAGACAAGAAATAAGAAGTATTTCTGAGGATGTGGAGAAAAGGGAACTGTTGGTGGAAATGTAAATCAGTGTAACTACCATGGAAAACTATACGGAGGCTCTTCAAAAAATTAAAAATTGAGCTATCATACGATCCAGCAATCCAACTTTGATCACATATCCAAAAGAAATGAAAACACAGTATGGAACACAGTATGGAAGAGATATTTGAACTCCCATGTTTTCTGAAGCATTATTCATTACAGCCAAAGTATGGAAACAACCTAAGTGTCCATCATCATACTAGCGGATAAAGAAGATATTGTATAGATATAATATACAGCTACAGAGTATATTCAGCCATGGGAAAAACTATCTTGTTATTCATGAGAAGATAGATGGACCTAGAAGGTCTTATGTTTACTGAAATAAGTCAGACAAATACCATATGATTTTGTTTATACCTGGAATAATAAAAACAAAACAAAACAAAAAAACCAAAAAAACCCAAACCAAATGAACATACAAAATGGAAACAGATTCACAAGTATACAGAACAAAGGGATGTTCACCAAAAGGTGGGAAGGGGGTAGAGAGAGGTGAAATAGGTGAAGAGGTACAAACTTCCAATTATGAAATAAATAACTCAGGGATGAAAAGTACAGCATAAGAAATATAGTCAAAAAATATCATATACTAGGGATGCCTGGGTCACTTAGTTAAGTGTCAGCCTTTGGCTCAAGTCATGATCCCAAGGTCCCAGGATCAATCCCACATTAGGTTCCTTGCTCAGAAGGAAACCTGCTTTTCCCTTTCCCTCTGCCTGCCGCTACCCCTGCTTGTGAGCTCCCTTGCTTCCTCTCTCTGTCAATCTCTGACAAATAACAATATAAAAATAATGAAATAAAAAAATCACATGCTAGTATATGATCAAAATGTGGTAAATGTAAGTAATTAAACAGGATACAAAATTAGATAATAATTGTCTTAGGGTTATAAAACACAATTTTTCATATTAAAAATGGGTAGGAAAATACACAATAATTTTAGCAAAGAAGAAATTATAAAATCAGTAATTGATTATGCATATTGTAACTTCAATTTGCAATCTATTTCCCACTTATAAAAAAAATAATGCTACCTCTTTCTTTTGATCTTCTGCAAATTGGAAACAAAGGTCCAATTTGCAGAAGATCAAAACTCTCACCAAAGACTAGTATAATGGGTTAAAAAAATTAGTTTGAAGGTATCAGAGAACCATGAAATTAGCTATGAGAGACCAGGATCCCAGGAAGAAGAAAAAATCATTGTAGTGAATGTGGCACTTATTTCTACTTTTCCATCAAGACATTTGCTGATATGCAGTCGGGGGAGAAAGACTGAGAATCCCAGCAGAAAACGAAGGAATACCTGTGAGATTTTAGTAGGTAACAGGGAAGGAAAGAAGAAAATTGGATTTTAGGACCATCAAGACACTCAGACTGGAAAGGGCTAAATTCCTAGTGAGAAATGAGCTTGACATTTTACAACACTTTAGTTGTTGATGTGTTTGCAGATTCCTACACTATACGAACAGAAACAACTGCTGTTAAAATGTCGAATAATTTTATGAAACCATCAGAATTCTTGGTTGTGAGGGGAAAAAAATTAGACTTTCGGAATTATCAAGAAGGATCAACATTCCGTTCTCTCAGTTAAGTCTCTCACAGGCTAATTCACCCAGTTAAGAGCAAATGGGAAAGAAAGTTGACAAATTCTAAAAACTAGCATTTGGACTGAGGTACATTGAACATGATTTAATTATCTTCCTGATGATTAAATATGACTTCTTTGACAATTTTCATATACTATTTCAGATAGTTTCTAAAAAAATAGGCAGATTAGTAAACCAGACCAATTGAAAAACAGTAACAAATGAAATTAACTTATAAATGTCTAGACTCTTGAGTTACCAACATGGATTAAAAATTACAATGTGATTAATATATTTGTGAAAATAGTGAGATATAATATTTTTAAGGGAAAAAGCAGCTCTATAAAAATATCATGAGAATTCTTGAAGTGAAATATACAATAATTAACACTGAAAGTTAAAAGAACAAATTTAACAGGTTGGACACAGCTAAAAAGGCCACTAAAAAATGGAAGAATAGGACACTGAAAAGCACACAAGCTGAAAAAGGGGAAAAGATGTTGGAAAACCCAGAAAATAACATAGGACATTTATATAGTATAATTAAAAAGTTCTACTTTACTTGTAACTGGAGTTCAGAAGCAGAGCAAAGAAAGCATGGAGCAGAAGCAACATTTGAGATTCCTTCCCTATTAAATTCCCACAATTAAGATTACACCGATTTCTGCCATCTGGTACTTCAGGCTGGGAAGTCTATGGAGTTCTGCATCAAAGTTCAAACCACTACCTGTGCCTCCAACCATACAGCCTTCCCTTAGAATAAATCCAAAAAATGTGATCTCTTCATCCCATGCTTTACTCTTCTTCCCAGTATTGACTCCCCTCCAGAATCTGCCTGCTTTTGTTCAATTTCTAGATCTTCAAGTACTTTTATTTTTATAATTGTCCAAGATTATATGAACTTACATTGTTATTGAAGTCTGTGGTAGGAGCTTACAAATTGGACCCCTACCATTTAGGAAGTAGGTTCAGTAACTATTTTTAAATATTTTATTTTGATGAACATTTTTTGAGTATTTATTCTATGAAAGTCAATAATACAACTGTTGGGGATAAGAAGAAAAGAAAACAAGATCCAGTCTTAGAGGACCTTAAAGAAAATATTGTACTTTATTATAATAGATCTAAGAAAAAGTCAAGTTCTGAATGCTACAAAAGCACAAGAAGGATCATGTAAGTAGAGAGGGCTCAGAGACATCTTCTCAAGGTGATTTTTAAGATGGGTATTGCAGTATCAGTAAATATTGATTAATACAGAAAAGAGATGTGTAAGACAGAAACCTAGAATGAGCTAGGATTTAGTATCATAACAGTGACATTTACACAAGGACATAAGCAGGTTGGTATTGCTGAGTTGAAAACTGGGAAATTTATTATAGAAGATGATGTAATTTTTTTGAAGTTCTAATGTGCCATTGCAAGATGGATGCTTTTCTTTGATAGGATATGGAAAGACATATAAGGGTTTTAACCAACTAATAATAGCATAACATTTGATTTTCTCATGCTGTCTGAAATGAGAAAGATGGGTAAATTTTAAAGGGGTAAAATTAACCTCCAAATAGTAATAGATTATTTCAATATTGTCAGTAATAGATAATACATATTTGAATTAAAGAAGAAATATTAGAACTAGAGTATTAGAATTAGAAATTAGAGAAGGAAGTTGCTGTGGCTGATATCGAAGAGATTACTGCCTATGTTCTCCTCTAGGATTCTGATGGATTCCTGTCTCATGCTAAGGTCTTTTATTCATTTTGAGTTTATCTTTGTGTATGGTGTAAGAGAATGGTCGAGTTTCATTCTTCTACATATAGCTGTCCAGTTTTCCCAGCACCATTCTTTCAAGATATGTCTCCAAAGGCAAAGGAAACAAAAGGGAAAATAAACTTTTGGGACTTCATCAAAATCAAAAGCTTCTGCAAAACAAAGGAAACAGTCAAGAAAACAAAGAGGCAACCCACAGAATGGAAAAAGATATTTGCAAATGACAGTACAGGCAAAAGGTTGATATCCAGGATCTATAAAGCACTCCTCAAACTCAACACACACAAACAGACATTCATATAAAAAAATGGGCAGAAGATATGAACAGACACTTCTCCAATGAAGACATACAAATGGCTATCAGACACATAAAAAAATGTTCATCATCACTAGCCATCAGGGAGATTCAAATTAAAACCACATTGAAATACCACCCTACACCAGTTAGAATGGCCAAAATTAGCAAGATTGGAGGGGATGTGGAGAAAGGGGAACCCTCTTACACTGTTGGTGGGAATGCAAGTTGGTGCAGCCACTTTGGAGAACAGTATGGAGATTCCTCAAGAAATTAAAAATAGAGCTTCCCTATGACCCTGCAATTGCACTACTGGGTATTTACCCAAAGATACAGATGTAGTGAAAAGAAGAGCCATCTGTACCCCAATGTTTATAGCAGCAATGGCCACGGTCACCAAACTGTGGAAAGAACCAAGATGCCCTTCAACGGACGAATGGATAAGGAAGATGTGGTCCATATACACTATGGAGTATTATGCCTCCATCAGAAAGGATGAATACCTAACTTTTGTAGCAACATGGACGGGACTGGAAGAGATTATGCTGAGTGAAATAAGCCAAGCAAAGAGAGTCAATTATCATATGGTTTCACTTATTTGTGGAGCATAACAAATAGCATGGAGGACAAGGGAAGTTAGAGAGAAGGGAGTTGGGGGAAATTGGAAGGGGAGGTGAACCATGAGAGACTATGGACTCTGAAAAACTATCTGAGGGGTTTGAAGCGGCGAGGGGTGGGAGGTTGGGGGAACCAGGTGGTGGGTATTAGAGAGGGCAAGGAATTGCATGGAGCACTGGGTATGGTGCAAAAACAATGAATACTGTTATGCTGAAAATAAATAAATAAATAAATGAATTTTCAAAAAGTAAAATTAAAATAAAATAAAAAGAAATTAGAGAAGGAGTATTAACAGTTGGCATATGAAGGCAGAAAATAAGAGTCAAGTAAGATCTAGGCCATAAGATAGATAAACAAAAACTTATTTAGAAGGTCAGGAGTAGTTGTCATGGTAAAAAGTTTTTGAGTGAATATCAACAATTGTGTTAACTGTAACGTATTAGATTTGGATGACTGGATATATGATAGGAGCTTTACTAATGATTACTATGTTTAAGTATTCTATTATAATAGGAATTTTGTGGAGTCAAATGACTGAAGATGAATATATATTTGTAAACATCCAGTGGCAACTGTCAAGAAGTAATGAATATAACCATGGTAATTGCAACAGTGAAACATATGCAGATCTGAAATTAGTGTATGGAAGAGGGACAGAGTCATATAAGCTATCTCTGAGGCACTATGATGCTGAGAGAGAGGTGGAAACCTTTATAATTTGTCCTCTCTTAATTACATAGACATTTCTAGACCCAATAGCATTGGCTTATGGGAAGGAACCTTTTCTACCTATTCCACTGAATATAGCAATAATTGGTAGAAATAAGGTACATGCTTACTAAAAATGATGAATTTTCTCCAGGTTAATGGAGAAATTTTAATTTTGAGTATTTGAACTAGAAAATTCAGAAACACAAAAATACCTTATGTAATACTTGGCTAGATTCTAACTTTTGCAGAAAGTCTGAAGGCCAAAAAGAATGTAGAAAAATATGCAATGTATGCATAAGGGAGAAAAATTAATGATCTAAATCTTGGAAATATAAGATATGAATAAAGCTTAAAGGAATGATAATTAGATAGCTTGAGAGAAGACTGCTGGCAGGTGACCTAATAACTTGTATTCTGTATAAGAAGGGTCATTATATTTTAAAAAATGAATCCTTATTGAAGTGAGAGCCAAAGCAGCTGTATTTAATTATGGCAAGATAGATGTGGGTTTCACTGAATTAAATCATTTTAGCATTTGGAATAATTACTACTGAAAATGAGTCATTGAAATTCTTTTCTTTTTTTGAAGATCTGGTATAATACTGATTCAGAATAGGTGATGTGCAAGTCCTTTCAGAAGTGATATGGAATTTTAAGGGAAATTAAAAATATGCATTTTAAAAGTGGTTGTATTAATCAATTTAATACTGAAGTTATCATGAAATTAACTCATATATTTCAAAAATACTTCTGATCTCCAAGCTATGACAATTAAATAATGAATTTTTTATTAATAAACTAATAGGAACAGTTTATGCATAAATCTAAGTATGTGCACATCTGAATTATAAAATAGAAACAAGCAATATTTTTAGGGTAAGTTTAGATAACCTTTTAATCCAATACCCATTAGTGGAAATTTATTTCTTATAAACACAATCATAAGAACATAAAAAATAATCTATAAAAGGATGTTTATTGCCACATTATTTATAGTAGCAACAAGTTCCAAGCAAAGTGAATGGCTGTAAATGGAAAAACTTATGAAACTATCTTACATTTTGATCAATAAATATTATCCAATAAAAATAATAAATTTGAAATGTACCAGGAGTATTTGCAAAAGTTATTATTGAGTGAAGGAAGCAAATGCATGTGTAATAATTATATTGCAGTAAAAATAATCTTCTGAGCATGCAAATAAATACACATATATGTTTGCAAACAATTATATGAGAATGGAAAATAGACAGAGGGTGTTCCTTGTCAAGATGAATTGGTATGCTAAATAGTGGAGAAGAGACTGGGAGTGGAAAGCCAGGACAAAAAAAAAAAAAAAAAAAGTAAAAGAAAAAGAAAGAAAGAAAGAAAGAAAGAAAAAATTGCTATGATTGTCAAAAAACTAAAAGCCAAAAGGATTATCACTTTGCTGCCTCTATGTAAGTTATGCATATTTTAAAAATAAAATCTAAAATAATTTAATAAATTTTGTAAAAATAACTTTACATTGAATTGAAGCACTTACCTAGAAAGTACGCACTTTAATATGTACATAAGCATCTCCATCACCTTACGGCTATATATAGCAGCTAAAAATACAGGGAAAAGGACTGTATTAGTATGCATAGTAATTAGGGTATGTTGAAAATTCATTGTTCATTGTCACAATGTTATATCCCGATGCTTTTCAGATTATTTGAAAATAATAGAAATAAAATTTCATGTATAGATAAAAGTAATTTATACAAAAAAATGTTTGGGGGCACTTTGGTGGCTCAGTGAGTTGTCTCTGACTCTTGGTTCCAGCTAAGATCATGATCTCAGGATCATGATCTCAGAATTGTGGGATTGAGCCCTGAGTCAGGCTCCATGCTCCAAGTGCAGAGTTGGCTTAGGATTCTCTCTCTCCCTCTTCCTCTGGCCCTCCCCTGTTTGTGTGTGCACTCTCTCTCTCTCTAAAATAAATAAACAAATAATAAAAAAAAAAGAAATGTCTGGTTGCCTAAAATTAAGTAATAACTTTCTGTGGCATTTAGTACTATTATTATTTTATTACACAGATGAAAAATTAAATTCACCTTGAGTTTCAGTGCCTTTGAGAAAAGCTTTTCTGAAGGTTAGTGAAGGTATAAAAAAGCTCACTAAAATTTTCACTATTAAGTACATTAGAGGTGATACTTTTCATTCCCATGCCTTGAAGGAAAAAGAAAAGAAAATCTTCCTTAAAAAGATAAAGTTTATGGATTCACACCTGTAAGCCCTTGTGCCCAAGAGGGGATAAAACAAAAACAAAAACAAAACAACGTAGGGAAGCATAATACCTTGCTAATGTAAAACCCAATAGTCTGGATTTCTAACTCCAGGTATCCTGTACAGCATGATGACCTTGAATGCTGTGAGATAATACTTTTTTCTCTCTTTCCTTTTTTTTTTTTTTTTTTTTTGTGTGTGTGTGTGTGTAATTCAGAAGTTCCTGTTAACCTAAATCATTGAGATGCTAGGGTTAGCAAAAAAAAATAAAAAAATAAAAAAATGTTAATATGAAAGATGATACTTAGTTTGGGAGGTTGAGTTTAACTTTTTCTAAGGATATAACGTCTTTAGTTACTTCGAAACACACTTTTAGGCAGAAGGGATTATGCCCTTCAGGAAACTTGTAACCAACGGGAAATCTTTCTGCTCCGCACAGTCTAAGGCATTGGATAGTATTCCTAACATGATGTCTTTTTGTAAATGTTCATCTTTTCAAAAGAAAGTGCCTTTTTTTCCAACATCTTTAATAACTTTGAGGATTAAACTGAACAGATTGTTTTATCAATATATATGGCAAAATCAAATCAGGTCTTGCTCTTTATTTTCCTAGATCTGCACTCGTAGGTAATAAAACAATAATAATAAAATTAAGCAACAACCAAAAAAACCAAACATGCACTTTTAAAAGGTACATGTGAAGAAATTCTCCTTTAAACTCTATTTTCTCAATCTAATAACAATAGCTTTTGTGATGATTTCTGCCTCTTCATCAAATTAGTCATACATATGTATGTGTTTGCTTTTCAGTACAAAATCCCCACTGAGAGGCATTTTCCATGATGTAAACTTGGAAAAAGGAAAAGAGCAAATTGGTCAATTTGCCTTTGGGGTCAAGCTCAGTTTTAGAATAGTACTTAAGTACTTTAGTAATTATGAAAGGAAATAGGAAGACTGTGTGCTCCTGCAAATGGTTAGTTTCAAAAAGAGGGACAGTGAATAGTTTGAGACTTCAAAGCATGTAAGTACTTTGGATTAATTTATTTGGTCTTTAGACCTTCATGTTTTTAGCAATTTATTGTTACAGAACAAGTATTTTATTTGTCTGCATATATATGTATGTATGTAAAAACATTTTATATATTAGATACATGTAAGATATAAATAGATACACATTTTTCTATATTCTTAAGTTTTTCTGTTGCCTGAAGAAATAATAACTAATCCTTCTCTTTAAGACTCCATCACCATATGAAAACTGAAAGAACTTGGCATGTGTTTTACACCTTCTGTAGACTTCCCTTTCCCTTATGTAGCAGCAGGATGGTAGAATGATGTAATATATCTCCCTGGCCTTTTCTTAGGAGTTTATGCTTAATCAATCAGGGATACTGTGTATTCCTGTTTCCTTTTGCTTGGTTATGTTGGTGTGAAACAATTTTTTGTTATCAGAAAATATTTAAGTGATGGCTGATATCTCTTTCTTAGTAAATATATGTTTATATTTATATTTTTATATATTATTTAGATAGATATTCTGTTTCTCTACACACTTTCTTCCCATTATTTGGAAATCTGAATTAAAATATTATGACGGGGTACCTGGATGGCTCAGTGGGTTAAAGCCTCTGCCTTCAGCTCAGGTCATGATCTCAGGGTCCTGGGATGGAGCCCCGCATCAGGCTCTCTGCTCTGCAGGGAGCCTGCTTCCCCCTCCCCCAGCCGCCTGCTTCTCTGCCTACTTGTGATCTCTGTCTGTCAAATAAATAAATAAAATCTTTAAAATACTATGACATATCTCATTCTATCGTCAATTCTCTTTAGTGTCTGTTTCAAATTTTTGCTCTCCTTGAAATTTTGTATTAAATTTCATATAAATTTGCATATCCATTTTTCAGTTTACTAATTCCCCTTAATCTTTCTTTAATATTCTATTCAAGTTGTTCAAGAGGTTTGTAATTTTAAAATTACATTTTGTTTTCTAAAAAGTTTTAATCATTTTGCCATTTTTACACTATTTATTCTAATATTTTAGTTCATTTTTTATTTCTCAAGCATATATACAAGTATTTTAAATCTATATTTCATATATTTCAATTTCTTCTGACTTGTCACAGGCAGCCTAATCCGTGGAACATGATTTCACTTCCACCTCCTTTCTATACTAGAAGGCCCCTAGAGAGAGAGAGATGGTGTTTTAGATAGTCTCATAATGGGAATGTTGTGTAGATATTCACTGTCATTTCTGTCAGTCCATTCTAATGCTTTCACTGGAATAGTAGAAATTCCTCTGGACAGATTCATATGTTTCACACAAAACAAGGGGGAATATAAACCCATTGTTAGCCCAAGGGATGAATTTATGAAAATAGGCTTAGAAAGGAATTCAGCCCATTATCCTTAGAGAAAAGACAAATGTAGCTTCTACTCTATCCTTATAGTTTGCAGCAAGTGGAATACTCATTTCTTTTTATTCCATGCAAAGAACTATTAAAATTATTCGAAAAACTACTAAGCCAGACCCCACTTGAGAAGAATGTGCTATGTTAAGTTGATTTAGCGAAGGGGCTGATATTACTTGACCAAACCAAGGCATAATAGGGAAACATCTCCAGGGTAAACACAGTGTAAGTATACAAGACAACTGTGCCTTCCCTCTCTGTCTTTCCTTTATCCAACCCTGAAGTAACTATTCTGAAAAGAGTGAGGACATAAAAGATACAAGATCAGTTTGTATCTCTCCCAAGTTCAAGTTCCCCAAGTTAAAAGTCTACCACGAGGAGGGTGCAGAATTTCTGATTTGGACATGAAGATTTGAGATTTTAAACATTCTACTATACTGATTGAAATTTATTAATAATATTAATTTTTATTTGTTTATATCTATCTATCTATCTATCCATCCATCTATTTATCTATCTACATACATATGCTAAGTTAAAACAGCCCAAGCTTGGTTTAAAACTACCAGAGGAAAGCTACGATCAAATCTACTGAAGGAAATTCCATGGTATCCCCAAGAGTTTATCTTGTCAGATTTCTATTGTTTTCCAAAGATCGTTTGCTTCTCCACACATTTTTAAAACTAAATCAAGATTTACACTTGAATAACTTTCATGTTTTTGATTGTTGTGTCTTTAAAAATGACCAAGAATGGTTTCATGAATGTCTATTCAGGTTGAGAAAATTTTACTACATTACCAGGACTAATATATTACCGAGGAGGGTATATTTATTCCATTTCTATCAGTAAGATAAAAATCAAGTCCTACTTTAACTATTAAGTATAGTCCAGTTTTTCCTCATTTGTCAAATAGTGAGATGTGGTGGGAATTGCAAAGTGAAGAAAGGCAAAACATCAACAGTAAATAGCATTCACAGAGATCCAGGAATATAAGCGAGATGTCCTGGAAGATAGAAAAAAGAACTTTTAATTATGATTGTGAAATGGAAAAGGCTCTTAGAAAGGGGTTAGTTAGGATTTGCCATAAAGAAGAAATAGTTTTTAAATAAACTTTTTATTTTGAAGTAATAGTATATTGACATAAAAGTAAAAAAATAGAGTGGATTGAATCAAGAATATATAAAGCATATATTGGCTATTACGTATAGGCTGATGCTGAGGGAAAGGTAATAGTCAAGAATTCTTTATCAATTCCTTCCACAAATATCTATTGAGTTCATACTTGTGCTGGTCAACTTTATAGACCATGCTGATGATCACTAGACAACATATCCAGAGAAAGTATCCCTGATAGCATGGGAATTATATTTTATCAAGGAAATAAAAATAAATGCAATCAACATAATAGATAGAAATCAACAATATATTTGAAAGTAACAGTAGAGAAGCAAAAACCAAGAACAAGTAAATGGTGATAAGGTTAAGAGGTGTTGGGAAGAGAAGAATTCATGTCAGGAAAGATAAATGATTCTTTCAAGAAGATTTATTGCAATAGGGAGCAAAGTAATGGAGTGATACCTAAAACAAGGAAGTGCAGTCAGGAGAAAGGCTTCTTTCCAGTAGAATATGAAAAAGAACCACGCTTTTGTACCGATGAGAGTGATAAAGTGGATAATAAAAAAATTAAGATGTAGGAGAGTGAGAAGGGAAAACTGTTGGAGCAATGTCTTTGAATCATTGAGAAGGCATGATAAATGGTGCACCACTCAAATGAATCCAGTGTTTCAGTCTCAGTCAACTAGGTGAATCATGGTCCCATTCACTGAGTTAAGATACATAAAAGGAAAAGCAAGTTTGGAAAGGAAGAACATAAACTCACTTTTATGTTTATGTTTTGTCAGAGGGACATTCTTTAGGAAATGTGTTTCTCTGTACTTTCATCTGAAGCAAAAATCCAAACAGAGGTCTAAATATAACATGCTAACTAAAAATTTACAAATATCCTCCTGCCTTGGCAACCATATCTTCACAACAGAAAAATAGGAGGAATATGTTGTAATCTTTGGTTACATAGTCAAAAGCTTGCAAACCTGTGAAGGCAAAGGAATTTTTTCCTACCTTATTAAGATATAATAAACATATAACATTGTATAAGCTTAAGAAGCATAGTGTGACAATTTAATGTGCATATATACTACAAAATGATGACCACAGTAAGGCTTCTTAACACATCCAGCAATACACATATATGTATGTGATAAGAACATTTAAGATCTACTCTCTTAGCAACTTTCATATATACAATACAGAGTTGTTAATTATAGTCATCTTACTGTACATGAGTCCTCAAATTACTTATCATATAACTAGAAGTTTGCACCCTTTCACCAACTTCATCTATGTGTTCCTATCCACCCATATCTGAAAATATATGTACAAGTATATATATGTATATGTGTATATATATATATATATATATATAATTATGAAGGGCAACATTATTTCTCTGAATTATTTAATTTAGTAGCATCTTATTTAAAGTAAATGCTATTGCATCAACAATAATTAATCAGTATTCTCATTGAGTGTTTGAGAATAGCTACAAGTTAAGATAATAATGTGGTCAGAAAGATATTCAAAATATAGACGTCAGAAAATATCCTATGTAATCTTCAGTTTGTTGTAAAAACTGTAACAACTATTTGTTGATCCTGTGTCTCAAAGTGACAAATATAAACTACATATTGCTAGATAAAGAAAGAGATTCTGGACTTTTAGTTCAAATTTGGTTGCTGCTGAAAAACTCATTTTTCATTATCATCTCTCTTAGAGCCATGAACATAATTTCAAAGATAATCATTTTAAGTAGATTAAATAACATTAAAATTTTAGTTAATTATTGGAAAAATATGATTGTATTATATTACATATTTATTGAATATGTAATTATTCATAATTCTAGTATTCAATATTACCCACTTGTCAAAAAATGTATTGGTATCAATCTTCAAATATGCTGTATGAATTTAACTAGGTATCTAGCTATACTGATAGTAATTATTTAATATTCTAAAACCCTTCTCAGCCATCATGGTCAATGGTTGTAAATGTCATGTTAACAGAATGCCGCTGGAACCAGGATGTGAAAAGAAGGAGAAACAAGGAAATTGATACTTCACACTATTGGAAAACAATACTTTATTATTCAAGTATCACTGAATTCATGCAGTCTAAGTGGAAAGACTTGAAAAGGTAAATTAAATATCTTTTCACTTCTGCCAATTAAATTCTCCCTGAACTCTGAAGCAGAATCTGTCTCTGATAGTGGCAGTGGTGTACCCTAGCTCTTTCCACAGCATTCTTAAGCAGTCAGCAGTTGTTTCCATGACTTAGCAATGAATGGAAAGAAATATTTTATTCTTTATTCTTGATTCTGTGTGCTGTTGTGTGTGTGTGTGTGTGTGTGTGTATGTGTGTGTGAGAGAGAGAGAGAGAGAGAGAGAGAAAGAGAGAAAGAGGGAGGGGTGGGCCTCTTTAGCCTGGGGCCCATGTCAGCAGATGTTCTTTCCAGAGTCTAAGGGAGGTAATGAATGGAAGAGAGTGAACTGGAAATACAAATATTAGAAATTGAGCATACGAAAATGGAACCATTGAAACTCCTGTGATTAATTAGGAGAGAATCTAAGATTGAATTTTTGAAGAGGAAATACATTAAATTTGAAAAAGAAATAAGAATACAATGCAAATTATAAAGAACAACCAGAGAAGTGGAAGGAAGGAGAATCTGGGATCATAGCACATAAAATGAGAGACTTTCAATAATGTAAACAAATATTAATAAGATAAAGTCTAAAAATAATTTTATTGTAGAGAAGAGTCTTAACTATCTACCTAATAACATTTGCCCACCTTCTTCTTTGCTAAGAGAATCTTAGTTTGAGGATATAGGGCAAAATTAGAATCCTGTTCTCCAGTGAAGCAATGAATGACCATATAACCCAGCTGTGGTCAATGATATATAAAAGAAAATTGTTTGGGGAATTTTCATGAGAGAGGTTTTGCATACTTGAATAAAGGGATAACATACAAACTTAATGTGATCTGTTCTGGAGTTGAATATGGATATGTTATCTGGAATTGTGGCAACCAGCATTCGATTGGAGGAACAAGCCAAAATATTAACAGGGCCTACCTCTGACCGACCTACCTACCTACCTCCCTCCCTCTACCTCTATTGTGTTACTTCACTTACAACAGCAGCTATTTGGTTCCAAACTCCTTGTTAAGTAGGCATGGGAAGTGTGGAGAGGGATTAGAAAATAAAAATTTTTAAAAATCACAAAAATGTTAGTATAAACAGAAGTAAGTAATGTTTTTTGTTTGTTTGGTTAATTGGTTGTTTTTTTTTTCTGTAACAGATAAAAGTATCTTAGATGTTAAATATGGTCTAATAATTAGAACTGGAGAGATCAGTAATCCTAGAGAAGTTTGACTGTAAACCTTTTTATGGTAGATTAAAAAATGGAAGTGGAGGATAGAATAACAGAGAATGAGTTGGACCTTCTCAGTAGTCTTTGCTTAGGAACTTTGGGCAACAGCTAGATGAATGGGATGCATGAGCTTAAAGGAGGTTTTTTCTGTTTGTTTGTTTTTTATTATATACCTTTTAAAAGATTTTCTTTTAATAACAGATTTCATAGACAGGTTTGGATTTAAAACCTGGTTGCACAACTTCCATTAGGTAATTGAGCAAATCACTTAATGTCGCCAAACATAAAAGTTTCTTTACATCTTATAAAAAATTTTGATAAATTTAATATTCTTCGATTGAATTGGCAGAAACAATCAGTGCTAGTTAATTCATATTTCTAGGATCTTTCAAATAAATTACACTGCTCTTGGATTTAATACTGTTCTTTTTTGGCAATGATTAATATGATGCTTATTGATTAGTACAAGCTGACTCAGTTACCTCGAAAAAAGTATGCATATCTGTTTCACAATGATAGATAATAGAACAGTTATAATGTATAAACAATAAATTATTGGAAGAAAGAGGTCACAAGAAATTTAAATATTTATAGATGTGAAATGGATCAAAAACTTTGAGATGAATTAAAGCAATAGAGAGAATATTTATTTCTTAACTGCCAGTTAAAATGTTAATGTATTTTTCATAAGGAATGTTATAATGATAAACAAAAGATTCTTTTTTTTTTTTTTTAAAGAATTTATTTATTTATTTGACAGAGATCACAAGCAGGCAGAGAGTCAGGCAGAGAGAGAGAGAAGGAAGCATGTTCCCTGCTCAGCAGAGGGCCCTATGCGGGGCTCGATCCTAGGACTCTGGGATCATGACCAAAGCTGAAGGCAGAGGCTTCAACCCATTGAGCCACCCAGGCACCCGATAAACAAAAGATTCTTAAGTGAGCAATTTTTTAAAAATCTGGCTGAAGTCAGCTTGTTTATTGCATTAGTCATGTACAAATTCTTATTCTGAAAACAAAGTAATAATTCAAAGAACTACCAAGGGTCAAACAGTGCCATGTTAATTAATGGAAAATATGGTTTAAAAAAATTTCAAGCAAGAATTATAAAATGGTTATTTTTAAACACACATAAACTCATACAGTTTTAGACATGCAAAATGATTTTGTATATTTCTATAAATTATTCTGACTTAATTAGGAAGAGGCTAAAATCATTTATGAAGGATATACTCGGTGACATGCAATAAAAAGGCACTTAATATCCTAGTGCTCTCTCACAATAATCTTAAGAAAATTTCCATTTTTTAGATGAAAACAAACACCAGAGAGATATAATAATTGGCAAACAATTTAACATTTAACAAATGTTTATCTCTTTGTCTTGCTGCCTCCAAAAAAATTTAAATTTATGTTATATTTTATAAACTTACATTTTAATCATACTAGAATGATTCCTTTTGAAAACAAAACACACTATTCATTAAAAATGAAAATCATGGGGCGCCTGGGTGGCTCAGCGGGTTAAAGCCTCTGCCTTCGGCCCGGGTCATGATCCCGGGGTCCTGGGGTCAAGCCCCGCATCGGGCTCTCTGCTCAGTGCAGAGCCTGCTTCTCTCTCTCTCTGCCTGCCTCTCTGCCTACTTGTGTTCTCTGTCAAATAAATAAATAAAATCTTTAAAAAAAAAAAAAGAAAAAAAAGAAAATCATTTGCATATATATTTTAAGTGAGCAAAATGAGTATTTATTTTTGTACAAATCAGAGCATAGTTTATATCTTTAGAGGTAGAAGAAAAATGATATTCTTTTGTAGGTTTCAGAAATCTGAAGATTTATCATTGAAAGAGGTGCCCTAGACTTTCCTATATTTCATTCATATCAACATTCTATCATCTTTATTTTTTTATGATAATATAAACTATATAGTAGCTGAAACATTGACAAATATCATTAATGATATATTTCCAGTGTTATTAGAAGGTTTTTAAAAAATTGTTCTCTTTTATAAATAAAGAAAAAAAAAACCAAATTACATCAAACTATCTCTCTTCCTGACAACCCTTATAAACTTCAGGTTAAATTAAACAAAAATTTGAGGGCATAGGAAAGCAAAAAAAATCAGGCAGAAAATTAGAGAGGTTATATCATTTCAAATGAGCAGAGAAAACTAGGGGTACTCCATGGTTAACTGGCATATTACTTCAGAGATCTCCTTAGTTCATAAGGAACGCAGGAGATAAGAGTACAAGACAAAGATGCAGCTTCATCAGATGAAGGATTCAGAAGTTGGAATCAGAGCTGACAAAACTGCTGAGAAACACAGGGAAGGTGCCAGAAAAGAGGAAGCCACTCGGAAATGAAAACATGTCAAACTCAATTCAAATTTGCTGGTTTTCAAATCATACATTTACAAAGTGAGACTTTACGGAATATAGCAGAAATTAACACCTTGCAGGCTAAAAGTGATATGTATAAATTTAATAGCTACGGAAAGTTTGAGAAAGAGAGTCTGAATTTCAATTACTGCCAATTTGGAGGACTTTGATAAACACCTTGGACTTATTATTGAAACTCCAGACAATCTAACTTTAAGGAGGTGCATCCTAGGCCTAAAGGCAAAATCAAAATGGTTATACTATTGGATAATGCCCAAAAGAAAGACCTTGCAGCATTAAGTTGATGTACCAGAAATTTCGCTACCTGTCTGAATAAGCCTAACACTTTTCAACAAAGATAACAGAATCCAGAATTCTTACCTATACATCATGAAAATATACATGACTAAAAATGTGATTTCCACAAAGTGGGAAATATGACCCATAATAAAAAGAGGAAAACAATCAATGGAAGTAGAAAAAATTAAAAAAAAGTATTTATATTGGAATTAGCAATTAATTAAAATACTCTAAAATGATTGTTAAAGGTATTTTTGCATGATTCAAATGAAGATGGATACAATGAATGAAAAGTTAGAGAATTTCAGCAGCATATAAACTCTACAAAAGATTCAAATATAAATATGCAAACTGAAAAAATATCTATAGAAGCTGAAATTTTTAAAAAAAATTACTATATACTTTGTAACAATAAAAAGATCCTTGACTTTGGGATGCCTGGGTGGCTCAGTTCTTCAGCTCGGGTCATGATCCCAGCATCCTGGGATCAAGTCCCACATCGGGCTCCTTGCTTGGCAGGAAGCCTGCTTCTTCCTCTGCCTCTGCCTGCCATTCTGTCTGCCTGTGCTCGCTCTCTCTCCCTCTCTCTCTCTGATAAATAAATAAAATCTTAAAAAAAAAAATCCTTGACATTGAAGACAGGTTTGTAATATTACCCAACCTGAAAATAGGTGTACCAATGGAATCCCACAAAGAAAAAAAAAATTTATAAAAATAAGCAGAGCCTCAATGTGGAGTTATAGTAAGCCTAAGTGTAATTACACTCCTAGAAGGAAAGAAAAGAATACTGTTTTTGGTTAATGTGTTTTGTTTTTCTTTTGGGGGGGGGGGTTAGGGGTGCAGTGCACAAAGTTTTGTAAATTCAATCCTCAGGTCCAAGAACTATAGTGAAAAAACAGCCAGTATGATAAATCTATAGAAAACCACTTTTGAACATGTCACAAATATAAAGAAAATATAAAGAAAACATTTTC
Organism: Mustela nigripes; assembly: GCF_022355385.1. Taxonomy (NCBI): domain Eukaryota; kingdom Metazoa; phylum Chordata; class Mammalia; order Carnivora; family Mustelidae; genus Mustela; species Mustela nigripes. The sequence goes on from NC_081571.1 coordinate 58,516,674, forward strand.
AAAATAACTATGAGCACAGTAAGGAAGATATATCACATAAAGGAAATGATAAAAATTATTATTGAATTCACCCCCAAGGAACATAGACCAGAATAGAGTAGAACATTTTTAAAGAAACAACTATTTTTTTTTTTCAATTTGGATTTTTAAGTTGAATGAGACTATTCTCAAAAATGAAGTGAAAGTTGAAAGACTTTCATGGCAAGAGCTATCACCTCATTCCATTAGTATGTTCTATAACGTAAATTATCTATAGTACATTATATGTGTAGATAGGATTTTGATTGAATTAAGTAAGTGAGGAATAATATTCACTCAGGGTTGAAACATTGAGTGCAATTTCATTACTTTGGAAATCGTTTTTTCAGTCAAGCAATATTATTTTGAAGATTAAATGTGAAAAATGTTTTTGTGATGATGTTATCGGCAACAATTTGTGCTAGATAGGTTTTGTTATATCTATTCCATTCTCTTCCTAATGTTTTACCCTGCAATTTAATGTATAAACTACATTTCCAAGACTATTTTGGAATTAGGAGTCTGGTGCATTGGAGGCTTAGCCAATCAGATGTAGTCACAAGATCTGGAAAGTGAACGTGATGCAGAGGCCAGACGTCTGCTGTGGCTTTTGTTTCAATTCACCAGCGGTGTTCAGGTTTTAGGGGTTTCAGCGTCAGCATTAGTAGATGTCTCAGTGTTCAGACTTCTGTTTCATGAGAGCTGAGAGGCTAGATTTGAGTCAGTGATTCTGCTGATAACAGAATGTAACTAGTATTACACAGTTCTGCACTAACAGGTTCCAATTTTGGTGATTTCCATATTGTCAGGAGCTCAGCTGAGCTGTGAAAGAGCAAGCTGAGCTATCAGGTGCCAGAGGAACCAATTAGATCCACAAGCCAAAAATGAGAATTAAGTCTCTTTATCACTTACTGAGATAATATAAGCAAGAGTCTAAAGCTAGAGAAAGTGCTGGCTCCCTCTTTTCCATTTTGCCCTGTGGAATCCTGCACAGGTCGAGGGTCAGATGGATCAGAGCATTCATGGGCTGTTTATCTGTGAAGGGACCCCAGACAAAAGACTTAACAGTTTTATAGAGGTTGGGGTTGGGGCTGTGCACCAAGCCTAGTGTGAACCACTCAGCTTTTTCACAGGACCCGCAGGTGAAGCCTTTGTAATTGCCTATGGTCAGGCCAGAAAAACCACACCTAGTTTTTAACCAGGAACTGGCCACCTTATATATTTTAGCTTCGTACTATGGCACTTGGTAGGAATATCATCTAGGGGCTTTCTGATCATAGAAGAGAGAGTAATATTTTTGTGACAAAACTTTGTGACATGGTTCTAGGAAGCATTCCTTAAAACACAACTTTAAATAGGTTTGTTCAGCCATCCTAAAGACTCTATAAGCTGTTTGTAGTTTAGGCTACTATTTTTCTCTTTGTAAGAATTTATATATTTTCTACAAAAGGCCTCAATTTTTTCTTTCCAAATATTATCATAAAAAACCTGGTGTCCTAAAGGGAAAAATGAGAAAATGAAAGAAAAAAAGATCTTTTAATTTATTTACTAACCTACAGGAAAAAGAAAAAAAAATCAGGGCTCTTATGCTTGAGAGTAAATTATAGTTGGGAAGGAAGTTAAGTAATTTTCTATGAATAGGCAGTGTCACTTTTTTTTTTTAAGTTGTTTTTTGTTTGTTTGTTTGTTTGTTGACAGAGAGAGGAGGAGAGAGAGAGAGAGAGGCAGGCTCCCTGCTTATCCAGGACCCTGCTTGATCCCAGGACCCTGAGATCATGATCTGGGCCGAAGGCAGAGGCTTAACCCACTGAGCCACCCAGGCGCCCCTAGGTGGTATCACTTATTAAAACCCTCCATAACAAGATTGCTTTTAAGAAGGAAGTTTGAGCGTGTCTATCAAATAGACTTGCTCTACTCCCTCATAGTAAGACCCCAAAGTGAAAGAGAAAAGCATAAGTAAATATTTTATTAAAACAGGGAATAAATGTCTGCTATGATTGTGACTTTTTAATTTATTTAGTGTTTTAATAAGTTCAATTATATAGTTATCTTTATAACAAGAATGCTATAGGATGATATTAATCTCAACATACCATCTTACTTCATAAAAAAAGAGTCTGTATATCCTCTCTGGCTCAATCTTTTAGTGAAGTGGTCACTTCACTGAAAAAAGTAGCTCAACTCTACCCAAATACTTCCAGAAATTACTCTTCATGAGTGAACTTATCTCCTCTACATTCATTCACTTCTCATCCAGAATCAAATCTGTGTCATAAAATAACTGTTCATAAAATAGCTTTCTTTAGATTCTTAAATTTTTAGCTCTACCCAAAGTTAGAAAATGTATTTCACCCACTTCAAAAGCAGTTTCCTATGTAAAAGGGTTGAGCTCATGAGCTATCATAATAGATTTTTTCAAATTAGTATTATTTCAAGATACTGGCTTTTCTGCTCCCAAAATAACTCCTTTTTCTACACAGTTCTTGGATCACATATTACCTATTGATTTATGTGGGTAGTTTTAGAGCATGGATGGTTTTCAAGAATTAACTAAATAACGTTAAGTACTCATGTACTATTAGTACCTAAAACACTTTTTCAACTGGTATATGGAGCTAGGCCACATTGGGCTCTTCCAGATGAAGGAAAGTATCATGAAATGTGAAGTCAGTGCCAGTTGAGATATGGAGGTGAGAATTTTAGCAGATTAGATTTAAGTAAATCCTGACATGCCAAGTCTCTCATAAGCAATTTATATTAAAAATTCTTTACCTAAAAATCATGCTTACATTTCTTAGGAGACGTAAATTATATTACTTTGTCCCCACACTCCAAGACAAGTTAAATTTGAAGAAAATATGAAGCTATTTAATCTGAATGATAGGGAAATCACTAAAGCACCAAGGCAAATTCCAAATGCAAAGGGACAAAATCTATGACTGGTTCTAATCCACACTGTTGTGTGGTCAGATTCCAGCCATACTGGCATTTAAGAAAGCAATATGGATTTGGCTAATAAAGTTATACAGACCCCAGTTATCCTTAACACAAGTCATTCTCCTTTTATAGAAGCTATAATGTTTGAGTAGAATTAACCTCAGGGGCTCAAAAGTGATCATGTAAACCTAACTGTTAAAAATGTGTTAATTTTTATTTTATTAAAGTTTATAATAAAGTCATCACAAATATAAACTATAATGCTTCTGATTACAAATATTAGAAAACCCCTACCCAAGTGGATTAAGCAAGCAAGAATACAAGTGGGCTATCATATATGCTTGAGAAAAAAATCACATAAAGTGCAAAAAGTTGTGGCCTTTGAACACATTTGATCAAGACTTGAGACAAGACTAGGCTATGGTCTTATCTCCCAAGATTCCATTTGCCATTCTCCAAAGTTGTAGCCTGCTTTATTTTATAAGAATACTGCTATGCCCTCCTCCATATTTGTGATTAAACCATCTTGGGAAATTGCAGAGGAGGCTGAGGAAGCTGTTGCTTGTCTAGTCATTTGTTTCTGCTGTGAACTAGATGGTAACTAAATTTTCTATGGGAAAATAGAGGGTAGCCACAATTAAATGTTTTGAATCTGGTAAAACTTTCCATTTTTTTCATAAGTTTACATCCATAATTCCTGATGTACCTCCAACTTTCTTACAGAAAACAACACTGGTATTCTCTCTTATTTTTCTCTTCAACAAAATTATCAATTTCTGAGTGTAATTTTATTTTGTTTTGCACTCTTACTACTCACTCAAAAGTATACATGTGTTGTTGCCCATGTGTTGTGCATTTCCAAATTAATAAGATGGTAGGCAAAATTATAGTATACAAGTAAGTCCCCACTTATTTCAAGGAACAGTTCATGTTTTTAATAACCCCCATAATGCATGACAATCATTTAACAAATGTATCCTTCCTTAATCAATAGATTATAAAATATTTATCAAGTTCTTAATATGTACCAAACTCAGTGATTACACCAAACATATAGTATACATCATGACAAATCAGGTATCTACAATTACAGGAAACAGAAATATTTCCATTAGATGTTTTACAATATGATTTCATTCACTGAATGAACATGTTTTCATCAAATATAAATATTCTATCAAGAAATTGATTTGCTGATTATTTATCACAATCACTTTACCTGTTAAGATTAGGCAACTAAAATGTAACTTGAATATTTGGGGAGAAAAACTGAAGAATCTTCATCAGTAACTTTTCCTATTTTCATGTATGGCTATCTTTATGAAAGTTAATAAAAATAAGTATTTTAGACAATTAATTACAAAATGCACCCACCTGAAAACAATGAAAGAACCATTACTGTGTTTTTAGTACATATATATTACAGAATTTAGACATCACACTTTAAGCCTAACCTTGACAAATTGAAGTATTCCCAGAAAAATTGAAACCAGGATTTAAAGATGATTATATTTATGACTATATGAACTAGTTCTGTTACTTTAATTTTAAACTTTTGAAGCTTTCTTTATAATGTATTAATATAAATAAAAAGGACATTTGTTCAATGAAGAAGCACATAAATAATTGCCTGTTAATATATAAATCACAAATATTGGCATTCTAAGCATCACAAAGTTTCTCAGTGTAATGCATATATGTGTGTGGTTATGTGTGTGTGTAGAGAGAAAGAGAGCAAAGGGAGGAGGAAAAAGAAGACAAGGAGAAGGAGGAAAAGAAGGGGGAAGGGAAGGGGGAGGGAAAGACTTAGAAATCTGTACTTTCAGGTTTCAGGTTTTTTGTGTTTTTTTTTTCCCCCTAAACTCTTTATTCAGCACCTCCTATATGTCTTCACTACATGCCAGGCATTATTGCTGGTATTGTAATTTGTCCCTGTCCTAGGACAAAACAAATAAAATAAATAAGTAATTTTAGGAGAATTTTTTCTAAATTCTAAAAGCTGCTCAAAGTACAGGGAAACCACCAGGGACGTTGAGTACCACTGAACTACGAAGAGTGGGGGATTCTAGGCAAACAGATAGGTTATGAAACACTGGAAACAAAGCTGCTTTGCAGAAGTTATGACCTTTGGTTGATGGATGAAGCCAGCTGATGGTGTTCTCACAGGGAGTTGACTGAAGGAATCAATAATTGACCTCAATCCTCTCTTTTTATTGTCCACCACTGTATGAGCCCCCACCATCCAGAATCCCTAAGGCAAGGGATGCATTTATATGTTCCAATCAAGTCAGTTGCCAAGGCACAGAGCATGGCAGTGAGGGACGAAGAGTGCTTCAAAAGGTAGACCTGTGATAGTCAGCCCAAGGAAGAGATTTTGTAAAAAAAAAATTTTCTTTTTCTTTTGTATACCTAGTTAAATAAAAGCCGTGTTTTTCAATGTTCACAATTATATCCACCAAACTTTTCATAGAGTAAATTTTAGAAACACAATACATATTTTTAATGAATGTATGCATGAGTAAGGGAGCAGTGGCAGCTATTCTTAAATTATTTAAAACCAGAATATAGAGTACTCTTGTTCTACTTTGCTCCAGAGAATTAAAATTATGATGAAAGGATTATACATAGGAGGAGGCTAAACAAAAGAAATACATTTTTAAAAACTAGAAATTGTCTGCTAAATAATGAAATACCTTATTAGTGCTGAGCTTTCTGTCAATGAACACATTCAAATAGAGATATGTTTTAGAATGGCCAGAGCACAATGAGTCCAGGAACTGAATAGGCTCTTGGACCAGCTGCACACTAATATCTCTACCTCTTCTAAGATTCTTTCATTATGGGGCCCACAGGAGACATTTATTTCTGTCTTAGTATCAGGAGACTGGTACTTCTCTTGAGGAACTGTTTGTTGTTAGCCCATAGGGACATTCTAAATCTCTATGTGGATCTTAGCTTTGGCAGTCAAGAATTTTACTATCAAATTTGTGGTTCATTTTAGCAAATGTGTAGAATGTTTTATGACTGTTGTATTTGCATACTAACACTACCTCTGGTTTTTCTTATTTTTCTTCAATGCACCATACATCTAATCTATTTTTTATCCTTACTGATTTTTTTTCTAATTTATTTATATGCCTTTTTGGGGAAAAAAGCAGGTTATAAACAAAGGCTTCCATATTTCTGTTGTTTAAAAGTTCTAAATAACTCCAGAGAAGAAAAATAAATAGGTAGCTGACAATTTATTTAAATTCTCTTCAAAAATACACGGAGCAGGGGCATTTTTGCCTTGTAAATATTGCCCCATCCCTTCACCATTTGGTTGATAGAGATCAAAGTTGTAGGGGAGGTGCTGATAGACTTGCATCGTATAAAAGCAGACTCCTAAAAGGAATAATTTTGAATTATTTCTCTCTTTAAGTTTTAAATTATTAAAATGTCTCTGATACTTGAGATAATCTTGCAAAGATGAGTATAGGAAAAATAACAATGAATTATTGGGAGTAATTAACTAAGGTGGAGAGAGGTTATGAGATGAAGGACCAGGTTCAATGCCAGGGCCTCTCCCATGGTGGCATAACGGTTGTGTTCACATTGTGTAGATATGCATATAGTGGAAGCGTTCTTTGGAGTTAACAATTTTAGAACTAGAAACAGTCATTAATAAAAGACTGAGTGTAAATATAAAAAACACAAAAGTAAAATAATTTGGGGATCAAATATAAAATAGTATGTGTTAAGCAGATTTGAGTATAAGATGAGCCTTCCCCTACTCTATTCTCACCCCATCCCCAAATATGAACACAGATATCAGGGAATCTTCAACATTAGTACAGAAGAAAAAGGGTCATTGTTCTTTTTTGAAGAGAATCATATTGGAATCTACTAGTTTCCAATAATCTCTCTGTTTGATGCTTATAATTAGGATGGACCCTGCTATCAAAGTTTGAAAGTAATCATAATTCAAAGAAGTGTGTGTGTGTGTGTGTGTTGCATATCCCTGAATTCCTAGCTGAAATAATAGGACATATTAGGGATATTTATACCAATCAAGCTGAATTTTAGTTTCATGTAAGGGAAAAAAAATCATTTGTATTGGCATCATTTGATTCTCACAAAAATCAAGTGAAATAAAAACCATAAAACACTTTTTATCTTAACAAAAAAACAGGCTCAGTGGATTTATGTGACCCAAGGATATCACAACTGCATTAATTCATGCCAAAGTTGGGATCAAACCTAGGGTTTTATCACAACTAAGTTTTCACAATAGTAAATTATTAGGACTTTCAAGAATGACTTATTTCCCATCAATATAGGATGCTATAAGAGCCACAGCAACCTCTTTTTAGGAACATCACCAAAGGTAAGGGAAGCAAGGGCAAAAATGAACTATTGGGACTTCATCAAGATCAAAATCTTTTGCACAGCAAAGGAAAAAGTTAACAAAACCAAAAGACAACTGACAGAATGGGAGAAGATATTTGCAAAGGACATACCAATAAAGGGCTAGTATCTTAAATCTATATATAAAGAGCTTATCAAACTCAATACCCAAAGAACAAATAATCCAATCAAGAAATGGGCAGAGACATGAAAAGAAATTTCTGCAAAGAAGACATCCACATAGCCAACAAGCACATGAAAAAGTGCTCCATATCACTCAGCATCAGGGAAAACAAATCAAAACCACCATGAGGTATCACCTCACACCAGTCAGAATTGCTATTAACAAGTCAGGAAATGACAGATGCTGGCGAGCATGCGGGGAAAGGATCCTCCTACACTGTTGGTGGGAATGCAAGCTGCTGCAACCACTCTGGAAAACAGCATGGAGGTTCCTCAAAAAGCTGAAAACAGCCTTACCCTATGACCCACCAATTGCACTACTGGGTTTTTACCCTAAAGATACAAATGTAGTGATCCAAAGGGGCGCGTGTACTTGAATATTTATAGCAGCAATGTCCACAATAGCCAAACTAGGAAAAGAACCTAGATGTCCATCAACAGATGGATGGATAAAGAATAGGTCACACACACACACACACACACACACACACACACACACACACTGGAATACTATGCAGCCATCAAAATTGAAATTTGCCATTTTCGACAACATGGATGGAACTATAGGGTATTATGCTTAGCAAAATAAGTCAATCAGAGAAAGACAATTATCATATGGTCTCCCTGATATGAGGAAGTTGAGAGGCAAAGTGGGGGGGTTTGGGGGGTAGGAAAAGAATAAATGAAACCAGATGGAATCGGGAGGGAGATAAACCATAAGAGACTCTTAATCTCACAAAACAAACTGAGGGTTGCCGGGGGAATGGGATAGGGAGAGGGTGTTGGGATTATGAACATTGGGAAAGGTAAGTGCTATGAAGTGTGTAAACCTGGAGACTCACAGACCTGTACCCCTGGGGCTAATAATACATTATATGTTAATAAAAATTAAAAATTAAAAAAAAAAAAAAGACCACTGGCTTTGTAAGAGGCACCATGCACCAATGAGAAAATAGCTCAACAAGGTTGTATTAGTAAATCCTTGAATTTCTCATTGAAGTAAAAAATACATATGTTTATTATAGCTGAGTAGAAAGTGTAAAGATTTTTAAATATTGCCTAATGTAAATATTAAAGACTAATTTATTAAATTGAGAACAAAATCTTAATTTTCCAATTTATTAATAGTAAAATCATTAAAATTCTACTAGGATTTCGTAGTAAAAACAAAAACATTTCTTTTAGTCATGAGACACACATATACTCAAACATGCACTGTTACTTTTATATTCAGACTTATAAGACAGGATGGTCTCATATGTTTGGTACCCAGCATGAAAATGTTGGAATGATGGATCCAGAATGACATAGTAAGGATGAGGCAGATAATGGAATATTGTGCAGGCTAATCCCATAAATGTAGCCTAGAAAACAAGAACAATCTAATGTTGTAATTTAGTCTACCATTAGCACTAGTCTAGAATCAGCAGTCTTCAAAATGTGACTATAATTACATGGATATTACATGAATATATTATAACAAGAAGGAATTTGGACAAAATTCTTAATCTGTTCCTAATTTTCTAAATTTTTAGTTTTCAATGAGGACATTTGCTTATAGAAAATAGTATTTCCAAAGAGTGCATTGGGATGAGATTAAGTTCTAGTCCAAGCCACCATAGATTTCTTAAGTTTCCTTACACTGTTCCACTCTTAAGGGAAGAGTAGAATACATGAGTAGGAAGAGGACCAGAATGCTTACACATTAGGCTTACATGACAATATGGTTGGGTAAAAAAAGAAGACATCAACCCAAGATAACATAAGCATACCTAAATTCTCCATGAGTCTTTAGTGCTTGAGGTCCTACTGGGAACAAAAGACACTCAGAGAATGGTAGGAATGTGCATTTACCATACCAACAGTTAAAGAAGATAAGTTATGATTATCTTAAAATACAGAAAGCTTATTCAAAGTAGGCTGGATTAATTAAAGAAAATAAAACATATAACTAGTTAGTCAAAAAACCTTAATTTGATGAAGTCTTAATAAGGGAAGCATCATAATTTGTAACAGACTTAATATTTTTGATGTTAATTTATATAAATACTACTATCATGACTTCCACTCAGTATTACCCTGAAAGACCAAGCCAAAGCAAAACAATCACTAGGACATTACTAGTATACTATTAATAACTTTAAAAAAGTCTAACAAAAAATCATAGGAGAAAATCTATATGTTTTAGCAATCATGACAACATCTACAAAATTTGCAGGGATAATTTCATAAGATTTGTACTAGAACATAATAAAGAAAAGTATGAATATATTACTAAAGGACACAGGGAGATATATAAGAAGTTCATGGAAGAATGTACTGAATATTATACAAAAAATAATTCTCTGTATCACTTAGGATTAAATTTGATGGTATATGATATATATGTGTTCACAGTAGCATAACAAAATCAGAGTTTATTTTATTCATTCAAAATTTTTGGACAAAGCCTATGTGGATTAGTAAAGCTGCTCCATGAAAAGATCTGTCCCAGTTTCCTTCTATCTTTCTCTTGTATTAATCTTCGCTTAAGCATATTTTGAAAATAAACAATCTTTTTGAGGACTGGTTGTTGGTTATGTAAATGTAGGTTAGAAATATCAGTAACTCCAAATTGTTTCATAATCACTTTGAAGGACAGAGTTGTCATCAACTGAGATAGGATGCTGGGTCATGGCAGGTTAGGTCAAGAGTTCATTTTGACATTCTATTAAGCAAAGTTTGGATGGATGGAGGTCATGATTATATAGATGTCATTTAAAGTCTGTACAGAAATTTAACTCCAAGGGAATACATGCAGAAGAAGGAAGGATTAAGAATGGAGCCCTGAAACAGTCTAGCAATATATGTTTATACAGAAAAGAAGAACTAATACAAGTATTTTTTTAAAAGTATCCACTGAATTGAAAGGAAAATTAAGAGGATAATGACCTGAAAAAGAAATGAAAAGGACAGATTGAGGGACTGTGTCAAATGTTTCTGAGATACTATGCAAAAAGTAAAGAGAAAGAATTGACTTTTGGTTTTAGTAGTATTAATTGATATTTTTATATATTACACAGTGTTTGTATAATGGTTGAGTTAGAAAAGTTAGAAAGGTTGATTTGAATTAGGCAGGAATGGGGAAATAATTGATGCTTTTATTTTTTTTATTTTTTTTTTTATTAAAGATTTTTATTTATTTATTTGACAGAGAGAAATCAAGGTAGTCGGAGAGGCAGGCAGAGAGAGAGAGAGAGAGAGAGGGTAGTAGGCTCCCTGCTGAGCAGAGAGCCCGATGCGGGACTCGATCCCAGACCCTGAGATCATGACCTGAGCCGAAGGCAGCGGCTTAACCCACTGAGCCACCCAGGCGCCCTAATTGATGCTTTTAAATATTACATAATTATTTTATCTTTTGAAGTATGTTTTGCTCAAAGGAAATCAAATAATTACAACTATAGCTGGGGGAAAATATATATAGTTTTTAGTAAAAACTAACCTTATAATGTTGTAGCGAAAAGAGTGCTTTTTTCATGGATGTCCTAATGCAGATGAAAGTGGCTAGAACCTAGGGCCATTATGGAAGGGTTTGATTTTGATTAGAGTGTAAGTAGTTTTTAGGTTATCAGCTGGGAACATGGCATAGTTGTATTGGTGTGAATCATTGGATGGTTCCATTCTGGTTGTTGATGTTCATTCCAACAACTTCTCTCTCCTGCCTTCCTAGCAAAAAAAAAAAAAAAAAAAAAAAGGAAAGAAAAAAAAGAAGAAGAAGAAGTAATGATGAGGAAGCAGGAGAACCCACATCAAGAAAATTATCCCAGGGGCACCTGAGTGGCTCAGTTGGTTAAGCCTCTGCCTTCAGCTCAGCTCATGATCTCAAGAGTCATGGGATTGAGCCCCGCATTGGGCTCTCTGCTCAGCAGGGAGCCTGCTTCCTCCTCTCTCTCTCTGCCTGCCTCTCTGCCTATTTGTGATCTCTGTCTGTCAAGTAAATAAATAAAATCTTTAAAAAAAAAAGAAAGAAAATTATCCCAGATATTTTCAGTGGAATTTCATTTACTAATCACTGGCTACCATTTATCTGACACTGACCAATGTTTTGCCTTTTCTTTTTAGCTGAATATATTATTGCACTGAACAAAATGGTGGGTTTTTAGCAAGGTTGAAAGAAGAATGGAATTTGTATAGGTAAGTATCAGTGTCTTTTACACTCAATGTGTAGCTCAAGATAATCTTTCACAGAACCTGATAAGTTGGATTTAAATTCGTGTCAACAAGAAAATTGAAAAAAAAAATCGAGAAGTTTGATAAAAAGAAGACAACAAAAAGAAATTTCTAATGTCTGGATAGTGAAACATGAGCAAGCAACTACAATTAAATGAGAAGTGGTTCCAAAATGAACACTTTTATTAATGTGAAAGTATAAAGTCCAGAAAGAGATTTAATATATAATGTAACCAGGATAACTGTAGCATTCTCTTCAACTTGACTACACAGATTTCTTCTCAACTCTAGGCTCCTGACCTACTTTTTCTCAGAATGTTTATGTTAGAAAACTTAAAATTGTAAATACTTTCTTTGCTCCTTGAGATATAAACATTTCCCAGTTGTTTTTTCTATCTCTCTCTCTCTTTTCTCTTTTGTTTTTCTTCCAAACTTCACAACCAAAGAATGCCTTTCTCAAGAACTTGGGAGGTATCCTTCTGAAGTGTATTCATCAAGAAAGCTACAGCTCCTATTGCTCAGTCTCTGTGGGAGGATAAGAGCCTTCTTTCAATAAGCACCAATTAGCAAGCATATTGACCTAATTACATTGACAAATCTTTCTCTAGTTCTTTTCCACTAGCTCAACCGAGTGCTTAAAAACTTCTGCCTTTTGTTTCAGTGGAGGTTGGATTCAATTTCTCTCCCTATTCCCTTACCCCCTTTTCCAAATAAGCCTCCCTCTTTAAGTATTCCTTGCCTGTTTAACTTGTACAGTGTAATTTTTCTTTGACAAATGAAGTTATGTATAATGGTATTATCAATCTGTAGGGAAATGATTTTTTATTCATAAAATTACATGAGAAGACTAGATATCTAATTGGGGGAAATGATCTTATTTCACAATGTTTGCAAAAATAAAATCAAATTAATTAAAAAATAAAGGTTTGAAAAAATGTAAACTATAAAAAGATAGGATAATGCATACATTATTTTATTCATGAGAATACTTTTTGTGTGTTTTATTTGTTCTGGGGTCTAGTAATAATAGTAGGAATTTGTAAACATGAGAGATGTTATTTATCTCTGCTCTCATAAAAACATAAAAAAATCATCAATTTGACCAAAGAAAACCAACAAATCAAATAATACTTCTATACTTCAAATGATATTATACAAATAGAATAAATATAACTGAAAACCTAGAAGAAAGTATGTCCAACAAATATATGAAAGCTCTATACCGAATATATCAAATATTTCCGCAAAACAAAAAAAGGAAACAAAATCTTCAAAGGAAGTTAAGCAAAATATATGAATGAGTGGTTTGTAGAAATGCATATTGGCTTCAAAATATATTAAAAAAGAAGCCCATGCATGTCTCTTTTTCATGGCACCTCAGATGCAACAGGGGGGCTTTAGGATAAAGCTTTTCCATCTACTGGCTGCCAGAAACTCACTGAAGTGGATTATGAACACAAAATTAGAAGCTATGGCCACAGAAGGTTGCTGCTAAGGCTGTAGGTGAAGAATGGAAGGTTATGTGGTCCAAATCATTGGTGGCAATAAAAAACAAGTCTTCCCCATGAAGCAGAGTGTCCTGATCCATGACCACGTTCACCTCCTGCTGAGTAAGGGGCATGCCTGCTACAGACCATGAAGGACTGGAGAAAGAAAGCACATATCTTCTCAGGGTTTCCATGGAGATGCTAATTCTCAGTGTTCTCAACTTGGTCACTGTAAAAAAGGGGAGAAGGACATTCCTGGACTCATCGATACTATTGTGCCTCACAGCTTGGGGTCCCAAAGAGCTAGCAGAATCCACAAATTTTTCAGTCTCTCTTAAGAAGATGATGTCTGACAGTATGTTGTGAGGAAGCCCTAAACAGAAAAGTAAGAAACCTAGAAACAAAGTCCAAGATTCAGCATCTTGTTACTCCACTTGTCCACCAATGAAAATGATGGTATGATGCTCTGCAAAAACAGAGTACTAAGAAGAATAAGGAAGAAGCTGCAGAGTATGCTAAACTTTTGGCCAGAAGAATGATAGAAGCCAAAGAAAAACACCAGGGACAGAATGCTGAGAGACAGAGGCTTTCCTCTCTGAGAGTTTCTACCTCTGAACCTGAATTCAGTAAAAAATGTGATTTTCTAAAGGCAACAAATAAATAAAATTAGACAGGAAAAAAAAAAAAAGCCCATGTCATTTAATTAAAAAATGCAAACATATACAAAGCAAAGAAAAATTTATATCCTTCAAACTGTAATTAGTATCACACTCAAAAGTTTGGAAAACATTTATTATTAATATATAATGTGAATAAAAATTATCACAGTAATATGTGGGTATAGCTTATCCTCAATCATATAAAATCCTGTAAGAAAGCAATGCCACTTCTTAGCATTTAACTTACATGAGTGCACCAAGCTTAAGCATGGATGCATAAGAAAACAGTGCAGTGTTGTTTGTGGCAGAGGAAATAAAAAAGAAAAGAGGCAGTTGGGGATTGAAAAAGTAAACTGTATATGACTGAATACGACATAGCAATGAAAAACTATACCAAAATAAAAGGGATAGAAATGATTTATTATAATGTTGCAAAACAACAAATAGGACTATTAAATTCTAGACACATTTAGAGTACACCATCATATATAAACATACATATGAACAAATAAATACTAATATATATTTTCATAAAGCCTATAAAAATTTGAGAATCAGAAGAAAGAAAAACATTGAAATAAAAAATGTAAAACTGTTTATTTGAGCTTGGGAACCTGTTCAAGGGGGACATTAATCTTATTTTCAATGTTTAAATTTGTACAAGGACAATGTAGTCCGGCGTTATTTGGTAAGTAAAGTAATGAATAAAATAGAAAATAATTTTTAAATGTGCCAGAAATAATAATAATGTTTCAAAATGTGATATCATGATTAAATTGCTGGCATCAAAGTAGAATACTAAAAAAAATGTTTGAAGCTTCTCAGAGAAATCCACATTTTAAAATAAATTTATATTCATATAAAATATTAAAGAGCAGTTACAAAAGAGCATTGACAATAGAAATATTCATCTTAATGCTTCAAGATATCTTGGGGTAGGTGTTCATTAACCATTTGGTTTTGAAATTCCTGACATTATTCTTAACTTCATTCTGCCATGCAATCAGTGTGATCAAGAGAAGGGTATTTATTACCCTCATGAGAAACTTGGGGAAATAAATCATTTCCATTGAATATGGTTGTTATGTGGTTTAAATTCTTTCAACTATATGAAAAGCTTAAGAAAATACCTTAGACATAGTAATCATTCAATAAATATTAGCTATTATTATTTCCTAAAACACATGACATAGAAGAAAAAAGTGGCTGTGTCCTGAAGATGCACTCTAGTAAAATCATAGGGCTGATATTTTAGGTTTTATCTGAACAAAAAGAACCAGGCATGGTTTGACAAAAATTATAAAAATAACATTTGTTTTTCCCTTTGCATGTAATTGCAAATGGCAAAAATATTATCTCTGCCTCTTATGATATCCTTGCTCCCTCCATTCCTACATCTATCACCAACAAAATATGTTTCAACTTTCTAAGTTTTATAACTATAGGAAAAACAACACAAGAAAGAGGTGGTTTAAAACTTCACATTTTCTACTGATTAATCCACAAAATAACTTATTTTGTTCAGCCAGCTAAACTTGAGAATAGTAAAAGTCTTTTTAAGGTAATTAAAAACAAAAAAAAAATTTCTTTTAATGCAACTATATAATTATCACTTGAAATCATCATAATATTATTCCAAGAAATATGAAAATGTGGCTTTAGAAAATAAATTTGATCATGATATTTTAATATTCTCTATTATCCAAGATTTGGAATTTTGACTAAAATACATTTCTATTTATTCATAGATTCATAATAATATAAAATGTATGATCTAAACTTAGAAGTAATTTTTAAACTATAGTTCACAATAGTAGTAATTACAAACATTTTAATTAAAATTAGTATGGAAAATATTCAAAAAAGATGTTGAATATTAGCTTTGCTTTTTAAATTTTTTCTATCTATAGTAAAATAATATGGCAATGTTTAACTTAGAAGGTGGTAAAGGATCTACTTTATTAAAAAACTATAGAGATTTTTCCCAAAATATGAGCAGGGTACTCTCATTCAGAACAGCATTTGTTATTTCCTTTCAAAATATGCTCATTTTGCATATAATTTAGTCATATTGTTTAAACTTTGCACAGCAAATTGCACTACATCTATAATTCTCCCTTTTCATTGTTTATAAGTGTTTAAAATACATCCAATTCACTCTAAGTTTCCTACTAAAACTACAGTTCATTGTCTCAAATACTTTCCTATTTGAGTTTTATATTATAAGAGCCTCTGTTGCAATTTAGCAGTTATAAAACAGAAAGGCTTTGCACTTACAGGAAACCTATTGCTGGAAATGATGTTCCACTTGTCACTTCAAAAAGTTTCAAGGGTTTCTCTTTTTCAGTATTTAAATGCTATATACTTTAATTTAGGATGATTTATTTAGATGACTCTTGAGCTCTCAGTTACTATGGAATCTACTCTAGAAGTAAAACAAACAAAATTACCCAGAAAATACACCTTAGAATCATTTCCCTTTTTCCTTTGAATGTTTTCATTAACTAGACATTCCTTTCACATTGAAAAACATATCTTAAGCCTTTAAATGTGAAACAATCAACAGATGGACAATTATATTTATTGAAAGGATTTTGGATTTAAAAGCAGGAGAAATGAGTTCAAATACTATTGCTATACTAATAGCTCTGTATCATTAGAAGAAATCTATATCCTTAATTTTTTCTTCATTTATAAAATCAAGATTGGGATAATTTTATTTTATATGTATTCAGCCATTATTTTTTAATTTCCAGCTATGTGCCATTCAATTTTCTGGATGTTGCAGACATACCATTAAACAAAACAACATACTTGTTCTCAAAAATCTTAAATCATTTGGCAGGATTGGGGTAGAGAGAGACCAAATGAATAAAATAAAAAAGTAAATGGATATAATAGATTAGAATCAATACATTAGACAATGGACACTTGTTTGAAAGTAACAGGCAAAATAATGGAAGGAGCATTGGGTGAAGAGGAGTGGTCCATATTTCTCTGTTAGGAAAAATTGCATGTGAAAGCCTTACAAATTCTTTTTTTTTTTTTTAAGATTATTTATTTATTTATTTGAAAGCAAGTGAGAGAGTTAAGTGAGAAAGAAAGAGAGAGTGCACATGAGCAGGGGGAAGAGGCAGAGGCAGAGGGAGAAGCAGGCTCCCCACCCAGCAGGGAGTCCCATGCTGGACTCCATCCCAGGACCCAGGGTCCCATGACCTGAGCAGACCTAAGACAGAAATTTAACTAACTGACCCACCCAAGCACCCAGTCTTACAAAATCTAAAGCAGTAAAGAAATACTGAATTTTCTATTAAGGATATATGATTACATTATACATTCCACAGTTTAAAGAAAGATATTAATTATTAAAGTTTCAGGGACTTTCTTCTCAGTTTATCTAATTTAATCATTGCTTGGAGCTAAGTAAATAAAAATTATCTCATTTCCTTTTCTTTCCCCCCTAACACTGAGACTTGCAAAATATTATTTCTTCAGCTAAGGACATGAAAGATATAACCACTATGAGACAAATTTCTATAATTTGAAGGAAGCTACAGAGGCATGGTACATTGGAAAAAACTAAAAGCTAAATTAAGAAAATGCACAAATTCATAAGAAGCAGTATAAGGATGCAAAATTAAATGAACAGAAGAAAATTCTATAACTAAAGAGAAAATAAGAGGCAGATGAACACAGGACATAGAGAAAATGAACAGAGTAACATGGTGTTAGGATGTTTAGCAGGTCATTTCGTGTGTGTGTGTGTGTGTGTGTGTGTATCTCAAATGTTTACATTATCCATATAAACTGGAGCTTTTGAAACATGAATTTAATCATTCAAAAATAAGTGGTAATACTGTTTTTACTAGGAGAAATTTTTTTCTTGATATTCTTACAGACCCTGTTGTTTCTATATCTGATTAAAGATTAACTTTTGAAATTTGTTTTCAAGTAAAAAATGTTTATGAATTTTCTAGCTATAAATTTGTTTCACATATATATTATACCTGATTTTTATTAATTTGTTTCATAAGACATTAGAATGGCTAAATTCTATAATAACTGAAAATTTTGTTTATGTTTTTCCCTATTTTTTTCTTTCCTTTTGTTATCCCTCATATTTTATTATTATATACTTACAAAGACTTGTTTTACAATCGAGAAAGTTCAATATTAGGAGGCAGAATTTACAAGGACATATCAGTCATCTTTATTGTAAGATTTGTGAATTTTGTTCCAATGTGACATGTGGATATGTTTTCTCAAGTTTCTAAATTGATTACTTCTTTAGATTTAGGCCAGCACAACCAAGTTATAAAGCAAATATTCACCATAAAGAAACAAGGTAAGCCATTACGATCATTAAAAATATAGCTTTAATTAATTTATGTGTTTATCACAGTGATAGAGTATGAAATGAGAAAGAATATGGTACAGACTTTAATAAGATTTAGTGATCTTGAATAATATTTGCTGAGAATAATTTCTAGGAATAAAAATCAGATTTCATCTACTTTTCAATTTTATTAAATATAAGTCCTATTTTTAATTATTGTTTTTACTTGTAAATAGACATGCAATTAGTGCTGTATGTGGAAAAGATGTTTTGGAAATTTAATCCAAACAGTATATTTTAGCTATTCAAAGTATGAACTATAGATTCACCTGGGATTCAAATGCTGGTCCTGCATTTTATTCTTACTAACTGTGTTACCTTGGACAAGTTGGAAATATTCTCAGTGCATCTGTTTCCTAACTTATTGAATGAGTATGACAATAATACCTATCTCTTAAGGTTATTATAATAATTCCATGAACTCCTCTACATAAGATACTAGGAGTATATTGGGCTTATCTTAGTACTCAGTAAACAAAACTATTTTCAAAGATGTTCTATTTATACCTAGGAAGCTCCAAAAAGCAGTTAGAATCATGTTGTTAGTTTACTGAAACAAGATTCCTGAAATTGACAATTTTTTTTTACATCTATCTCTATTATTCTACTGTCTCCAAAACATCACTTTATTACCCTATTGCATTACATCTAGAAATACAATTAGGTTTAATCATATGAAAGTACCAGTATTTGAACATTTTGCATACTCAGAAACAACAGTTTAAAATGATTCGATCTATGAATGACCCTCTAATTCTTCATTCTGGCTTCAACTCCCTGCTTCCCCATTCAATATGCCCATTATACTGCTACCAAAGTAATATTTTTTAAGTATGATTTTCATCCTGTCAATATTCTACTGAAGCTCCAAGAGATGGACAGGTGTCTCCTGATATTTTAAAAAATTCTTTGAATGTGGAACAAGATTCTTTATGATTTATCTTAAATTTAAATTTTCAAATATATGCCAAAGTATTATTTTTATTTTAAGTCATGCTTCTTTTCCTCTGCAGCCCCTGTTACTCCTTTACTCTGACTACTGGATTCCTAGGAAACTTTACTAATCTCAGGGACTCAATTCTAAAGAGAACTTATTATTATTTTTTTTTAAATGAATTCGAGTTGACACTGTCTCCTTTCATGAAACACCTTTCAGGGTTTTCCTTTCTCATACTGACTTAACAACTAACTAGCCTTAGCCATTGCAAGCTGTGAGAAGAGGTACTGGAAAGAACATATATGTAAATAGTATCTTTGCTTAACACTTAGGTATAGACACTAAAACTTTTTCATCAAGGTGTCTCAAAATCTTGCTACCAAGGATACATTTTGGTCCAATTAGCTTCTCACTGATTCCTGACTATTATATAACATTAATAGAAAACACAGATATTAAATTGCTATAAATCATATGCATCAAAAACATATAGCTGTCCAATGCAAAAGGGTTATGAAATTTTACTTAGTAGACTGATACACACAGAACGAAATGAAGAATATTAACAACGATGACAGTTCCTAAATGGATAATGAGACAGAAGAACTATCTAAGTCTTCCAGATTCACATACTAGCTTCTTACATTAGGTTCTTTATATTCTCCAACACTAATTTTATTACTATCACTATTTTTAGCCTTGATAATGTTCTCTATTCTTGGACTATGCCAATGTTCTCTTTAATTTCAGATATTTAGCCTTTCACAGTCCTCTATCTTAAATCTCTTCCTGTGATTTATAAAAATCTTACCTTCTTTAGGGCCACTAAAGGATCTGTGACCCAAGAGTAAATATTAATAGCACTCACTTTCAGACTCAAAAATTTCCTGTATAGAATGATAAATTACACAATTATAATGCATAAAATAATTGAAATTGCAGTAATATGTGCTACTCATGGGAGTTTTGTATAAATTTCAAATTTCCATAATCTCATTATTTTTGAGTACAGTGAATTGATATAATTTTAAAATAATTAGTAAACAATTAATTTTTCACTTGCATGGAAATCAATTTTTCTCAAACTATCAATTGTTTTGTTTTATAATTTCAAGTCATGAATCTCATACTGCAAACCATTACAAATTATTAAAAATATTTTAAAAAGCTCTTAATAGAATACAATGTCTTCTGTGTCTTTTTAGAAATTATCTCACTTCAGTGTCTAACATGAGTAATATGACTAATGAAAATATTGCTAATTTTGTTTTTTAAAAATATTTAATTTATTTATTTGGAAAAAAGAGAGAGCGCAAGAAGGACAGAGAGAGAGAGAATATAAAGCAAACTCTGAGCTTAGCGCAGAGCCAAATACAGGACTCAGTCCCATGACCACAAGATTGCTATCTGAGCCAAAACCGAGAGTCAGGAGCTTAACTGACTGAGCCACCCAGGCACCGTGAAAATGTTAAATAAACAGTAAATGAAGACATTTTTAATGGTTGTCATTTTTATTACTATAGTTTACTGATTATAAAATATATAAAAATATTAAAAATACAACTTTAAATTGTGTATATTAAAAGAAATAATTATCTAATAAGGGAAACACACTCTGGTTAGCCTAACAAGTGAATAACTTTAGGTGATAATTTCTTATGTATAGCATACAACTATCATCAAATGGTTCTTCATATTCTGTGGTGAAGCATTTGCTTTATGAATTGAATCCTAGGTACTTTTGCCTTCCCAGTATCCATTACTCATCTTTCTGGAAATAGCATCACAAAACTGCTTTGGAAATAAGACTTTTCTCACAGACACAATCTTGCTAGTACAATTAACTTTCTTCCTGCTCCTTTTTAACCCAAAACAGTTCAGTCATGTGAGTTCTCACTGAAATTTGAATGTTGAACAACCACACAGAACAGGAAATAGATAGCTCTGCATACTCTAAAGAAATTCTCCACTAATACTTGTTAATTAGATTCTACTGATGCCCTAGTTATTGCCATTTCTGACATAGTGTTCTTCAAATCACACATAAATTATTTGAGGTATTATATACCCATTCAATAAATTCACTATTTTCTTCTGTTAATAGGGTACACTTCTGTTGCTTGTCATTGAGGGATCTAAATTAGTATACCATAAAACAGAGATGTTCATCATCTAGCAAAGCAAATAGCCAATTTCACACATAGTTTAAATAGACAATTCAGTAAATAATCTAAGTAGGCTTTTAAATGTCCTAGTTAAGACCCTGGCCTCAAGCCAGACTGTCTGATTTTGAATCATGGATTAATCACTTATGAGCTATATGACCCAAACCTTACTGTCAGTGGCTCAATCTCTACAAAACTCTAAAAAGGGTAATAATACTTTCTAGAGCTATTTTGAGGAGAAAGTGTGTTAGCAGATTTGAAGGCCTTTAAAGAAGTCCTGAACATTATATGTAGCTAATAAACAGTAACTGTGTTTTTAAAAAATAATTTTAAAGAATGGAAACACATCTATTGTGGAAGGGGGTTCAGGAACTTGTTAAGGTAAGGTCACACTGATCTACCAGTACAAGGTAAATCTTAAAATCTGAAAACAGTGAAGGTAATGATCCAGCCCTGAAATTCTACATTCCTGATCTGCAACTTCAATGCTAAATACCACTAGCTGCATATTAACAGATGTAAACAAAATCTGTGATAAAATCTCGGCAATATGAATGAGAATCATAATTTCCCCTTAGAGTTCTTTAAGAAGAACTTGACAATTATGGAAGTACCAGAGTGTATCTCTTCTGAAACACAAACATATATATTTTCTTCTTATAATTTTCAACTATACATCTGGGATGAAAATAAACATATTTCAATTCCTCCTTAACAGTGTTGTAATTCTATTTCATTTGAAGCCAAGATACAAAATATATTTGCATGTTTCCTAATCATACTTTTCATAGGAAATAAAAAATATTTCCTTTAATGAAAAATGTGTCAAAGTAATACTATTACAGAATTCTGATATTGCATAATATGCTTATAATTTGTTAAATTAGAATTATTTGTTATCCACGTGTTTTCATGAAAAAAAGATGACTTCTAACTGAAAGAAGGATGTGCTTAATTTGTTGAAAGGATATTGTAGATGACAAATTGTAACCAAGTTTCTGTAATGCTGGTGGTATGAAATAAAAAGTCTCCAATACCATTTATTCTGTTCATTATGTGTCAAAATAATTTTATCTTGTAAGCTTGAGAGATGAACACTATCATTTAGTTGAAATTCAAGATGCAAATCTGAGAAGTTTAAATTAGCTATAGTAATTGCAGTGTTTATTCAAAAGTGGCTGTAGTGAGTTCTGTTTCTACCTATGGAGAACTACCTCATATTTGACAAACTTCCTTCTGATTAAAACTGACGTGTGCTGGATCAAATATTAATAACACACACACACATATGATGCCTGATTTATAATAGTTGACTTATGAATTTTTTTTATTTACAATCCTTAAAAAGCGATGCACATTCAGTGGAGACTGTACTTTGGATTTTGAATTTTGCTCTTTTCCTGGGATAGAAATATGTGGTAAATATTCTCTCATGATGCTAAGCAGCAGCAGGCAACCACAGCTCCCAGTCAGCCATGTGAGGGTAAAAACCCACACACTTACAATCATTTTGTACCCATATAGCCATGCTGGCTTTGACTTACAGTATAGGAGTCAATAAATTACACGATATTTTCAACACCATATTATAAAATAGGCTTTGGGTTATATGATGTTGCCCAGCTACAGGTTAATGTAATTGTTCAGAGCACATTTAAGTTAGGCTAGGCTAAGTTATAATGTTTGTAGAATAGATGAATTAAATGCATGTTTGACTCATGATACTTTCAATTTATAATGTGTTTATTGGGACATAATCTCATCATAAGTCAAAGATATCTATCTATCTGTCTGTCTATCTATCTATCTATCTATCCTCAAAGTTATTTGAGAGATAAAAACCCTCAGATTTGGGCATGGAATTATGAAGAGATAAGCATTAAATTCAGAGCCACTTTTCAACTTGAAGCAAATCAAAGCTGGTGGATAGGAATTTGTGAACTAATCACAGTATTCTGTAGTTTCACTCTATAGCAGAGACAAAACTTGAAGTCCCTGTCACACCAACATAGGCTACACCCCAGGCTTTCAGTTGAGATCTGTAGGGCTAAGAACTAGAAATAATGGCAACTGGAAATGAATCAGGTCTTATAAATGATGTTCTCCAAACTCAAATTAATCTCTGACTGGATTAATATTATTTGCTTTCAGCCTAAATTGCCCTGTGACTCTGAGGAGGTAAGAAGATATTTCAGCAGCCTCAAAGGTTTCAGGTGACAAAAATTTGGATTCAAGAAAATTATGTTTTCAGCCATGAAAAAAGAGCTAATATTAGATGAGCAATCCACCCCAAATGATTAATCCAGATTAAGATCTGGATTAAATATATGAAATAACTGAGAGTCTCAGAGAAAATCTAAGCCACTTATGACTTAAGGGCCTAAGAACCCAGAGAAAATATTGGAGTACCACAATGACTTCCACATCCTACTTCACATTTTTAATCAAGGCTTTTGCTGATGTGTAGTTTAGAGAATAGAGAATATAGATAAATGAGAAGGGGTAACTAAGACCTGCAACAATCTGATAGGAGTTTGAAAGAAAAAAAAAAAGTTGGAATTCAGAGTTCCCAAGACAATTAGGACTTGAAGGGGCCTCCAGAAGTGTGACTAAAATTTCAAGTGAAATTTCATTTCAGGACTTGACTCCTATACTAGGGAGGTATAAGACAAACCTAAGAAAATAAGGGAAAAAAATAGTCAAAACACCATCTTAGAGAATAAAACTTGAGCACAGATTTCAGCAGTCTTGCTGTTCTGAGGAGGCAGAATTTAGAGTTCATAGGTGGCAGATTCCAAGACTGCTGGTAATTCCAGAAACTTTCTTTCCAATGAGAAGCTGAAAGGGCTGACCTCTAGAAGAAAAGAAATTTCTAGAGGCAGAAAAAATAAATTGGCCAACACAAATCATACTTAACAGAGCATAAAATTTTGTTAAATCTCATGATTATTTTCCATTATCCTATCATCCTACTAAAGCCTGAGAATTAATAACTTTTTATACAAATAATACAACAGCCAATCAAAGTTCACTAGGATGGATGGAGGCAAGATGGTGGAAGAATAGGGGATGTCATTTCATCTGGTCCCTTGAATTTAGCTAGATAACTATCAAATCATTCTGAACACCTATGAATTAAGCCTGAGATGTAAGAAAAAAAATGTCTGGCATGATATATTCAGGGTACTAAATGAGAATATGCAGCCAAGAATACTTTATTCAGCAAAGCTGTCACTCAGAATGGAAGGAGAGATAAGGAGCTTTCAGACAAATAGAAACTAAAAGAATTTATGATCACTAAACCAGCCCTGCAAGAAATACTAGAGGGGATCCTGTAAGCAAAAGAGAACCCAAAAGTAGCACAGCCCAGAAAGAAACAGAGACAATCTACAGAGACAGGGACTTTATAGGTAATACAATGACACTAAATTTGTATCGTTCAATAGTAAATGGGCTAAATGCCCCAGTCAAGAGACATAAGTATCAGATAGTATAAAAAAGCAAGACCTATGCTGTCTACAAGAGACCACAAGAAGATCTAAAGACAACTCCAGATTGAAAGTGAGGGGATGTAATCATTTATCATACCAATGGACATAAAAAAAAAAGCTGGGGTAACAATCCTCATACTAGACAAATTAGACCGAAGTGTATATAATAAGAAATGTAATATATATGATATATTATGTTATATATTATATATATAATAAGACTTAATAAGGGATGAAGAGGGTGTTGGAGGTCACAGCATGTTTGGAGTCGTGGATCAAACCAGGCTCTGACTTGTGTCTCCTGTAAAGTCTCGATACCTTGATAAGGGGTTAAGGACAGGAAAGTCATGTCTCAACCAGTACCAAAAGACTGGGATTAATCCCTGCATATTTTCAGGCCACAATGCTTTGAAATGTGAACTCAATTACAAGAGGAAATTTGGAAGGAACTCAAGCACTTGGAGGTAAATGGGCATCTGTTAAAGAATGAATGGGTCAACCAGGAAAATAAAGAAAAGTTTAAGATTTTCATGGAAACAAATGAAAACACAACTGTTCAAAACCTTCTGGATACAGTAATGGCAGTCCTAAGAGGGAATTGCATAGCACATACAAGCCTTTCTCAAAAAATTAGCAGTCTCATATACACAAGCTAACCTTACCTCTAAAGGAGCTGGAGAAAGAACAGCAAATAAAGCCTAAATCAAACCTAAGATGAGAAATAATAAAGAATAGAGAGAAAATCAGTGGAATAGAAACCAAAAGAATAGTAGAACAGATCAATGAAATTTGAAGCTGGTTCTTTGAAAGAATAATAAGATCAATAAATCCCTTGCCAGACTTATCAGAGAGAGAGAGAGGACCCAAATTAATAAAATCATGAGTGAAAGAGGAGAGGTCATGACCAACACCAAAGACATACAAACAATTTTAAGAACATATTATGAGCAACTATATGCCAACAAATTAAGCAATCTGGAAGAAATGGATGCATTCCTGGTACCTTATAAACTACCAAGCTGAAACCAGAAGAAATAGAAAACCTGAACAGACACATAACCAGAGAGGAAATTGACGAAGCAATCAAAAACCTCACAATAAACAAGACTCTAAGGCCAAATGGGTTCCTAGGGGAATTCTACCCAACATTTAAAGAAGAACTAAGACCTATTCTTCTGAAGCTCTTTCAAAAAACAGAAACAGAAGTAAAACTTGGAAACTTGTTCTATGAGGCCAGTATTTACCTTATTCCCAAAGTCAGACAAAGACTCCCTCAAAAAAGTACTACAGACCAATATCGCTGATGAACTGGATGCCAAAATTCTCACCAAGATATTGGCTAATAGGATCCAACAGTACGTTAAAAGGGTTATTCACCATAACCAAGTGGGATTTATTTCTGGGATACAAGGGAAGTTCAACATCTGCAAATCAATCAATAGGATACATCACATTAATAAAAGGAAGGACAAGAGCCATATGATCCTCTCAATTGATTCAGAAAACCATTGGCAAAATACAGCATACTCTCTCTCTCTCTTTTTTTTTAAGGTTGAAAATAACAGCATACTCTCTTGATTAAACCTCTCCACAGTGTAGGGATAGAGGGAACATACCTCAATATCATAAAAGTAATCTTTGAAAAGCCCACAGCAAGTAACATTCTCAATGGGGAAAACCTGAGATCTTTTCTCCTAAAATCAGAAAGATAAAAGTTATCCCCACTCTCAACACTGCTGTTCAACATAGTACTAGAAGTCCTAGCCTCAGCAATCAAACAACAAAAAGAAATAAAAGGCATTCAAATTGGCAGAGAAGTCAAACTCATATTCACAGATGACATGATACTTTATGTGGAAAACCCAAAAGATTCCACTCCCAAATTGCTAGAACTCATACAGGAATTCAGGAAAGTAGCAGGATATAAAATCGATGGCCACAAATCAGTTGCATTTCTATACACTAACAATGAGGCAGAGTAAAGAGAAATCTAAGAATCAATACCATTTACAATTGCTCCAAAAACCATAAGATACCTAGGAATAAACCTAATCAAAGATATAAAGGATCTATACTCCAAAAACTACAGAACACTTATGGAAAAAATTGAGGAAGAAATGGATAAGAAATGGAAAAACATTCCATGTTCATGTATTGAAATAATAAATATTATGAAAATGTCTATGCTACCCAGAGCAATCTACACATTCAATGCAATCCATTTAAAAATGACATCAACATTTTTCACAAAGCTGGAACAAATAATCCTAATATTTGTATGGAACTAGAAAAGACATCAAATAGAAGAAGGTTGAAAAAGAAAACCAAAGCTGGTAGCATCACAACAGTAGAATTCAAGCTATATTACAAAGCTGTAATCATCAAGAAGTATGGCACTGGTATAAAAACAAACACATAGATCAATAAAATAGAATAGAGAATGAAGAAACGGACCCCCTGTGCTATGGTCAACTAATCTTCGACAAAACTGGAAAGGATTTCTAATGGGGAAAAAAAAAAAGAGAGAGTCTCTTCAATAAATAGTGTTGGAAAAATTATATAGTCACATGTAGAAGAATGAAACTGGATTATTTTCTTATACCATACACAAAGATAAACTCAAAATGGATGAAAGACCTAAATTTCAGATAGGAGTCTATCAAAATCCTAGAGGAGAACAGAGGCAGCAACTTCTTCAACCTCAGCTGCAGCAACTTCTTGCTAGACAAGTCTCCAGAAGCAAGGGAACAAAAGCAAAAATGAACTATTGGCACTTCATCAAGACAAACACTTCCGCACAGCAAAGGAAATAGTCAACAAAACTAAAAGCAACCTATGGAATGGGAGAATATTTTTGCAAATGACATAACAGATAAAGAGGGAGTATCCAAGATCTATAAAGATCTTTCCAAACTCAACACCCAAAAACACAAATAATCTAGTTAGGAAATGGGCAGAAGACAAGAACAAATAATGCATACAAATAATGCATACAAATAATGCATACAAATGGCCAAGAGACAAATGAAAAAATTTTCCATATCAGTTGACATCAGGGAAATACAAATCAAAACCACAATGAGATACCAACTTACACCAGTTAGAATAGCTGAAATTAACAAGACAGGAAACAAGAAATGTTGGTGAGGATACAGAGAAAGGGGAACTGTCTCACACTGCTGGTGGGAATGCCAGTTGGTATAGCCACTCTGGAAAACAGTATGAAAATTCCTCAAGAAGTGAAAAACAGAGCTACCTTATGACCCAGCAATTTCACTACTACATATTTACTCCAAATATACAAATGTAGTGATCCAAAGGGGCACCTGCACCCCAATGTTCATAGCATCAATGTCCACAACAGCAAACCATGGAAAGATCAGAGAGGTCCATCAACAGATGAATGGATAAAGAAGATGTGGTATATACATATACAATGGAATATTATTCAGCCATCAGAAAGGAGGAATACTTACCATTTGCATCTATATGGATTGGCTGGAAGGTATTATGTTGAGTGAAATAAGTCAAGCAGAGAAAGGCAATTATATACTGTTCACTCACATGTGGAATGTGTAGTGGAAACAGTGTAGATGATCATAGGGGAAGAAAGGGAAAACTGAATGAGAAGTCATCAGAACAGGAGGAAAAATCATGAGACTCTTAACTATAGGAAACCATCTGAGGGTTGCTGGAGGGGAGGTAGATGGGGAAATGGGGTAATTGGGTGATGGGCATTAAGGAGGGCACATGATGTGCTGAGCACTGGGTATTATAAGCAACAGATAAATTACTAAATATTACATCTGAAACTAATGATGTATGAAACTAATCTGATGGCTAATTGAATTAAAAAAAAAAAAAAAACACTATGATGCCAAGAGAGAGGACCAATGATGGAAAAAAAAAAGAAAGGAATAACCAAAAAAAAAAAAAGGAAAAAGTAGCAATATATGAAAATAACCAAGGTCATCTAAATATTGCATATATCAAAGAGTCTTTCAAAAAACTGAAAAACAGGGGCACCTGGGTGCTCAGTGGGTTAAAGCCTCTGCCTTCTGCTCAGGTCGTGATCCCAGGGTCCTGGGATCGAGCCCCATGTGGGGCTGTCTGCTCAGCAGGGAGCCTGCTTCCCCATCTCTCTCAGCCTGCCTCTCTGCCTACTTGTGATCTCTGTCTGTCAAATAAATAAATAAAATCTTAAAAAAAAAAAAACCCAAAACTGAAAAACATGTTCAAGGAACAACAGTGAATTGAGAAGCTCATAAGATAATGAAAATGTACATGAAAGAGTCAAACAGAAAAATTAGAATAGAAAATACAACTAAAATTAATAATGGTGGTTATCAGGTGACAGGAGGTAGGGGATATGGGGAGATGTTCATTAAAGAGTACAAAGTTGCAATTATATAAAATGAATGTTTATAGATCTGACATAAAGCATGAAGACCATATTTAATAGTACTGTACTGAATACCAAAAATTTAATAATACAGTAGATTTCAGGTGCTCTTCCTCACACACAAAAATTGGTATATATGTGAGAAGATAGTTAATTAGCTTGACTATAGTTTTTAAAAAAGTAATTTTTAAAAAAAGTAATGTATTCATTTAACAACAGATTTGTCATAATAGAAGAAAGGATTAGTGAAACTAAAGACAGTCATTAGGATATATTAAAACTGAAGTATAAAGAGATAAGAGAATTAAAGAGCAGAAAATGACTAGTTATTTGAAATACAGTGTTAACAAAAGTTTAATGTGAATATAATGGGAAACCTAAGGATTGAGGAAACTGAGAATGACTTAAAAGCATTATTACAAAAAAAATATGTGAAAATATCTTGAAAATGATGAAAACAATAAAACATTAATTTTTAAAGCTCAGTGAATTCTGAACAAAAAATATGAAGAAAATGATACCAGAACACTGATAAAATTGAAGGAATAGTTAATTAGAGGAAAAATAACATTGACAACTAGATTAATAGCAGAAATGACAGAAATCAAGAGAAAAATGAAATTATACCTCTAAAGTGTTGGAAAACAACAACAATGACAAACTTAACAGCTTGAAGTCTATAGCCAGGCAAAAGATTCTTTAAAATAAAAGTCAAATAATGGGATTTTATACAAACTAAAAATGATAGAAATTGTTCACAGGAGAATTTCATTAAAAACAAAACTTTTATTCTGCTTTTAAGGGACTTTAAGGTGACAGAAAGATATAGAAGATGTCAGCGTCTGTAATATTCTCTCTGTCATGGAGTTCAAATTCTTACTCTCAAATAGAATTGATAACAGATAGTTGAAAGAAGACTTGACTTCTCCTGCCTCTCATCCCATGATCAGTACCACTGAAAAATGACCTGGTGAAGGATTATGAAAGCACTAGTCCATGAGTCCTAGTTGTTTTCCAAGAAACATCCCTTACAGAAGACTTTCATTTAAAGATACTGGATACAAATTCATATTTAAATACCTTTCTTCATGAATTCAAAATTGATGCCTCCTTTCTCAACTGAATGTATTGTATCATCATTGGTTAAGCTTCATAATAGAGCTGATGATGTTAAAATAGGTAGAGAAGCTGTTTAAAAGCTAACATTTTCTCATTTTAAATCACCTATTACTTCCTTAGGATTACTTTCAACATGTGTTGTTGTTGTTGTTTTTTCCCCCCTGAATCTATTCCTATTCTCTAGTTTATGTAATTAGGCACAAGAAAGATGAAATATCTCACAATATGCTGACTCGAATTACATAAAATTAGTACTATGTAGATAAAAATATAAATAATACATTAATCAGTTATCACATTAAAGGTTATGACTAATAATTACAAAGCTCCTTAGAAAAAGATGTTAAAGGTCATGTATGGGTTAAAAGAGTACTTGTCAATTATTCCATATAAGCTCAAATAAATTAAAAAAAAAAGAAAATAGAATAGGAATGTATTAAATACTGTGACCATGGTGTTTTTCTTAGTTTGCTCATTTTCGCTATTAAGTGAATGTGCTATCAAAACTCAGAGTGGCAACTTACTAGATCTGTGATTTGAGAAAGGTTATTATCTTTTATTCTTTTAGTTTCCACATTTATACATTTAGAATAGTAACCCATCACTTACTTATGAAAGATATATAAAAGAGTATTTGTAAATCTGAACAGAATGCCTGTCATATAGTAGGTGCTGCAAAAGTTTGAGTTTTCTCTCCCTACACTCCTCCTGCTAATATTACTATAATTAGGTAACTACCTCTGAGCTATTCAAAGTGTGGATAATGTCATATGCTTTTGTGATTTTTTTTTTCAAGAAAAATACTGGGTCTGAAAATCAAGTGAATAATCAAGCACAAGACATTTTATGAAGGAACGAAGAAATGAATATAGTAATTGCAGACTGAAGCATTCTTCTTGAAACAGAGATGTAGTGATGTGTTTCAAAGTAGAAAAATTCTATTTGTTACTTTCTCTTAAAGAAGACAGGCATACAATTTATAGACAATTCTTTTGGAGTGGATTAATTGTAAGCAATCCAGTGCAAATTAATTTTTATTATCCTACGAACTTCCAAAGCTAGGAATATAAAGAGAGAATGATGGAGAGGGAAAAAAGTCTGATTGCTTTCTATGAACTTGTAGCTATAAAACAGTCAAATAAATTCCCTTTATTTCCCATGTAACTCCAGCCTCTTTGTCAGTGCACATCTATCAATTTAACCACAGATATGTTATTATAACTTATGAATTCAATAAATGTTAATTAATTTACTATAGTTATATTATCATTTTCCTATTCTTTGTGGTGACTAATATACTATTGTCTAATTACACATAAAGGTAAGCTATAAGTTTCCTTTTTTTTCTCTTTTCTTAAAGATTTTATTTATTTATTTGACACAGAGAAAAATCACAAGTAGGCAGAGAGGCAGGCAGAAGGAGAGGGTGAAGCAGGCTCCTGGCTGAGCAGAAAGCCTGATATGGGTCTTGATCCCATGACCCTGAGACCATGACCTGAGCCGAAGGCAGAGGCTTAACCCACTGAGCCACCCAGGTGCCCCTGCTCTAAGTTTCTTGACATAAAGAGACCTTTAGTAGCTTTTCCCTTGTTTCTCCAATTGATTTACTATTAATCTTGCACATTATAAAGAAAAAATTGTTTTAAGAAAATTTCTAAAATATCGATGAGTAAACCTTAAATAGAGTCATGTAAACCATATGAAATTAGTTTGATACAAAATAAAAAATAACATTATTCTGTCTTAGAATGAATGGTATTAGAAATGTGCTCATTTACTTTATGTTGTGAAAATTAAGTACTTTTTCTATTTTTGTATTATTGTACTTAGCTTTAAGTGTCTTAGTTTAAACTAAATAATAGTAAACATTTAATTGTTATATAAAATATAAAGTTTAATATATATGTGTATTAAATATATAAAATTCTTTTTTTATTTCAAATTTTTATTTAAATGCCTGTTATAACATACAGTGTACTATTAGTTTCAGGTGTATAATATAGTGATTCAACACTTGCATACAATACCTGATGATCATCACAAATGTACCCATCAATTATTTCACCCATCCTCCCACTCACTTCCTCTCTGGTAATAATTTGTTCTCTATAGTAAAGAGTCTGTTTCTTGGTTTCTCTCTCTCTCTCTCTCTCTCTTTTTCTCTCTCTCCCTCTTTTCTCCCCCATGCTCATTTGTTTTGTTTCTTAAATTCCACATATGAGTGAAGTCATATGGTATTTGTCTTTCTCTGACAGACTTATTTTGCTTAACATTATCTCTCTGGTATATCCATGTCATTATAAATGGCAAGATTTCATTCTGCTTTTATAGCCAAGTGATATTCCATTATGTGTGTGTGTGTGTGTGTGTGTGTGTGCATGTGTATCTATCTATCTATATATATCACATCTTCTTATTAGTATATAATCAATGACTTATTCCTAAACTTCATTACTTTTCTGGTTATAAAAAATTTGTTATTCGAAATACTTTAAAGGAACAAGCAAGATGGCATAAATCCCACTCATTTAGGGCAGACCACATTAATCTTTTTTTTAAAAAAAGATTTTATTTATTTTTGACAGAGAGAGGGAGAGAACATAAGCAGGAGAATTAGAAGGCAGAGGGAAGTGGGAGAGGGAGAACAGGCTTCCATTGACCAAGGAGCCCGATGTGGGGCTTGATCCTAGGACTCTGGGGTCATGACCTGAGCCAAAGGCAGACACTTAACTGACTGAGCCACCCATGCAACCCTTCAAAGTCCTTTCTATGCCTAAATGTTTGCTTATATTTACTGTTATATATGATAGCAAATTCTTAGTGCTTACTAAATTTTTAGGACGGGTGATGTTCTAAAGCTTAGATATATTATTATTCATCATTCCACCCATTTTACAAAAGGAAACTGTGTTACAAAATGTTTAATAATTTGATTGAAGTTAATTAGTGAGAAAAAGGCCAGTGTTTAAAGGGAAGCCCATGAAGTTCTTGCTATTAATCACAGTTGTGTCTCTCATTCAGACATATTATTGTTGGAGGTATAGCTCAGTGGCAGAGCATTTGACTGAAAACATATTATTGTTATCCTTTTTAAAAAATAACATTACAATTTATTTTATTTTATTTTATTAAAATTTTATTTGACAGAGATCTCAAGTAGGTGGGGAAGCAGGCAGAGAGAAAGGAGGTAGCAGGCTGCCCACTGAGCAGAAAGCCTGATGCAGGGCTTGATCCCAGGACACTGAGATCAAGACCTGAGCTGAAGGCAGAGGCTTAACCCACTCAGCCACCCAGGGGTCCCAATAACATTACAATTTAGATACTGTTTTATAACTAACTATAATTTAATCAACCTATTACCTATTGTTAGGTATATAAACTACTCCAAATCATTTTATCATTGAATATTTCGGTTATTTTCAACTTTTTAGTATTGCTTAGAATTCAGAGAAGGAGTATAGTGTTTAAAAAGAAGGAGAAGAGAGGGGAGGAATCAAGATGGCTGAGAAGTAGTGGGCTGAGATGACATCAGGTAGCAGGAGATCAGTTAGATAGCTTATCAAACCATTCCAAACACCAACAATTCCAACAGAAGATCAAAGAGAAGAAGAGCAGCAATTCTAGAAACACAAAATTGACCACTTTCTGAAAGGTAGGACCTGCAGACAATCGAATCCAAAGTGATGGAAAGATAGACTGCGACGGAAAGATAGACAGCTCCCAGCAAGTGGCAGAGCAATGGAGCACAAAATCAGAACTTTTAAAAGTTCTTTTAAAAGTTCTTTTAAAACTTTTAAAAGCCCCACTGAGGGATGTTGCTCCAGAGGCTAAGCTGGAACCCCATGTGGGGCAGAGTAGTCTCAGGTCCTTCAGGGTCACAGAAGGATCAGGGGTGTCTGAGTGTCACAGAGCTCACAGATATTAGAGCGGTGAAGCTGGCTACAGAGACAGAGCCAAGGAGTGAGCTCTGAACTCGGGGTTACCTTAAACTGTGATCCATGGCACAGTTAGACCACTGCTTGGTGAGCAGAGACCCCACAAGATCCAGGGAGAGCCCCCCTGGAAGTGTGCAGGGACATGCTGGGTTTGGAGACTCAAGGTGGGGCTGTGTGCCAGAGACAGAGATGCTTGGTCACAGGCGGGGTGAGCTCTGAACGTGGCCAGAGGCCAGGGAGATGGGAGTGATTGAGCACCTTTCTCTGAGGGCGCACAGAGTAGGGCCCTGAGCTCTCGGCTTCTCCAGGCACTCAAACACTGGGAGGCTGCCATTTTCATTCTTGTCCTCCAGTGTTCTACAGAAAGCATTCAGGGAACAAAATCTCCCAAAAGTAAACCCAAGAGGATTACTTAGTCCAACCTCTGGTAAGGGCTGTGCAATTCCTCCTCAGGCAAAGACACTTTGAATCACTACAACAGGCCCCTCCCCCAGAATATCAGCAAGAAATCCAGCCCAGACCAAGTTCACTTACCAAGGAGAACAGTGGAATTCTAGAGGAGGAGAAAGCAAAGCATGGAATTCATGGCTTTCTCCCCATGATTCTTTAGTCTTGCAAAGTTAATTAATTTTATTTAATTTTATTTTTTTACCTTAAAATTGTTTTTTAACTTTTACTCTTTTCTCTTTTAACGTTTTTTAACTAGTTTATCTTAACAATACCGTTCATTTAAAAAAATCTTATTTAAACCTTCATTATTATAGTCATATTTTATCCTTCATTGTATCTAACTTTATTTTTTGTATACACATAAGGTTTTTTCCTCCAAAATAATTTGGGATACAACTTATTCTAATAGATCAAAATACAACCCGAGTCTAGCACAGGGTTTTGTTCTAGTCTCCAACCTGAGTAAATTCTCTCCACTTTCTTTTTCTTTCTTTTTTCTTTATTCTCCCAACCAACTTATCAACTCCTTTTTTAGAAATTTTTTAAAAAATCATTTTTATAGTCATATTCCACCCCTTCACTGTGATTGTGTGTAGCCTTATTTGTGTGTGTGTGTGTGTGTGTGTATTTTTTTCATTCTTTAAAATTTTGGGAGGTAGTTTCTTCTAAGAGAGACCAAAATACTCCCAAAATTAAATGTGTGACTCTGTTCTATACACCAGTCTAATATACATATATTCCTTTAAAAAATTTTTTTTTCTGAACTTTTTTTTTACCCCCTCTTTTCCCCCCACAATTTGGGGTCTCTTCTGATTTGGTTAAAACACATTTTCCTGGGGTCTTTGCCACCCTTTTAGTATTTTATTCACTCCTTCATATATTCTTATCTGGATAAAATGACAAGGCAGGAAAAACTCACTACAAAAAAAAAAAAAAAAAAAAAAAAAGAACAAGAGGCAGTACCAAAGGCTAGGGACCTAATCAGTATGGACATTGGTAATATGTCAGATCTAGATTTCAGAATGACGATTCTCAAGGTGCTAGCTGGGCTCAAAAAAGGCATGGAAGATATCAGAGAAACCTGTTCAGAGAAATAAAAACCCTCTTTGGAGAAATAAAAGAATTAATATCTAATCAAGTTGAAATTTAAAAAAGCTATTAATGATGTGCAATCAAAAATGGAGGCTCTTACTGCTAGATAAATGAGGCACAAGAAAGAATTAGTGATATAGAAGACAAAATGACAGAGAAGAAAGAAGCTGAGCAAAAGAGGGACAAACAGCTACTGGACAGTGAGGGGAGAATTTGAGAGATAAGTGACACCATAAGACAAAACAACATTAGAATAATTGGGATTCCAGAAGAAGAAGAAAGAGAAAGGGGAGCAGAAGGTATATT
This sequence comes from Mustela nigripes, assembly GCF_022355385.1. NCBI lineage: Eukaryota > Metazoa > Chordata > Mammalia > Carnivora > Mustelidae > Mustela > Mustela nigripes. Next base: position 58,552,846 of record NC_081571.1, read on the forward strand.
GGAGAGAATTATTGTAGAGAATTTCCCTAATATGGCAAAGGAAACAAGCATCAAAATCCAGGAGGTACAGAGAACCCCCCTCAAAATCAACAAGAATAGGTCCACACCCCATGACCTAATAGTAAAATTTACAAGTCTTAGCAACAAAGAGAAAATCCTGGAAGCAGCCCGGGAAAAGAAGTCTGTAACATACAATGGTAAAAATATTAGATTGGCAGTAGACTTATCCACAGCATCCTGGCAGGCCAGAGAGAACTGGCATGATATATTCAGAGCACTAAATGAGAAAAACATGCAGCCAAGAATACTATATCCAACTAGGCTATCATTGAAAATAGAAGGAGAGATAAAAAGCTTCCAGGAAAAAAAAACAGAAAGAATTTGCGAACACCAAACCAGCTCTATAGGAAATATTGAAAGGGGTCCTTTAAGCAAAGATAGACCCTAAAAGTAGTAGATCAGAAGGAACAGTGACAATATACAGTAAAAGTCGACTTTCAGGCAATACAATGGCACTAAATTGATAACTCTCAATAGTTACCCTGAATATTAATGGGCTAAATGCCCCAATCAAAATACACAGTGTATCAGAATGGATAAAAAAACAAAACCCATCAATATGCTGCCTACAAGAAATTCATTTTAGACCCAACGACACCTCCAGATTTAAAGTGAGGGGGTGGAAAACAATTTACCATACTAATGGACTCAGAGGAAAGCTGGGGTGGCAATCCTTCCATCAGATCAATTAGATTTTAAGCCAAAGACTATAATAAGAGATGAGGAAGGACACTATATCATACTCAAAGGGTCTATCCAACAAGAAGATCTAACAATTTTAAATATCTATGTCCCTAACATGGGAGCAGCCAACTATATAAACCAATTAATAATAAAATCAATGAAACACATTGACAATAATACAAAAATAGTAGGGGACTTTAAACTCCCCTCACTGAAATGGACAGATCATCCAAGCAAAAGATCAACAAGGAAATAAAGACCTTAAATGACACACTGGACCAGATGAACATCACAGATATATTCAGAACATTCGATCCTAAAGCAACAGAATACACAATCTAGTGCACATGGAACATTCTCCAGAATAGATCACTTCCTGGGTCATAAATCAGGTCCAAATGGTATCAAAAGATTGGGATCATTCCCTGCATATTTTCAGACCACAATGCCCTGAAGTATTCACAAGAGTAAGTTTGGAAAGAACCCAAATACATGGAGACTAAAGAGCATCCTTCGAAAGAATGAATGGGTTAATCAGGAAATTAAAGAAGAACTGAAAAAAATCATGGAAACAAATGATAAGGAAAACAAAATGGTTCAAAATCTGTGGGCAGAGCAAAAGCAGTCCTGAAAGGAAAATATATAGTGATACAAGCTTTTTTCAAGAAATAAGAAAGAAAGGTCTCAAATATGCAACCTAAACCTACATCTTAAAGGAGCTGGAGAAAGAACAAGAAAGAAAGCCTGACCCCAGCAGGAGAAGAGAAATCATAAAGATCAGAGCAGAAATCAATGAAACAGAAACCAAAAAACCAATAGAACAAATCAATGAAACTAGGAACTGGTTCTTTGCAAGAATTAATAAGATTGATAAACTCCTGTCCAGACTTCTCAAAAAGAGAAGAGAAAGGACCCAAATTAATAAAATCATGAATGAAAGAGGAGAGATCACAACCAACACTAAAGTAATACAAACAATTATAAGAACATATTATGAGCAACTCTACACAGCAAATTTGACAATCTGGAAGAAATGGATGCATTCCTAGAGACATATAAACTACCACAACCGAACCAGGAAGACAGAGAAAACCTGAACAGACCCATAACCAGTAAGGAGATTGAAACAGTCAACAAAAATCTCCAAACAAACAACAGCCCAGGGCCAGACGGCTTCCCAGAGGAATTCTACCAAACATTTTAAGAAGAATTAATTCCTACTCTCTTGAAACAATGACAACAATGACAACGAGCAAATGACAACCACAGTATTACAGGGGCTTGAATCTTGCAGAATGTGAGTTATACAGATGCAAAATCTGACAGTATATGGTTAATACATACAGAACCTAATTTTGTCTTTGGCTAGTCGTGAATATGAGACACATGAGTTATAAAATGTTTTGTAAAACTGAATTTTAGAAAATATCTAAACTTCTAAAATATTTTATGAAATATGTTATAATATGCCTTGAAAAACTAATTTATTAGAAAATGATGACCTTAACTAACTTAATTGTATTTTGAAATTGAAATAAAAAATAAGAAATTTCTATTTTTGAGTGTAGTGTAATGAAAGGGTCCAGTTTATTCTTCTGCATGTGCCTATCCAATTTTCCCAATACCCTTTGCTGAAGAGACTGTCTTTTTTCCATTGGACATTCTTTCCTGCTTTGTCGAAGATTAGTTGACGATAGAGTCGAGGGTCCATTTCTGGGCTCTATTCTGTTCCACTGATCTATGTGTCTGTTTTTGTGCCAATACCATACTGTCCTGATGATTACAGCTTTGTAATAGAGCTTGAAGTCTGGAATTGTGACGCCGCCAACTTTGGTTTTCTTTTTGAACATTCCTCTAGCTATTCGGGGTCTTTTCTGATTCCATATAAATTTCAGGATTATTTCATTTTTTCTGCTAAGGTCAGGAACACGGCAGGGCTGTCCACCATTACCATTGCTATTCAACATAGTACTAGAAGTTCTAGCCTCAGCAATCAGACATAAAAAGAAATAAAACATACAAATCAGCAAAGAAGTCAAACCTCATTCTTTGCATATGATGTGATACTTTATGTGGAAAACCCAAAAGACTACACTCCAAAACTGCTAGAACTCATACAGGAATTCAGTAAAGTGTCAGGATATAAAATCAATGCTCAGAAATCAGCTGCATTTCTATAAACCAACAGCAAGACAGAAGAAAGAGAGATTAAGGAGTTAATCCCATTTACAATTGCACCCAAAACCATAACATACCTAGGAATAAACCTAACCAAAGAGGCAAAGAATCTGTAATCAGAAAACAGCAAAGTACTCATGAAAGAAATGGAGGAAGACACAAAGAAATAGAAAAACATTCCATGCTCATGAATTGGAAGAACAAATACTGTGAAAATGTCTATGCTACCTAAAGCAATCTACACACTTAATGCAATCCCTATCAAAATACCATCAATTTTTTCAAAGAAAATGAGTATTTCTTGGTAATGATATTTACCTTTTACATCACATAGACTTTAGGAAATGGCCAAAGCCAAGTATAAAATCCTAAAAAAGAAAATCAAAATAGACACACTACCACTACTAGTATGATTGACAGAATAGTTAATCATTGTACTAATGACTTAAAATTGCAAAAAAAAATAACTCAAATATTTATCAGTTCTAGAATTATTATTACACTAACTTGAGAGTTTATATTTAAATAAGAAAAGTTTAAGCTTCATCATAATGTTTTTATAAATTCTAAGAGAGTTAGGAATCAGTAATACATGAGTTTTAATGTCAAGTGTTATCTTATTATAAGTGCATACAATTTAACCAATGGATCACTTCTTGAGTGATTCTTTAATTGTAATATTTAACACAGTATATAATTTATTTAAGCTTGCATCCTAATTCTTAGCAATTTGTTTTACTACAGATTAGATATTATGCAAATTTATTTGGTTTCTAGGCTTTTACTTAACAGGAACACCTTTGTGAATGATTTATTTAGTACTTCCACATAAAATAAATAGCTTTAGAAATATTAATCAGAATGAAAGTTGATAATTTGTATCCATAAGAGTAAATACATCATTTATAATCAGTGAAAATAAACAAATGATTTGCTTTATTCCACTTTTGAATGACTTCAAAATAATCTTAATACAATGAGATGAAATAACAAATGTACTAAATTTCTGAAATAAGCTTACCTTCAAAATAAGATTTTGAGTCTATTAAACTTTTTTTCTGGGACTTAACATCAACAATAAAGAGCTTTGAAAGGGATCAAACGATCTTTTAAATAGTAGTGTTTACTACCTTCTCTTATTAAAAATAAAACAAATTGAAATTAGGTTCTAAGATATTTGGAATAAACAAAGTTGTATTTTAGGCAGCTCATGTGTGAATCACTGTAAACTGCTTTCACAATAACTCAGGGACTAATTTCAGTTTTTATTTGCAAGCACTTGATTTATTCCCCACTCCCTCTAAAGCCCATTATGGTTGTGCCAAAATGATATTATGCCCATGATATCTGTTTTTGGATGCTGCCAAGACTTTCTGTCCATCTCTCATGACCCAAACTCTAACCCTTCTCTGATGTCTTCTGACTTCCTTCTCCCCCAAATCACTATGACTCAGTTAATTGTCCACCACCTGACATATAATGACTTTCTTATTGATCTTCATCATAATATTCTTGATTCCTATTTCGAGATACATAATTTTTAAAGATTTTTAAAAATTTATTTATGCATGAGAGACAGAGAGACAGAGAGAGGCAGATGGAGAAGCAAGACCCTGCAGAACAGGGAGCCTGATGTTGGATTCCAACCCAGGATCCTGGGATTATGACCTGAGCTGAAGGTAGATGTTTTTAACCAGGTGCCCTCAAGATACATAATTTTAAAATTTTTCAGACCATGCTTGCTCTGCTTCCCAATTCAGTACATTCAGAATAAATACCGAAATGACTTACATAACAGCCTTTTTCACCCTTTTTCTTACCCAATCTATTCTGCTTCATGTAATCGTGCTGTGCTGTTTCTTGAACTTTCCTGGGTTCTTTGTCTTGGTTCTTTCCTTTTTCTGGTATTGATGTTTTGGCTAAAGATTTCTATGATATTCGTCTTCACTGCTATCAGGCTCAGGCTATACTTAAAAACCAGTGAGATCTTCCTGATAATCCTTTTAAAATTATCTCCCAATACTCCCCATATCACTTTTTGATTAATTTTTTCACTATACCACATATTACCTTTATTTAATATATGAGGTTCTTTTCTTTGTGTTTAACAACTTTTTCCATGTTTTCCTACTTCTCTTACTTGAAATTAAAGTCCAGAAAATGGTTTTATTGTGCATATGAATGTATTTTTAATACTGTATTCCAGATGTTGTTATAGCGACTGATAGACACTTAAAAAGTATCTGTTGACTCTGATGGCTGAATGTTATATCTCTTTAATGGCATTAGGGATTGATAGAAGACTGCTTTTTCATTTTTTAAAACACACACACACACACACACACGCAAACATGCACACATGAGCCAAACAAGAGTCTGTTCCTAATACCTTAATAGCTAAACATAAATAAGGATCCCTCTGAATGAAGTTAATCTAACACAGTAAAAAAGAATGGATTCAAAGACTAAGACATTACTAATCTACTCTTTATCTGTATGTTTATATGCCAAATTAATTATGTTTTCTATATTTAGTTGCTGTTTAAAAAAAACAAACTACCACCTAAGAAAATACTGGAAATACTCCTGGGTGTTCTATAAATGTACATTTGTAACATTTGAGAATAAAAGGTGGTTTCAGAAAGTAGCATGCACATGTCTATCCAATATTGGATGTTAGAGTGAGAATGTGTTCAGCTTATTTGTGCTTGATACTACAAAATATTACTAAGCTTCTTCCATTTTTGTATGAAATGTGATAAATAGTTGTATCTGGAATGATAGAATTTTCAAAAGAGGCAAATTTCCATAGTAACAAAGCTCCAAGAAATTTAGTTATGATTTTTTTAAAGGTAAAACTGTGGTAGGCTTATAAAATAAATTTCTTTCACATCATCATATACCATTAATGAGGAGAAAGGAAAAGCACGAGTTTTTACAAGAAATACTAAATCATTTATTTTTATCATTCTTAATCAGTGCAGATATTTCACAGGAACCTTACATGTTCACATTGAAAGTAAGGAACACACAAAGAAAAATGTCTGCTTTCAATATCTATAATCAAAGCTTAGATGTATTCTGTTTTTACTTTTCATTCAAACTTGTAAATGATTAAGTAAACAAAAATGAAAGATTTTATTTTATTTCAGTAAATAATAGTTAAAAGTTTTATGTTTATATAGTGAGATATAGGTAGAATTTGAACATAGAGGTTTTAAAATAAAAAGTGTGTGCCATGCAATCTAACTTTAATTCATTTCACAAAAAAATAATAATGATTGGACATGTATATGATGTAGTTAATAATTAGTTGTATATTAAGATAAGTAAAAATATTCTTCTTCTGTCATTAAATATATTTTACCAATTCTCTGTGAAGACTATGCTTACTTTAAAGTCTTTTAAGCTCCATCAATGTTATAAAACTAACAGGTAGTTTCTCTAAGTAAAATAACTATATTTAACTCCAAGAAAGATGTAGGGAATATCTAGTAACAAATGATGGCTATAATTTATTGAATGGTGGGTCTCTCAGCAACATCATTCACTTGTTGATTGATTGCTCTAACAGAGGTTCTTTTGGACCTCTATCAACACACAGTGAAGTCAACATTTAAATAAATTAAAATGTCAAGTTCTTACCATATAAAGATTACAATGGGTTTTGAGGGAAATGATTTCTAACTGGAGGTCAAAAAACAAGATAGTGACACTGCAGTTGTCAGCAGTTGGTAGCACAAGAGAGCAAAGTAGAAAATAATGAAATCAGAAAAATAAAGATAATCAAGGAATAGACAGTAGTAGAAACATTTACAGAAGGATTGTTCCTTAACTGGAAGTGGGATTTACTCTTCAATCGTATATAAGCTAAATATCCATGGTCACTAATCACTCATAATTATATAGATGGCTTATAAACTAGAGCATTCAAGCAAGAAGAGAACTTCCAATGGGGTCCAGACTCCTCCTTTCTCAGATGTGGAAATTGCGACTAAAAAATAAATTGCTAGAGGTCACATAATTAATTACTGACAGCCATAATTGCTATTTACTTAGATTTGTTATTTCCTTGATATCGTTTAGGCTAGATGGTAAAATAATGTTTTTTGTGATTATCTGTATCAAGTTTGTGTGAAGATGCCCAGTGTAAAGAAAAAGAACTAAATTTTGGAGTATTTCACCCTCAGGATCAAATCTGAGAAATATTATCATATGTGTGATCTTGATTACATTGCTTAAATGTTCTACAAGTCATTTCTCTAATTTGAAGAGAGTAAGTTCTGCTATCTACAGAGATATTATACACATTAAATGTCATTTAACTGATATTGTTAGTGCCTATTTATTAGCTATTTATTAGATATCAGAATTTTATACCATAATTATCTCCTTGTTCTGAGATCTCAATAAGAGGTTCTCAGGACATGTTTTTCAGTGCACTCAAGAATTTACAGTGTTTAAAGATCCATATGCTTCTGGCCCTTAATTGCTGTAGGGAAACAGCTATCAGTATTAAAACTTAAAATAGTGTCCAATTCAGCCAAATTTTACAATGATTCTTCACCTACAATGACTGTTATTATAAGTTTTAAAACCTTGGCTTTTCCTAAGAGAATAGAAATTTTCCTCCTCTTGAAAATCTTTATATTGAAAATGCTACTTTGCATCTTAAAAGTAAATAAACAAATTAAAAACATGGGATTTAATATTCAACAGATTTATTGCCATCCCTGAAAGATGCCATTTATTATATGTAACCATGGGCAGGTTAATATTCTATCTCCAGGGCGCCTGGATGGCTCAGTGGGTTAAGCCGCTGCCTTCGGCTCAGGTCATGATCTCGGGGTCCTGGGATCAAGTCCCGCATCAGGCTCTCTGCTCAGCAGGAGCCTGCTTCCTCCTCTCTCTCTCTCTGCCTGCCTCTCTGCCTACTCGTGATCTCTCTCTGTCAAATAAATAAATAAAATCTTTAAAAAAAATATTCTATCTCCACACTTCAGTTTTCTCAATGATAAAATAAAAAAGGAAAAATATAAAAATATAAGAAACCTTAGTAACCATCTCACAGGATATAGAGGAGTGACTAGGAGATCTAAAATGCACAGAACAACACTGGATACAGTAATAAGCTCTTAAAACTAGATATTAGTCATTTAATAAATTAGTGGGTGGGGGCGCCTGGGTGGCTCATTGGGTTAAGCCTCTGCCTTCAGCTCAGGTCATGATCTCAGGGTCCTAGGATCGAGTCCCGCTTTGGCTCTCTGCTCAGCAGGGAGCTTGCGTTCCCCCCCCTTCTTTCCTCTCTGCCTACTTGTGATCTCTCTCTGTCAAATAAATAAATAAAATCTTTTTTAAAATTTAATTAATTAATTAATTAATGGGTGTATTTGGTTTTAAGAGTACTGTTAGTTTACAGGAGCTCTGTGACTCTAAATTCATCTGCTAAAACACACCAGACATACACACACTTCCATATCCTCTGTGACCGTTAACTATTTAGGAAAGGGATGATTTATTTAATGGTACTTTAAACTGATTACATGAAAAACAGAAACCATTCTATTACTGCTTAAGAATGAAACTGACAAGGTTTCTTGTATCAGGAGACTGATCTTTGATCTTAATATAAATATATTAAGATAGATATATCACTAAATTGATAGTAATAAATGATTATTTATTATTACTTAAAAGGAAGTCTCTACTTCTAAAACTATTTTATAATATTTCAAGAAGAAGTGCTTAAATATACATAGTTATTTTTATTTATTGCACAAATTGTAACAAAATTTCAACTTATCTACCAGGCCTTTTGGCTGTTAACAGGCAGACATGATTTCTGATCTCATACAGTTCACACTTAATTAAAGCAGCATAAATCAGGAGTTAAAATATATTTGCTTAATATAAAGATGACATACTCACATGTGAAGTGTATGTCTACAGGGGATCAATAAGACTGAGGGAAGTGATGCGTGGGTGGCTCAGTTGATTAAGCATCTGCCTTTGGGTCAGGTTATGATCTAGTGTCCTGGGATGGAACCTGGCATTGGGTTCCATGCTCAGTCAGGATTCTGCTTCTCCCTCTGTCACTCCCCCTGCTCATGGTCTCTCTCTCTCTTTCAAATAAATAAATAAAATCTTTAAAAAAGAAATACTGTAGGAAAAAACCTCTCCAAGGAAGGTTTACTCATATTGAAACTCGAAATGAGTATGAGTTAGTCAGATGTAGCAAGTAGAGGAGTGGTTCCACAAAGAAGGAATGACATGTCAAAAGCCTAGAACCTAAGGAAGAATATGCTACATTAAAACACCTGCTAGAAAACCTTTCAAAAGCCAAAAGAATGTAAGAGTAGTCAAAGATGGGAGACTATGAAGGAAAATATGACAGAGTTAAAAACAAGAATTCTGAGTTCTCCTCTAAATTCAAAAGGAAGCAATGGAATGATTCAAAGGAATGTAGTGTGATATGTAGCTCTGTCTGGAGAACTTAAAATTTGTTTTAATAAAGAAAATACCAATAGAAAGTAAAAGAATTTAGAGGCTGTTGCAGTGTTCTAGTGAAGTGAAGACAGTACATACTACTAAACAGATTTTGTTTGTGATATAAATAATTAACATATTTGAAAATTTAATTATGAGATGAATAGTGTGGCAATTGGTAAATGTATGTAGGGAAAGAGATAAGGAGAGAGAGATTAGTAATAATGTTTATGTATATTTGGGGTAAGGCATGGGTGACAGCAACTTGTACAAAGTCTACTGTACTAAAAAAAAACACAAAAATTCCCAAAGAGAAAATTTATTTTGGATATTTTGGATATCTATTTATTAAATGGGATTAAATGGCTGTGAGGCAGACAAAGAATCAGAAGACACATAATTTGGATGATAATTGAAAAGAAAAGGGAGTAGATGATACTGCCTGAAAAGTTTTTAGAATTGGAAATGAATAAGACTAAAATTTAATGTTGGTTGGTCTCAACAATTCAGGGTTAGCTAAAAGAAGCATAAATGATAAGGAATTCTCAAAAGTAGCTAAGATAAGAGTAAAAAAATGTGTAAGAAAAATGGGAGGCCATGCATGGAACTCAGGGGAAAATAATATTTCATTATTCCATAGGAAAAGAATGATCAAGAGCATTTATTGCTGTAGAAGCAAAAATAAAGCAAAATAAAGCAAGCAAAATTAAGACTAAATTATGCCCATGGGATTTAGAAACATTTAGGTCACTAAAGACCTTGGTTATATGGGGTCAACAACTTAGACAAAACAGGAATTAAAGACAAAAATATCTTTGAAAAAGTACCATGTACTTGCGAAGTATTAACTTAATCAATATTAGTGTTATGAAGAACTATTTGATAAACTTAACAATGCGGTGGACTACATTAAAAATTAAAATTTTGTTTTAGCTCCTAATTGGAGTAGTGATTTGACACAAGTTATGTAGCATCCAAAGAGGAATATTTTTGAGTGAAGCACAGTATTAAATATTTTTAAAAAGAAAAATAATATTAAAAAGAAAAATTAATGACAGAATGAATTTTTTAGATGATATTTCAACCAGGAAAGGACTCCTTCTGCCAAAAGGTTTTCAAAACAGCCCCTCATTGATAGTGTTCGGAGAATGCTGATGATACAGAGGATAAAAAAAGGCATTAAAGCGCATACATTATCAATAAAACCATAAGGAAGAAGAGATGGAAAAAGCCAGTTCCACTGGTAAGTAGTATTTGTAATATGTGTATGATAAAACCCAAATACTGAGAAATAATTTAACAAAAATATATTACAACTGTTTTAGAAGGAAGATAGTGCAAGTTCTTATATAGAAGATCAGAGAAAGATTCTACATAAAAAAGTAATTCAATGGGAGATATTTGAATCTAATGAAAAATGTTGGTGTTCCAATAGGACCCAGAAGAATGCTCCATGATAAAAGATAACTCTGACTATTCATTGTAATCTTTTTAGGTTTCATGCCAGACTTTTCTTTAATGTAATGGTAGAAATATTATACCCTCAGTACTTGGCACCAGAAGCTAATAATAAAAGAAACTCAAGCCTAGCCAGAGATGTTAGGGAGATAATTGAGAGAAGGTGACAGAAAGGAGGCACAGTCTTTTGGGATTTGCAAGTCAGAGAGCCATGGACTAGCCTATGTGATATGATCCTTTAACACTAACACATTAAAAATGACAGTTTTATAATACCTTTTAATTATTTTGATAAGTGGATTTTTGTAGGAACTAGTAAGACAGTTGAGTTGTCCAGTAGGTGGTTAAGATGGAACTGAAATGGGCTTCTTACACACAGGCAAAAAAACACTCATGATCATAGGGAAGAAGGAACTCTTAATTCATTGAAATCTTGTGGTTATCTCTATGTTCTCATAAGTCAAATTGGGGGTTTGAGACAATTTACCTAAATCCCTAATAGTTAGAATAGATTCTTCTATCCAAGATTCCTTCCTCTATGTTAATAAAAAGGAACAGAAGTTATAACCATAAAACTATTGCACAATCTTAGTATTATGACATAGATTTATAGTCAAAGATATTTTTGGGGTATGTTCATTTCAATGTGTAGTATCACATAGGATTTATTATAATGCAATATTTTAATACACGATTTTTATTTTAAAAAAGCCCTTTATTAACTTTAAATACAAATAATTATTTCAGGTTTCTAATATAGAGATATATAAAATAATTAAAATAGTAGTTGACTAATTCAACCAAGATTAGAATATCTACAATTACTAAAAACAGGCTTAAGTGGGTAGAAGAAGAATAAATGAAACAAGATGGGATTGGGAGGGAGACAAACCATAAGTGACTCTTAATCTCACAAAACAAACTGAGGGTTGCCGGGGGGAGGGGGTTTGGGAGAAGGGGGTGGGATTATGGACATTGGGGAGGGTATGTGATGTGGTGAGTGCTGTGAAGTGTGTAAACCTGGTGATTCACAGACCTGTACCCCTGGGGATAAAAATATATGTTTATAAAAAATAAAAAATTAAAAAAAAAAACAGAGCAATAACATTCTGTTCAAGATTAGCTTATGTCTAGTTATTCTATACTTTTATATATTTATTAATTAGAAATTGGACTCCTATTTAATCAAACAATTGTTAAAATGCTATATGAATAAGTACATATAGAATTTTTTTCTATTTCTTTCCTATGGAATCACTATTAATACAGCATTAGTAGAGAAAGAAAGAATATAACAATTTGAGAAATATATTTGTAGCATAAGGCTATTCTAGATTCAGAAAAGAGTACTGTAGTGAGTTGTGAAAGAAGTGTGGGAGAAGAAAACAAAAGAAAAACTAAGGAGGAAGAAATATGAGGAGAAAAGAATTATAGAGTAATAGAAGCACACCAATTGATGTGGGAGTGCAGTTATGAAGTTCTGTAAGTCTGACCTTAATTCTCAATTATTCCAAAATTAAACGAAAGAATTTAACTTTCCCTATTGGCAAAATGAATGTATTGGACAAGTTGACCTTAAAGCACCCTTCTAACTTGAATTTCTTATGCTTCCAGGAATAAAAGTTAGTGACTATTAATTATCATCATAATAAAGGGAAATGTTAAATGATGACAAATATCAGAAACTACTTTGGCACTATTTCTGTGAACAAAGTGCATATCAATCCCTAGTAGTGCACTGAATAACATCAACCTCAAAAAAACCTTGAGAAATTATATGACTCCGACCTGCAAGTCATTATTTAATGCCTAGAAATATCATTCCATTTGTAAATGCCCTGCTGCTTCCAATGAATTATACATGCCTTAGATAAAGATTACATTTTTCTTATGCTTTGATTTGCTATCAAGAAATGTTTATTAATTAATTAATTAAACACATATTTTTCTCAAGAATTTGACTTTCTCTTCTCTTTCCCTCTTTTTACCTTTTCAACAGATACAGACTCTAGGTACAGATAACCTCAACAGATACAGATCTAGATATAGATAGGTACTGAGAGAGAGAGAGAGAGCAAGTCAAACTAATGATTAATGAGGGACAATGGCTTTATGTTTAAAAATTGTGACATATTGCTACATTAGATACTAAAGGCAAATTATTTTAATTAAACTTCAAAAGACACTGCAAGATAGGCTTTTCGTCCCTAATTTATCTGAGGAAAACATTACTTTTGAAGTTTAATTAGTTGAATCAAAGTCCATTTTTTTCTCACTAAAATAGGGCATTACATTATTTTAAATCTACTTTATAACTATTGCACCTACTTAAAATATGTTTTATTATATATTTTCTATATATGGGCATCCTACCTACAGTTTCCTTAATATTCCAATAAATATTTGCATGTACTCAATTTCATTATCAGAAATAAAACAAAACAATTAAAATAAGTGAGTCACTATTGTCATTGAGCAAAGGTGTACTAAGTGACAGGCTGTCAGAAATTCGGTTTGGATTTAAAGATTACAGTTTGCCCTGTGTGTGTAGTTCTAGGAAGAGCCCCCTTATTGAGAGGAATAAATTCAAGAAGAAGAGGCTGTATTTTTTCCATTGGACATTCTTTCCTGCTTTGTCGAAGATTAGTTGACCGTAGAGTTGAGGGTCTATTTCTGGGCTCTCTATTCTGTTCCATTGATCTATGTGTCTGTTTTTGTGCCAGTACCATGCTGTCTTGATTATGACAGCTTTGTAATAGAGCTTGAAGTTCGGAATTGTGATGCCACCAACGTTGGCTTTCTTTTTCAATATCCCTTTGGCTATTCGAGGTCTTTTCTGGTTCCATATAAATTTTAGAATTATTTGTTCCATTTCTTTGAAAAAGATGGATGGTACTTTGATAGGAATTGCCTCACACCAGTCAGAATGGCTAAAATAAACAAGTTAGGAAATGACAGATGCTGGCGAGGATGCGGAGAAAGGGGAACCCTCCTACACTGTTGGTGGGAATGCAAGCTGGTGCAGCCACTCTGGAAAACAGCATGGAGGTTCCTCAAAATGTTGAAAATAGAACTGCCCTATGACCCAGCAATTGCACTATTGGGTATTTACCCTAAAGATACAAACATAGTGATCCAAAGGGGCACGTGCACCCGAATGTTTATAGCGGCAATGTCCACAATAGCCAAAGTATGGAAAGAACCTAGATGTCCATCAACAGATGAATGGATCAAGAAGATGTGGTATATATACACAATGGAATACTATGCAGCCATCAAAAGAAATGAAATCTTGCCATTTGCGGCAACATGGATGGAACTAGAGCGTATCATGCTTAGCGAAATAAGTCAAGCAGAGAAAGACAACTATCATATGATCTCCCTGATATGAGGAAGTGGTGATGCAACATGGGGGCTTAAGTGGGTAGGAGAAGAATCAATGAAACAAGATGGGATTGGGTGGGAGACAAACCATAAGTGACTCTTAATCTCACAAAACAAACTGAGGGTTGCTAGAGGGGGGGGGTTTGGGAGAAGGGGGTGGGATTATGGACATTGGGGAGGGTATGTGAGTGCTGTGAAGTATGTAAACCTGGTGATTCACAGACCTGTACCCCTGGGGATAAAAATATATGTTTATAAAAAATAAAAAATTAAAAAAAAATTCAAGAAGAAAAATACAGTCCAAGCTTACTACTCCTGACAAACATTAATTCTGCAAGAACATCACTTTTATGATAATTTACATAAAATTAAGAGTCAGAAAATAATATCTAATGCTAATCCAATCTAAATTTCAGAACAGGCCAGGGGAGCCTGGGTGGCTCAGCAGGTTAAGCAACTGGCTCTTGATTTTGGCTCAGGTCATGTGTTCAGAGCCCTGAGATTTAGCATCACTTTGGGCTCTGTGCTCAGTGGGGAGTCTACTTGAGATTCTCTCCCTCTGCCCCTCTCCATCCCATTCTCTCTCTCTCTCTCTTTTTCTAAATATTCATAGTAATATTTTAACCAAATAGCAGTTGCTCCCAGATTACAAGAGAACTACTATTTTAGTTTTCCATTTACAAGAAACTGTCAATAATATATGCAAGTAATGCTGTATGAAATACACTCACTAATTCTTCATTTGAAATTTAAATCTTTAAATACAATTATCAGTCACATTAATTACATTGGGAAGAATATTCAGGAATCAAGAAGTTCCTAAATGTGCCAATTTGGATATTTTCCTAATATTTCTGTAAAAAACTGAACACTCATGATTACTGGGAAGCTTTTTTTTTTTTTTCTCACCCATCTGTAAATGATAAATAATTATAATTGGTTTCAGGTATATAACTCATGCTTCAAGATTTTGATAGTCTAGGGAAAAATGCAATGGTTCATAGTTTTCAGAAATCTGAAGATAATCACATAAAGGACCTCTATTAGACCATGATTGGAATGGAATATTTTCCAAATATAGGGAGCCTAAGAAAGAAACCTGAAAATCAGTTGGAAAATGCCTTTGATTCCTTCCTTAATATATCAACCAAATGTCTCATTTCTCCCTCATCACTAGCCTTCCTTCCCTTCTTTTTCTCTCTCCCTCTTTTCTTTGTCCTCACCTTCCTTCTCCTCTCCCTTCCTCTTTGCTCCTTTTCTTCCTCTTACTTTTCCACTGTGCTATATCATTTTTCTAATCCTCTCTCTTCTTTTTCTCCATTATTTCATTTAATGTACATCCAAGTTTCTAAATTTAGCACTAGTAAAATTTGGGCTATACATTTCTTTGGTGGCAACAGCCCTAGGCATAAAACATTTAGCAGTATTTTTGGTCTTTGTTCACTAGATGCCAGGAGCAAATGTTCTATAGTCACAATAAAAAACAACAACAACAAAAAAGACTTCAGATATAGATGCTTAAATTAGCCCTAGCTTTATTGTGAGTTCTTGGTGGAATACTCTGTATTTTTTTGAATATTTTTACTTCCATAAGAATTTATTATTTTAAAGATGTTAACAAATTGCTAAATGCAAAAATACATGCTTGATTCCTGGTATTATAATTTTTTCTTGGATGATACTTTTACTTTAAAATTGTTATGGTATATTGAAAGCTGTAGAAAATATATAAATAAAAGTATTAAAGAAACACAGAAATTAAAAACTATATTTAATCTAGTCATATCTACTGAATAGCAGTTTAGTTTTTTATTGCAACTGCCCTTTAAACAATTTTAGTTGTTTGTATAATCAACATCAGAAACTCCTTAGTATCTCAGAATTAGAGATAACTCCTTTGTCTACCTTATCTTTGTTTTTCTTCTTGTGCCACTTAAGTAATACAATTTCTAAAAATCTTTGATATCATAATTTCTTCAATTGGTTCTCTCTTTTGGTTTCCAAAACATATTGGTAGATAAGATAAGATAAGATATTTTTTTATTAGTATAGGTAGATAAGATTTTTTTTTTAGTATATAGAAACTTCATAATATTGCTTGAGTTCAGTCTCAAGTCAGTGAACATAGAAGAAAAAGGTGATACGTTGACATAAAATAATCAAAGGATGGTTATACAGAGATGCCTCCTAAGAATCTGTTTAATGTTCAGTGACATGCCAGGTCATTTATACGTTGAGATTGGGACATTATGCGGTACTGTATACCAGACTTTCAGAAGGAGTATTCTTCCTGAATATAGCATGATATCTTCAGCCATGATTATATGGAGTATAACCTTTCTCTATAAATTAAAAAAAAAAATTAAATTCCTTGTCTTCTCTAGTATAATATTTGAATTATTTGCAAGATCATAATGGCCATAAGGTTTCTACTCTTTCTCTTCCCTAATTCTGAGAAAAAATGAGAACATAAAATTTGGATCCAATTTTTACCTATTCTTAAATAAAACCTAGCCAAGAAAAAGAGGAAGGAAGGAAAAAAAGGGGGAAAGAAAGAAAGAAAGAAAAGAAAAGAAAAGAAAAGAAAAAAAAAGGCCTACATTGGACAACAAAACTGTTTTTAGTAACAGCAACATACCTGGAAGGAAAACTTGTGAGGAGTGGAATAACACTCTTCCAACACCAACCAAATGAGAGGGTTTCAAAGAGACTGTTAAGGAGGGGGAAAAAAGAAATTCTGGTGATGCTTTTCCATAGCAGAGAAAGACACATAACAAGCAGGAAGCCAAAGCAGTTAAAAAAAAAAAAAAAAAAAAAGGAAGAAAAGAAAAAAGGGCTATTGAAAGATATATAAGAAGGCTACCTTAAAGCACTGAAGAAATAACTGTCTTTGAACTAGATTTATTGTTCTGAGTAGGACAGGAACATAGAAATTGTGTGATTCATATCTTCAAAAAGATTAAAAAGAAAAGTTTCTTCTGAGAAAGTAGAACTAGCCTTCTCAGGGAAGGACACATCAGCAATAAAAATTGTTAAATGTTGTTTAAAGGCAAAGTTGCCAAATTAAAAGTTGAGATGTACTCATTACAAAAAGATATCATGAATCAAATCAAGCAGAAACATAAAACTGAAAGAAAGCAAAAATAAAACCACAAGCCAGTACACTATAGCATACTACACAAACAACTGTTCATAAACATACATCATGTCTATATAAAGAAACACATCTATATATAATATAAATACCAGAAAAATATATTAATTATATTATCTTATATATGATAAATAAAACCAGAAAATATACTCCTTAAGGAGAAATTTAATAATCTCTGATAATCATCTCTACTCAAAATACACTAAAATTAAAAATGAAAACATATATATACATTTAGATTTTAAAAAAAATAACCCCTTGGGTATAATCTAAAGTTTATCACTAACACTTAGGAGAAAGAAAATTTCAAATGTACATTCATAGCTTAACTAATTTTAAATATTAAAAAGACCTCAGGATGCATGGGTGGCTCAGTCAGTTGTGCCTCTGACTCTTGGTTTCAGTTCAGTGATCAGAGGGTTTGGGATCAAGCATGGCCTCAGGCTCCATGCTCAGAAGGGATTCTGCTTGAGATTCTTTCCCTCTGCTCTTTCTTTCTCAAATAAGTAATAAAATCTTCCTGGTGGTGGGTATTATGGAGGGTACATATTACATGGAGTACTGGATGTAGTGCAGAAACAATGGATTCTGGAACACTGAAAAGAAAAGAAAAATAAATAAATAGCAAAATCTTAAAAAAAAAAAGAGAGAGAAAGAAAGGTCTCATTCACAGAGTAGTTAACCCTTTCATGTGTTCAGATTTCTTTTATTTATTTGACAGACAGAGATCACAAATAGGCAGAGAGGCAGGCAGAGAGGGAGGAGGGGAAACAGGCTCCCTGCTGAGCAGAGAGCCGATACGGGCCTTGATCCTGGAACCCTGGGATCATGACCTGAGCCGAAGGCAGAGGCTTTAACCCACTGAGCCACCCAGGCACCCCTCATGTGTTCATACATTTTTGATCCTATAATCTTTTGTGTGTGTGTGTGAGATCTAAAATCATTTTTCTGAACAGTACTTATAGGATTTACTCTCAGAGATGCCATACCAGGCCATACACAGGATAATTTTCCTAATTACTCATCCCTGACCATAACTTTATTTATCCTCCTCTTTCTGAAAAGCAGGTTGTGATGATAAAATGTAGATCCCCTTGTGATAAGACCACATCAAAGCTAAACCCCATCATACCTATTATTTGTTCAAATATCACAGCTATTATTTGCTCAAATATTTTGACTCTATTATTCTGAACTCTTTGTTTTCCTTAAGCTCAGTCCTTAGCTTGTAAGAAAGCAAATGTTTTCCTGATGGTGTTTGAGGCATTAGGAAATAAAATTTTTGGTACAATATTCACAATTCCCAAGATTCCTTATACCAATCCCCTCCTGTAATCATGGAGGGAGGGTGCAATAAAAGGATGAGAAGGATGGCTGAGGAAAGACACGTGGTTGTCATTAGTAAGAAGAAACAAGCTGTTAATGCACTCTGAGCTATATTTCCCATTTCCAATGCATTTGCTGCTATAAACACTTTTTTCCAGGTAACTTATTTTGGCACACATATGAAAGAGTATCTCAACTGCTTATGTGTGTGTGTGTGAGGAAGAGAGAGAGAGAGAGAGAGACCATTTTATTCTGTATCTGATGATTCCATAACACTTTCTCTGGTTATTATTTCTGCCAGCGCTCCATGGTGGGACCTTATTTTTCCATGCGTTCTGAGATTTTTTTTATTGTATGATCATGTGTGATCAAACTTTACCTGTGGCAATTCTTGGAAGAAAGAAGTCCTCTAGAGAGAATTTTGTTTGCTTTCCTAGGTACCTGGTTTCCTAACATCCAAAGACCATTTTAAAATAATTCCTTGCCTCCAGGATTGTTGGATCTGAGGTTATTTCAAACTCACATGTGACTTGTGGTTGTAAAATTTCTCAGTTTTATTATGTTGGTTTTCCCCTACTTTCCAACTCTTCTCTGTTTGAGACAGTGAGGTGATTTCTTATGGTCTCGTCTTGTGGATTTGATTTTATGCTAGTTTATTTTATTTTTTTAGATTTTATTTATTTATTTGACAGACAGAGATCAAAGTAGGTAGAGAGGCAGGCAGAGAGGGAGGAGGGGAAGCAGGCTCCCTGCCGAGCAGAAAGCCCCATGTGGACCCTGCGATCATGACCTGAGCGGAAGGCAGCGGCTTTAACCCACTGAGCCACCCAGGCGCCCCTCTAGTTTATTTTTTAACAAAAAAACTTAAGTTTTGGATTTTGCAGCTTTATGTTTTCATCTCCATAAGGTCTCTGTCTCCTGTTTAAAAAAAAAAAAAAGGTCTACTCTTGTTGTTAGAGATTTTCAGTTATCCATAAGGATACCTGGAGCTTCAGAGATGCTTACTTTTCTGGATTCCAATTTTTGCGTATTTGATGTCTGTGAATTTCTCTTATTGATTTCCTTTCCTTTTCAGTGATGTAAAGTCATTTTATTACATATTTAATATTTTGCCATGCAACAGTTATTCAGATTCTCTTGTTCATTGTACTTATGCAGTGGAACATCCTTTCTGTTTATGGCATGGTTTGCATGTTGTCCTAATTATTCACCAAAATGTCAATTGATTTATTAACAAAATATGATTGCCTCATTTTTAAAATTTTCAATATTAAATATTCAAATGTTTTGTTTCAATTCAATGCATTTGGATCGATGAAGGTCAATACATCAGTCCATAACTATAGTACTTTTACTTCTTGTCACATATAAATTTAGTTGTTTTTTTTTAAATGTTTTATAGGTATGTATTATATTAGCTCTAACACAAAACAGAACTAATGAGTGTAGCTATATTGAGTGCTTCTAATCCCTTTTCATTTCAAGGCACTTTAGAAATATTTGAAATTAATTTTGGCACACAAAGGAACCAATATATATTTTTTAAAGATTTTATTTATTCATTTGAGAGACAGAGATCACAAGTAGGCAGAGAGGCCAGCAGAGAGAAAGGAAGGGAAGCAGGCTCCCCACTGAGCAGAGAACCCGATGAGGGGCTCCATCCCAGGACCCCAGGATCATGACCCAAGCTGAAGGCAAAGGCTTTAACCCACTGAACCACCCAGGTGCCCCAAAAGAACCAATATTGAGGGAAAAGTTCACTTTTCACTTAATTTTTACACTTGGAAACATGAAAAAATAGCCATTTTTGTTTTTTTCAAACCAATATTAAAAACACACAAGAGTATGTGAAACTGAATACTTAAACAGAGAGAGAATACATAGAAAGAAACAAAGATAGTGAGAAATTTCACTCACAATGTGGTGATAGGAGAAACTAGTTATTCTGAATATGTAAGCTATAGCTAATCCTATATAATCTACTAAGAATATATACTTTTGACAGATCACAGAGATGTATTTATATTAAGTAAATAAATAAAATGAATATGCAAATCCTTATGACTTAGCTTAAGAAATATTTGAGCACATTTGAGACTTTTCTCAGTTATACCCCATATTTCCTCCTAAATGCAGCTGTAATCATGATTTTTGCATTTTAATAACTTGATTTTTACTAAAATTTTGTATCACAGGAAAAATTTTTGTATCACAGGAAAAATATATTACCTGAGTCTTTGTTGCTCCCTCTATACTGCTTCTACTTATCTCTCTTCCACGTGAAAGATACTGTTAGTCAACACTTATTCTCCTTATAGTTATACGACATACTTGTGCATCCTATGTTTTTCATCTTGGATGACATAATATTTAGTGTATTATTTATGACTTACTTGTGTTCAAAATTGTTTTGATTCATTCCACTTGATGAAAATATCATTACTACCTGATATTTATAGTGTGGATACATCTATTCCAGTCTTGATGGGCAGTGACATTATTTGTTACTGCATGCCATAAGCATTCTAATACATGTCTCTTCCTCAAAATGTAAAAGGATTCATTTATACTGTATCTAAGTAGTGGAATTATTAACCTTGTATCCTCAATGTGACTAAATAATGTCAAATGCTTCTATGAAATGATTACAATCATTTAAATTTGAATTGGCAATAAGTGATTGTAACTGTTACTCCAATTCCTCAGGAAGACTTGGTGGCATCAAACCTAAAATCTAATAAAATTGTGAGTATAAAGTGATAATAACTGAGTATGTTATTTGCATTTATCTGATTGTTAATGTAGTTTATAATTTTTCATATAGTTATTTGTTATTTCCATAGACGTTTCTTCCTATTTAAATGTTTTTTTCTACCTTTTTTATTAGTTTATGTTCTAGTTGATTTGTTGTTCTTTATATTCCAGAAACAATGCTTTTTATAAATATCTAATTCTAATATTTGAAATACTCCTTTGCTTCTCTAACAGATTTTTTAAAGAATAAAGCTCTAGATATCAATATAAGAAGTTACCAATCAAAAGTATGCATCAATGAAAAGTTTGTATTTTAAGATACATTTACTTGGAGAAAACCTACCTTGAGATCTTAAGTAAGTTATCCTAGGTTTTGTAGAGGATATTCAACATTTTATTTTTGTCATTGTATCATTAATCTATTTGTAATTGATTTTGAAAATATAATGTAAGGTAGTATTTTGTTCATAGATAGCCAATTGTACCAGTAATATTTATTAGACAGCTGTATTTCCTTAGAAACCTGAAATTCTAATCTTCATTAGAAACCTGTCATATTTCATATAAGCTACTGCATTAGGTTCTGGTTTTATTTTTTGTACCATTGACTTAACTTTGCCAGATAATGTTGTCTCAATTACTCTAGCTTTATAATAAATTAGATTATTCTGACTGAAGCATTATTTAATACATAGACTTAGGATATTTGAAATTTCTATTATATTAAAAATATTAACTGATTTTTATGTTCAATATACTGATCTATTTTCTAATGTTTTTCAGCAAACACATGTGTGTCTCTCTTAAACAAGTATATGCATCTTGGTAGATTTTTCCTAAGTATCTAATTTTTATTGTCATTGTATAAAATGACCATACACACACAAGTTTTACTACTTAAGTGAAATTATACTAGGACAAATTAGAATTAAACTTTTGAAAATTAAAGAAAAAGGAAAAAAAAAACCCTAGAAGGCAGGAGAAACAACTTATTACCCAAAGGGAATCACTAATTTAAATGACAGTGTAGGGGCGCCTGGGTGGCTCAGTCGTTAAGTGTCTGCCTTCGGCTAAATGACAGTGTATTACTCATATGAAATCATAGAGGCCAGTGGAAAGTGGTACAATATTTTCAAATGGTGAAAGAAAAGATTTGTTGAATGAAGATTCTATATCTGGTGAAACTATACTTTAGGAGAGAAGAGCAAATAAAGATATCCTCCATGAAATACTAAAATACTCTATTGATAGTAGAACTTTAAAAGAATGCCTAACGGAAATTCTTGGAACAGAAAGGAAATGATAGAAGCAGAAGGCTTGGAGCTTTGAAGAAAGAAAGAACAGAAAGAGCAAAAATATGGTTATATATAATAGGCTTCCTTTTTTTTTTTTTTTTTTTGTAAAGATTTTATTTATTTATTTGACAGAGAAAGTGAGCACAGGCAGATAGAGTGGCAGGCAGAGGCAGAGGGAGAAGCAGACTCCCTGCTGAGCAAGGAGCCCAATTTGGGACTTGATCCCAGGAGGTTGGGATCCTGACCTGAGCCGAAGGCAGCTGCTTAACCAACTGAGCCACCCAGGCGTCCTAATAGGCTTCCTTTTTAAAAAGTTTTATAAATCATGTAGGTGATTGAATTAAAAATTATGACACTATCTGGTTCTCATGACTGTGATATTTATAAGTGAGGAAGGTAAAAGCATGTAAATTGAAGTAAGATTTCCATACTCCACACACAAACACACATACATGTGTATGCATACTCAAAATGGAAAAAAACATACAAAGAGGTATACTCAAAAACACCATATATGTATATGTGTGTGTATATATATATATGTGTGTGTGTGTGTGTGTGTGTGTGTGTGTGCATAGATATAATCCTAAAGATATATTCAAGTAACCCAAGAGAAAGGCAAGAAAAGAAACAGAAGAAGAAAGAAAAGAGAAACAGAGTAATGAGAACTAGAGGAAATAAACAGAAAAAGATGATAGAGAGACATTACCTCTAACATATCAATAATTACCTTTAATGTAAATGATCTAAATATACCAACAAATTACAAGATTGGTTGAGTGGATAAAAAAAATATGAACCAACTCTATTCTCTTTACAAGAATTGCAACTGATCATAACAAACCATACAAAGGTGTTTCTTCACTTCAATAGAATTCTTTGTCTAGCCTTGGTGCTGTCATCTGACCAGAAAAACTTCTGCAGAATTCAGAGATTCAAAACCATCAGTCTTCCCAAGTAGGGATGATTGTTGTGATTCCAAGGACTCCTAAAGTTTACCCTTACTTTTATTCCATACTTCATCACAGAGTATCTTTAGGGTTTTTTTTTTTTTTTCCCTATAGGAAATAGGAGAATTACCTAGAATGGATGGAATTATGTTTGCATTGTCAATTCATTTTTCTTTAAATATCTATTGATTGTTTCATCTGTAAGTTTATGTAAGAGTTGGTTTATATATTTGTATAATTTTCTTGTTTAAGATTTTCGTCTGATCTACTTATTTGGTTACAAAACAAAAATAGGAGTAATTTTGGATATATCACACACCTGCAGATTTCCACAATATTGAAAAAATAAGCTCTGTTGACTTTATATCCAAGATATACATTACTTTTGTTATTTTTCTCTGTTCATAGAGCCTGTACCCTGATTCGACCGACCCTACTTAATCTCTCACTCAAACTACATTAGTCTTCTAAATGATTTTCTTCTTCAATTCTTGCCCCATTTTATTCAACAGAATCATCTTGGTAAAATCAAAATCTTATTTCTGTTACTCTATTTAGACCTTTTATTTTCTTCACATTTTTCTTGGAATATCTATGACCAGTTCCACTACAACATAATGATATGGGGCTCCATTTGATCTTACTTTTTTAATTTGTTAACAAAGTTTACTTCCATTTCTGAGAGAACATTCATGTTACACATCTACCTGGTCAAGTCATTTATTCACTAACACCTATTTAGTCCAATTTCTGTTGCCACTATGCCTTGAAATATCTTCTGAATAAACGGCTTCCTGGAGACAAATCCACTGTAATTTCTCAGTACTTATATTGCCTGAAACATTTACAAAAATTGAGAATATTGACTATTTCATTGTTTTTTCTTTTTTTTACTTAATTTTTTCAAAGACTATTTATTTGAGAGGGAGCAAGAGCAGGGGAAGGGGCAGAGGGAGTGGGGGGGGGGAGAATCTCAAGCAGATTCTGTGCTGCACACAGAGCCCAAGGCAGGCTCAATCTCTCAACTCTGAGATCATAATCTGAGCCAAAACTAAGAGTTGGATGCTAAACCAAGTGAGCCACCCAGGTGCCCCTCCACGGTCTTTTTAAACTTTCTTTTTGGCCTATGAGGTTTTCACTCATGTCTCCCCTCCTACAGTTCTGTACTTATATTTCTGGTATCCTCACT
Source organism: Mustela nigripes (assembly GCF_022355385.1). Taxonomy (NCBI): domain Eukaryota; kingdom Metazoa; phylum Chordata; class Mammalia; order Carnivora; family Mustelidae; genus Mustela; species Mustela nigripes. The sequence continues at coordinate 58,577,764 of NC_081571.1, forward strand.
GTATAGTATTATTATTTCCCTTATGAAAATATTAAGTTATTGAGAGTCTACTCTCAGACTTAATCATCACTATTATTTTTATTATTATAACTTTTAATATTATTTTTATTTTATCCTCACTCTCTTTGTATATCCCTTCCAAAATGTAAATCTAATAATTTCAATTTTATTGAAACCCAACATCTAACTAGATGGGTCAGGAGCATTTCTAATAAAATATTATCAAATAAAAATACAACATATTAACTATCTCCCTTATGCATGTGTGAAAGCACACACACAAACACATGCACACACACACAAACACATACCATAAACCTGAACTTTTTACATTTTCCATCTTTTATTGATTGGACGAGGGGCTGACTGGTTAACCATTTTCCATTATAAAGCAAAGAGCTATGTCTCAGAGAGTTTAAATGACTTTAGCAATACCCACAGGATAGTAAATTAAAGAGTTCAAACTCACTTTCAAAGGCTATAACAATCAAAATTAGTCTTTTTTTCCTAAGTATAAGTTAATTTATGAAGTTATTGGAAGGTGATGTTTTTATTAAATATTTTTCTTTATTCAAATTCTTTGGCTATGGTTTAGGTGCCCATTTGTTTTAAAAGTAAAGCATCAACCAACTCCAACAAATTGAGTTCATGGGCTACATAGGTGAGTGGTAAATTTGAATCTTCACCTAGTTTCCAAATAGTTTATTGAATAAATTAATGGTTTGTTTGTTTGTTTGTTTGTTTGTTTTTCTGGCTGAGCTGCTTTAGAGTCAAACACCAGCATTACTGTAACTGAAATAAGAAAAAAATTGAGCTATAGATAGAGACTGGTAACTAGACAGAGAGAGCCAGAGAGGAAAAGGAAGAGAACAAATTAACTCGCAGTAAAACACTAAGTTCTGATTTACTAGTCATAGTCTAGATCTCCTTCGCTGATGGCAACTATTTTGCTATTCATTAATTAATTGTTTCGAAGGTTTTGTCCAAATAATTAGTTGATATTTTAAAATTACTTAGAGTGATTCTGTTGCTGAAAATTATGTGGCTTGTTAAAAAATTATTGGCTATATGACCTATATGTTGGGCATGGTAGCAATTCAATGGAAGCATGGTGTTCTTATTTTTTTCTACACTAAATGAAGGACATGAGGGGAAATATGAAGTACAGAAATAAATAGGATAACTTCAAAATAATTATAAAACACTATGGGGGATTTAACTAATGAGTTTGTAATTACTAGACCATAGCATTTTAATTAAGGTTCTAATTTGAAAATATGTTTGGTTATTCACAGGAGTCTTTAAAATTTCTTCTTATTATAATTTAATTAATTAACCCAAAGTAAAATTTAATATTCCTTTAGCAAATTAGCTTAATAATTTGAAGGAAAATAATATAATCGATAGGATCATAGGTTAACATGAAATTACCATAAAAGTACAAATGTAGAATTCTAGGATGATTGAAAGACATCCTATTACTATGCACTCAATATGAACTATCATTTGAAAAGGAAAGTTACATGCTTTATTGAGTTAAAAATAATTTCACCATATTTTAACTTTTTAATTTCTATTTTAAATAGGTATTCTATCTTTTAATTTCCCCCATTTATTTTCACACAAAATACTTTTGCATTACTGTTATTCACTTTGATACATATTTTGGAGGGCTCAGATTCTGAAGAAGGATGATATTATTTTGGTTGCATGTTTACTAAATTCAAATCATTTTTTTGATATATTCTTCATTTATTCATGTATCTACAGAGCATATGCAAATTTAAGTAAACAAACAATAATGCTAACATTTCAGTGTTCATGAAGAATTGACTATACCTTAGACTTTTTTTTCTGACATATTAAAGATTAAAGACAAATTTAGTGGATAGTAGGAACAGGGAAATTGACAGGTAGAGAATGGAGGAAGATCTTAATCCAAACTATTTGAATATTGATGAAGTAGAATGTCCTCTTACCTACAATAAAGACAAGGGATAATATAGGCAAATCTTTATCATTCCATTTTACTCTAGGCTAACTATTTCAGGACTATCATAGATACCAATCTTGGCTATGTACACAAAACTTAGTTTACCTGTTTTGTTTTGTTTTTAAGATTTTATTTATTTATTTATTTGAGAGAGGGGGTGAGTGAGTGAGAGAGAGAGATTGAGAGCACAAGCCAGGGGAGAGGTAAAGGGAGAAAGAGGACCCTAGGATTATGACCTGAGCAGAAGGCAGATGCTTAACTAACAGTGACACCCAGATGCCCCCCTCTAGTTTATCTATTAAACATAATTTTCATTTAGTCACCTGTTTTCAACACAGATGACTTAAAATGCTAATCACATGTTTAGCTAGTTAAAAGAAAAAGAGGTCTATGTCAAATGTGTTCACTTTTAGGGTGCCTGGGTGGCTCAGTGGGTTAAAGTCTCTGCCTTTGGCTCAGGTCATGATCCCAGAGTCCTGGGATCGAGCCCCACATGGGGCTTTCTGCTCAGCAGGGAGCCTGCTTCCCCTCCTCCCTCTCGGCCTGCCTTTCTACCTACTTGTGATTTCTGTCTGTCAAATAAATAAATAGAATCTTAAAAAAAAACCTAACTCCTACAATGATAGATAAATTAGCTAAGAAGAAATTTGTGTGTGTTTATATATAAAAATATTTTGGATTTATATCCAATTTTCTTTCTTCTTTCTTTGTTGAGTGAAAGGACATGGCATAAAAGTGGAAACTATCCCATCAAAACCCACAAAGATATGAATCATTTCATGTACATTCATATGGCCCCCTCAGTAATTAAGTTAATGGTTAGATTAATGTTCTCTGTATTGTTGAAATCTCTGAGTTATCTGAATAAAACAGCATTCTTAATGAGTATAAACAATAAAGTTTTACCGATAAATTGTACATGTTTATATAGCATGATAATTGGGCCTCCTAGGGTGATAGTTGATACAAACACTTTTTTGGGGGGGTGAAATTGATATGATATGATAATGCTGAATGCATATTCTGTGAAGATTGCCCTTCTCTGAAATATATCCCAAATGCCACACAAAATTCTGCCAATCAGAATTTCACAGGATTTGATGAGCCAATATGCAAACTATACCCATCTACGCACAAAGCATCGCTGCCAACATTTGGGTTTGAGGTCATTTTAAAATCCAGACCAGGGTCAATTAAAGGTTCAGAGACTCAGTTTAAGAACTGGGGTTCTTGGATTAATGTGCTATATTTGTCAATAATCCAACTACAGAAAGCATGAGTGAGTAGTTTGTATGGAGAAGTGGGATGGTGAAGGAGTGAATACAATTTTCAAGCACTTTGTACTTTGAGTAAAGGTGAATGATGACATTCTCTAATGCAGGATATACTTGAGTAGTCTTAATGTTTATGAGATAGTAGATGCTAGAGGAATTCATACACAAGGAGAGTTTTGTTAAGAGTGAAATAAAGGCGTATACGTAATTGTAAAATGATAAACATTAATTTTAAATAAATATTAATGGCAAAAAAGCTCTAATAACTCTTTTCTGAAACATTCTTTGATTCCCAGCTCATAGAATCCTCTCTGTTGACATTCCTTCTATACCCCAATAATGGATCATTTTAAGTTCAGTTTTGAGACATGTCTTCATCAATTTTTTCAATTAATGACCATTGAGAAATTATCATGCATAAAGCACGATTCTAAGTTCTGGAGTGACAGCAATGAAAAACAGATTAAAAACGGTTTTCACCATGGATCTTATTTCTAGTGGGGCTGTTATGAAAAAAAAAATTAATCTGGGTATGAAATGGAGAAGGTCTTTGTGATAAATCCATCCAACCAGGACAAAGATGGGCTTATGCACCTTCTGAAGGATATGCCTCTCTGTGTATATGTGAAAGAGAGAAACCTCTGGGTATAAGAATCACATCAAAGATTATGAGTTTAGCTAGATTTAACTGCATCTTTGAATCTATGAATTTAGGCAGATCGCCTTCTTTCTCCTTGGAATTAGGGTGAGACCTGGAGTGAGCTATACATATCCTTAGGGTAAGAAAAAGTCTAAGCAAAAGGGCTGCTTTTTGAGTTCAGAATGCCTTACCATTATAAAATTTCTTTCAGTAAGAAGACCAGTACTTCTGAATTAAAAAAAAAAAAAAATAAGACTACACACACACATGCAAGCACAGAAAGAAATATCCTGTTTTTCATATGTTCCTTGAAAACATCTTAGAAGAGGATGCCTACTCTATCAGGTGCCAAAATGCACCTGAGCACCTCAGAAGACAACTGAATATCTCAGCAAATATGGCTCAGAGCATAATGAGAATAGTAGAGTCATACCAGTAAGGACTAGGGCTTTTCAAGGATTTGATTACCAAGTTCAGTGAAGGGATGAAGGGTTCTCAACTCTTCCTCTGACTTGGTTTGGCTTCCAAGAGTGGTCTCTAATTCTACTCACATATTTCAACTGCTGTTTCTCTTGCATTTATTATTATATTGAGCAATATCAATGTTTGTTCATTTCCATTTTACTCTGTTACATGAAGCAGGGAATATACAATTTTCCCATAAGCACCTAATATACCCAAAGCAATCTATATATTCATTTCAGTCTTTATTAAAATGCCAACAGAATTGTTCACAAAACTATAACAAATCATCCTAAAATTTGTATGTTGCCACAAAAGACCCAAATAGCCAAATAATCATGAGAAAAAGAACAAAACTGGTAGTATCACAATACCAGATTTCAAGATACTCTTTAAAGCTATAATAATTTAAAAATGTGTGGTACTGGCACAAAAATAGACATGTACATCAATGGAATACAATTGAGAGTCCAGAAATAAACTCATGCTTATGTAATCAATTAATCTAAGACAAAGAAGCAAGAATATACAATTGGGAAAAGACTGTCTCTTCAATAAATGGTGCTGGGAAAGCTAGATTGCTATGATCAATTGGCACTCTATGATAGAAATTTTATTTTATATCTAGCAATAAGCTACTATATGGTTATATATAACAGATAAACTTACTTTGACAGAGTTTATGTGACTCTTGATTCAGTAGTATTTTGGAAGGTGCTAAGAAAAGTAGTCTCTGAATTTTCAAGTGTTTCTGGTTAGTAATGAGAAAAAATAAAATTGACATGATTTCATAACTCAGGGCAAATTTACTTTTTTTCTTTAATAAACTGTACATATCAGTAAAATATACTTATAGTTTTTTTCTTAAATTTGTTTATGAGTATTTAAAAATTCCCTTTACTATATTTTAATCTGTAGGTTAATCAAAGGGCAAATACAAAAAAGTATATACTTCTAGAATATACACTGACTGTACATCAATTCAAAAATAAATTCAGAAATTTTTTCTTGATTTGAGTATTATATCGGACAGGGAACAAATTCACAAACAGAGAGATTTCAAACCTGCAACTGGTATGAAAATCAGAGGTCTGACCTTACAGGAAGACTTATAATGTAGAAATGAGAAAGTTGTTTATCTCTAATGACTGATTATTACCATGGAAGGTGTCCAGAAGCAGGGAGAGAGATAAATATGATTATCTTATATCATTTTAGGAATTTACTTAAGTTTCATTTATGATTATCAGAGGCATTTAAAAGAAATATTTTTCTTATGTTCATGATATGAGCTAGATTAAATTTTGCTTATGTGGCTTACCTGGATTTTGTCTGTTTAGGGGGTCTTCAAGATTAGGCTCCATTTTATTTTATTTTACAATATAAATATGCTTTCCCCATAATAATGTCAATAAAAATTCTAATATCATTAATATCTCAACTATTTAAAATACTTTATAAATCCCATTATTCTCTGACAAACATTTTATTTTACTTGCTTTTTCATTATGTTATGCCATGAATAATTAGAGTTTTTGCTAATATTACTAATGTATTACAATAAACTTAGGTCAAGGTATAAGCATTTTAGCTTTCAGAACAAAATGGCTTTACTGAAATCAGTCAAAAATCAAACCTCTAATTTTTATGGTAAAAATAGAATGTGTGGATCAGTTACAATTCGTTCCCATTTTCCCATATTGGTCCACAAGAAAAATAAATGTGTTAGTCTCTCTCCTGACATTTAAAGGAATTAGTATATCCTATGGAGTACTTTACCTTTTCAATCAGCTTTCCTCTACAGACTTCCTTCCTTCAACAGATTAGTCAGCAGTGGTCTTCTGATGAGGAATTGAAGATAGTAGTTTTCTTTTATTCAAGCGCATCAGGAAGAGAACGCATTTATGTAGCTGTTCTCTGGCACAAGTAGCTCACTGCAGGTGATCATAAAAAGGTTCATTATTATTATTTGATATAGTAATTTGGCAAGCTGGGCTCATGAACTTTCTTGCAAGACCGTTTTGATATCTTATAAAAGGTGAAAAAAAAGTTCTTTCAGGAAACCAGGGCACCATTTTATGCTTGCAGATAAAAGCCAGCATCTTGAAAAATTAAAATTAGATTATACCTCTGTGCATTAGGTAATTTCAACAGATAAGAAAGGACATATTGACTCTAAAATTTTCGGCAACTAATATATAGCATAAAAGAGAATAACCATGTTGCTTTTCTCAATTCTGACTTTATTTTAGTTGTAGTAAAAGATAATTTTAAGCAGATGGTCTTTAATGTACAGCCTGGTGCTGATATATGCATAATGCAGATGCATTTTGAAGGAGCAGAATAGGGGAGACAAATATAAGTAATTACATTTTTAAATTATTTTGTAATTTTCTGATCATTTTGTAATAATTTGTGTACATTTACCAACAGCATTTTGACATACCTTTCATTTATTTTTTAGTTTATTTAACGATCAAAAAATGTGCCCTGCAAGTACATGCAAACATAAAATAAAATAAAATAAAATTAAATTAAATAAAATAAAAGAACTAAAATAAAATAAATAAATAAAATAAAATAATAAAATACTTTTGGGCGTTCAACTTCCTCCTCAGTGTTCTATAATCCTAGGATTAATGAATATGGGGTTTCTAAATATGCTCTGAGGAAGGAAAAGAAAGTGGGGTGCATGGTGACTGTGGTAGCTCTTGTCCCAAGATGGTCCCTAATGAAGTGCAACCCCTAGTGTTCAGCTCTTTTTGTGGTCTCTTGCCATAGTGAAACTGATCTGGCCTGAGATTCATTTAAGCCATAGAGGCAACAGAAGTAACACACAGCCAACTTTGGCAAAATCTTAAGGTAAGACAGGTAGATTTTGGACTTTTGGAAGCCTTGAGCTGCCCGGTAAGAATAAAAACGTGGATAGAGTGCATTGAGAAACGAAATGGAGAGGAAGAGGCCCTGAGACTATGTGGAAAGAGATCAAGCCATTTCAACATCCTAGGTGATCCTAAATTTCCAGCCCTTTCTGCCTCAGAGCCAGGCAAATATGCAGAATCATCTTGGATATCCCAGTCACCATCTGATTACAACTACCTAAAAGACCCAAAGGAAAAACAACAGAGCTGCCCAGTTGAGACCAGATAATAATGCATTATTGTTTTAAATCACTAAATTTTGAGATGCATTCAGCAACCAATAACCAAAGCAGTGATCCATGAACATTACCACAGCCAGGAAAGCCTGGTAACACAGAATTTTGGCTTAGTATATGGTTTATATCATTTTATCACTTAAACAGCCCTACACAGAGCTACTAATAATACTGAGTCCCTATCAGATAAAAAGAACTGAAGTTTGTGGATTTTTTGATAACAGATGTCAGACACATTGAACCTACATTGAACTCCAGTTACTGAAGACACAGTGAAACCATTCACATATGCGTAAAGCTGAAAAGATCATGTCATACTCCTGCTGAAAATTTCCCTGTGATTTTTTCTTTAATAGTCAAAGTTAAATCCAAATCCTTACCTTGGCTTTCCAGACTCTGAACGATCTGCTTCTCTGCAACCTCTCTATCTTCATTCCTAGTCTCTTTCCTATCCATCTACTTCTGATCCCATTTTCTGCCACTAGCTTCCTTACTCATCCTTGAAAAACATATTCCTGCTCTAGGGTTGTTAGCTCTTGCTGCTTACTCTGCCAACAGTAGCAACTAATTAAATTCCAGAGTACTTAGTATGTGCCAGGTGCAGAGCTTTAAGTTATTCATCTGTTGCTAATCAAATAAACCCACAGGGGTACTGTATATTGGGAAAAACTAATGCAGAGAAAGTTAAGAACCTCGCCAAGGTAAAAGAGCACATGAAAGGACCAAAATCTGATCACAGGCTGACCCTCCCTACAGTATCAATGTACTATGGTAGCGCTGCCTAAAACACTCTTCTTTTTTTTTTTTTTTTTTTTTTTTGGTGTGTTTTTAAAATTTTATTTTTTAAGAGTAATTTGAGGTTCACAGCAAAATTGAGAGGAAGGTACAGAGACTCTCAGTAGACCTCTTGTGTTCCTACATGCATGGACTCCCTCAAAGTGGTACCTTTGTTAAAATGATGCCTACATTCATAAATGCCCCAAATCCATACTCTGCGTTAGGATGTACTTTTGGCATTATACATTCTGTGGGTTTGGACAAATGTGTAATGACTCTTCTACTAGATATCTACTTACCTTGTCCCTCAACCTTCTCCAGGACTTTGCTCAAATGTCACTTCACCAGAACAACTTTAACTTTACATAAAATAGAATCCTTGCTATCTTCATACATTTACCCTGCTTTATCTTCCTTCATAGCACTGATGGTCATTTGATATACTATGTATTTATTTATTCACTGTCCATCTTTCTTCACACTAGAAAGTGAAGGAGGAGGTTTTTCTTTGCTACTCATTATTGACTTCCAGTGCCAAAAAAAAGTGCCACACAAATAAGAGGCACTAAAAACAGTTGTCAAATAAAAAATAATGATTGGAAAATTTAGGTTTTGAATTCATTTTGTGGTTTGAATCCAGTTTGAGCATATTTGCTCCTATATTTGTCTTCTCTCACTCTACACATTGTTATTTAAACTTTAATTTACATTTATATTTTCTGGTGCACATTTTTATCTTTTAGGGCTCAAATATGTGTTAAGATTTTTGAGTACTGGAAATAACTTATTTTTTCTATACCAATATAACATGCAGAAAAGCAAATAAATCATTTCGTAAGTATATTCGATTCTCTTCAACAAACTCTGAATGAAAATATGAATTCTAGCAAATAGTCACATTGCAAGATTGGTCTAAATCTTGGTTCTAACACTTAACAACTTTAGCTAACATCCCTCCCATGAATGTTTTTATTGTACAGTGGGCATGGTGATATTAATGTCTAAATCACATGCCTGCACATAAGTCATGGTAGGTATATCATGATTCAGTGATAATATATGTGTGCACATGTGCGCACACACACACACACATGCATATGCATACATATATTCGCCCTTCTCAAGAGACATTTGCTTTGAAACCAATTCACTCCTTACTGCAGTATCTTTCATATGCTTGTTTAAAATTCCAGCTGTCAATTTAATGGAACTTTTATAGTGAGACATGCTTCTAAGTTTGTTGTGGCACAGAAAAGGGACATGAAAAAAAAAGCATTAGTCAGAGAAATGATAAAATTCCCAAATACAGGAAATGATAGAAATAAACTTATATCAGATCCAAATAAAGTACTACTATGGAAAAAGATACATAGAATTATAAAAAAATCAAAAAACTAGGTTAAAAAAATTATATCTAAATTAGATATCCCATCGATTTACTAAATCAGAAAATAACAAAGGCCAAAACTGACAGATTTCTAAATGAGAATGGGAAAAAATCTTAAATAACCATGAAAAAAAATTTTATTAAAAATATTTCTTTGTTTAAAATACATATATGAATTTCATGATTTTCTAGGGAAAAAAAACCCACAAAAATTAACATCAGAAGAGGCAGAAATGAAAGAGGACAATTTCTATTAAACTAATAGAGAAAGTTTTATAAGCACTGATCCCAGATCTTTTCACACATGAACTCTACCAATTTTTCAAGCAACACACACACAATCAGAATGGCATTTAATCTCGTTCAAGAGAAAGACAGAAAGAGAAAGGGAATTAAAAAATAAAACTTTCCCTAGTTTATTGAACTAAATCATCGTAACTTTAGTAATTTAGAAAAAGAGCAACTACAACCAGATCCTAATCATTAATTTTTATGTGGTACTCAAAGATACTAAAGCTATTTTACAACATCCAATTCTAAAATATACATATTCTTGAACACATATGTATATTTCTGTTTAGTTTACAATTAATATAGAATTTAATTTATAGAATATGTCCATCTTCAACTTTTGTAGATTATCCCAAACTGTTTTCCAATAAAATTTATTGTATGTTCATACAATGGGTTCCACAGTGAAGTATTACATATTAATGGAAATAAATTCCAATTATACATGTGAGAACAGATAAATCACAAAAACATCGAATCTTATAAACACAGATGCAAGAGGGTAGAAGGCAGAATACCATTTTTAATAATGTAATCATTACCCAAACTGCACTTTGTTATTAGAAGACAGGGGGTGCTTAGGTGGCTCAGTAAGTTAAGTGTTTGCTTTTGGCTCAGGTCATGATCCCAGGGTCTTGGAATGATGCCTTGTGTCAGGCTCCCCACTCAGCAGGAAATACACTTCTCGCTTTCTCTCTGCCCCTCCCCAGTCTTTTGCTTGCACTTTTTCTCTCTCTCTCTCTCTCAAATAAATAAAATCTTTAAAAAGAAGGCAGGATTGATGGAGTGACTGTTGTTTAGAAGGGAGTATAGGGGCACTTCTGGGATACTAGCACTATGGTAATATTCTTTCATGATCTGGATGCAAATTATGCATGCTTAGTTTGTGAAAATTAATGAGTTATACTCATATATATAACCTCCATGAAGAATTAAAAAATTAAATGTTTATACTTACATACATGTGTTTGTGTATAAATACTTCAATTGAAAGGTTTTAAAAATCGTAACCAAGTTTGATTTGTTTTAGTAATGAATAAAATAGTCTGTTAGAAAATATTTTACTAAAATACTGATATCCATATTAAGTAAAAAAAGAAACAAAAATGAAAATATCAATGTCAGAAAAAATTAATAAACAGTATTTATTTCTTATTTTTTAATGAGCTTAGTTCTCTTATCTGAACTCATGTTAACCACATATATTTTAGAAATCAAATTTTTTGGAGGGAGGAGGGTACATATTAGAAGTTATATGAATGGTCCTTAGCAAGATTCCCAGTATTGTATATTAATGAAACAATTTCTATTTCTGTTTGAAATTCATGAATATTTACAAAAAATAGATTTTTTAAAACATAGCAAATAGCCTTAGAAAGGACAGTTCACAACTTGTCATATTTTGGCTGCCAAATGGCTTGTAATAAAACTTTCATTTTTTCAGAGATCCCACAAGTGAGTGAGAAAGAAAATGAATAGAAAGTAAAATGACCAAAATGCATAAAATGCCAATTCATGAAAGTCATAATCATGATCACTATGAATAAAGAGGGTCAACCTCCCTGATACTCAGGTAAATGCACACGAAGATTATCTTACTAACTTTAACTAGTATTATTAAAATTATTCACAATATCCAGCATAGCAAATGATGTGAGGATGTTAACAATTCTATATGCATATTTATAAATTGTATGTATTAATAAAAATATTTTTTCATTGTCAAGGGAATCTTCCAATTCATATTTTTACAGAAAGCCTGCATTTACTGGGTGTATGAACACGAAAATAAAAAGGTAATGGGATCCAACTTGGTGACTTATGGAGGCATAAGCCCTTGAGTTTAATTACGCTAGTCAAATACTAGAAATGAACTAAATTATATCTCTATATATCAATACATATATAATCCTGAAAACATTCCTCTTAGAAACCTTTCAGCAGTTGGGAAGTACTACATTTATTTTAAAATATTGAGCTGTTAAATGGTATAACCTATAGGGATATATGGCAATATTAATGCACAAAAATCAGATTTCCTTAAATTATACAGAAGCTAAAAAGCTTAAACAATAGCTTCTGTTTATTTCGTGTCCACTGGATTATTCTAGGAACAAGCATTGTTTATTATCTCATTTAGTTGAACATTTAACATTTCTATTTCTCAAACCAATTGAATCATTCAACATATCCTTGATACATAAATACAATGCATAGACTTAGTCAAGTTTGTATATTACCCTGGCTGTTATTTGCTGACCAAGAAGCAAACAAGTGAATAAACAAATTCACTGGCATTGTTTAACAATGATGACATAAAACAGAAGAGCTATTATATGTAAAATGAATCTGAAAAAGAAGTAAAAATTCACTATATTTTTAAAAGATAACCTCAGTGGAAGTAGAGGATCATATTTATTCTTGACCAAAGCAAATTCATGTATTATTTTAGAGTTCTGAATTAGCATTTATGAATACCTTTGAGTAACTATAAGCAGAAAACTGCAACACTTACATTCTCCTAGAAGGTGATCAGCTTTTGACAAGTTTTGAGATGGGGTAATGGTACTGCCGGAAAAACTGACCCAAAGTAGTTGAGACATAAAGTGTTTTGGATGATTAAGCAAGTGTACATGAAGGCTGATGAAAACTTGAGAAATCAAATAACAAAATTTCACCGAAAAAAAAAATAATCACTATTTGCTCTAACTGTAAAGAGCCTTCAAAAAAAAAAAAAAAAAATTCTTGACAATTCTAAATAGCCCCAGTGTTAAAATAAAGGAGAACAATCCAAAGTGAAATGTATCTTAAGAGATTTCTCTCACGGGGCGCCTGGGTGGCTCAGTGGGTTAAGCCGCTGCCTTTGGCTCGGGTCATGATCTCAGGGTCCTGGGATCGAGTCCCACATCGGGCTCTCTGCTCAGCATGGAGCCTGCTTCCTCCTCTCCTCTCTCTGCCTGCCTCTCTGCCTACTTGTGATCTCTCTATGTCAAATAAATAAATAAAAAATCTTAAAAAAAAAAAGAGATTTCTCTCACGACAATAAAGCAGATATTAAAAGTAGTCATGAATAGACACAAGGGGTGCCTGGGTGGCTCAGCTGTTTAAGTGTCTGACTTTGGCTCAGGTCATAATCTCAGGGTCCTGGGACTGAGCCCCCCGTTGGGTTCTCCGTTCAGCAGGGTGTCTGTTTCTCCGTCTTTCTTGCCCTCTGCCCTTCCCCTGGCTTGTGCATGCTCATTCCCTCTCTCTCTCTCACAAATAAATGAATAAAATCTTTAAAAAAGAGAGAGATACATGAGTACATAACCAAGGAAGAATAAAAAATGATACATGAATCTTTTAAAATAATATCATATGGACTCACTTCAGAATGACTAATAATTTTAAGTATTTAGTAAGTATAGAAAATATCAGCTGAATATAAATAAGAATGTCATTTAACATATTTTAAATAAGCATATTATATTAAAGCACACTAGAGAGAAAATGGAGGCCTACTCAGCTATTTTACTTTTCTACCTACATCAAGATAAAGATTTTTGATTGGCCAGTATTTAACAAACAACCTAAATAAATCAAAAGCCAAAGTTAATAAAATTGTGTAAGTATTGGTTAATTGGAGGCAGGGGAGAAGGAAAGAGGGAAAGAGAAAGAAAAAAAATACTATTTGTTTCAAATATAAGGTAGTTGTTTCTGGCAGGACAACAGAGCCTGATAAAGGTTTCTGATGGACTGATGTGAGCAATTTACTTGCAGTATAACATTGTAGTTAATGTTGTGACTTCTGTAAACAAATCATTTGGGATTACAACCTGTGTATGTCAATTGCTTACTATATAACTATATATATAAAACTGTATAACTTAAGCAGACTCTGTGCTGGGTGCAGAGTGCAATGTGGGCTCAAACTCATTACTCTTGAGATAATGACTTGAGCTAAACCAAGAGTTGGCCACTTAACCAGCTGTGCCACCCAGATGCCCCTATATAACCATTTTTTAAATCAAAAGTCTGTGACCCTGAATTAGTTTCTTAAACAGTTTTTTCAATTCTCCATTAATATTAATCATGATTACATTTTTATAACATTCAATCTATTGTTAAAATTTCTAAAAGTGATCACTACTTAAGCAAATTAAGAATTATAAAAAAGGAATTTTTAATGATTTTTAATCTGTGTTGCATAAGTTTTTCTTGAAGCAACAGTCAAGAAATCAAGCAAAAGATAATTGAAACTGTCACTTTGATTCCACAGCATGAGTAGTTTGCACTTACGTTTGTCAAGCAGCAAAAACACAAGATAACAAACTTGCATAAAAGGAAAGGTAATGAATTTATTACTTATTTACCTGTTTACATGCTTATTGTTGATTTTGTTTTCTTTTTTGAAATATTTTTACCTCCTAAAAGCATTAATAAGCAAACAATATTTTGACTTGCTACAAGTTACTTCTTTATTTCAGTTTTCTTAGCTTTAAAGTTAATGGGCAAATAATTATTATTTTCTCCCTGTGGTTATGTAATAAAGTCATAAGTGTTATGTAAACTAACAAACAGCACGTGTGTTCTTCTTAACAGAACTATAAATGAACCTTTAATGAGTAGATTTTTTACTTTTACTAGCGTTTACTCTCAGTAGTAATATATATATATATATATATATATATATTTTTTTTTTTACTCTCACTAGTTTATGTTCAGTCATTAGATCAAATTAAGTAAAGTTTGTATGGCTTTTCAGTTTACTTAATACATACTTACTTCCATTTTCTTCTTTGATTCATAGAGTTTAGGTAATTTGTTTCCAAGGTCCTGATGTTGTTAGGTTTTAAGTCTAGGTATATAGGGCTTTCTGATGCTTAATTCTCACATCTTTGCTTTATACCTTGTTTAGGCTCTACAGTACCTCATAAAAACACAAAATGTTTAAAATTCAAAATTAGATATTATTGTTATTCATTTTTTTTTTAAGATTTTATTTTAGAGAGAGAGAAAGAGAGAGGTGGGGGGAGAGAGAGAAAGAGGGAGAGTAAGAGAGAGAAGAAGCTTTCCTGCTGAGCAGGGAGCCCCATGAGGGACTCAGTCTCTCGACTCTGGGATCATTACCTGAGCTGAAGGCAGATGCTTAACTGAACGAGTGACCCAGGTATCCCCAACTAGTCATGTTTTCTTAACCCACCTAATCACTAAGGCAACTTCCAACTGTCTTTGTAATGCTTGACTTCTCCCTGCTTCCAGATCCACCTTCTCTCTTTTATCCTCACTCTTCTTCGTATTATACTTCCTATTGTCTTCTTAATTAGAAGGGTCTCTATATTTGTATACCTTAGGCGCATCCATCTGACTTGACAAAGTCTCATCTTCACACCCAATGTATTCGTTAAAATTTTATCTTGAATATAAATTCAGCCCCCCTCCCCCAAATGCTACTATGTATAAAATCTCACAAATACCTCTTTAGAATTAACACTAAGGTCACTATTAGCACCTCTGTTCTACAGATACGGAATATGAGACTCAGGAAACTTACACAGAGATACATTAAACTAGAAAGAAAACTTTTGAAATAACTGATATGTCTCATAGATAATCCAGAAGAATAAGGTTAGCTAGAATATACTGTGTATCCAATAGAGGTTAGAAATCATGTTTTCTTTACAGGGACTTATTTTCATAGCCCTATGATTTTGTACAGAGTGGAAAGTAGCAGGGTTTAGGTGAAAGAAGAAAATAGTTCAAATATCCAGCATATGGGTTTCATCAGTCATGCAAACCAGGCACAATAGTACAGGCAGTTGCTAAAAATTCTGCCAAAGGAGTTGAGTAAATGATACATTGCACTACCTCAAAAGAGCAGGGGAGGGCAAGTTAAGGCAGGTGGAGGTAAGAACATTGAGATATAACCCAGAGGGTTGTAGAACTGCATTGAGTAGCTTGATAAAGTGATAGATTTTGTGTAAATAATTTAGTTTACAGTTTGGAACAATAGAACGTCTTTTTAATGACCAGAGAGTTCTAATTTAATATTTAATAATAATAAAATTTATTATTAACTTATATAAAATATTTAATTTAATATTTCATAACTAGATTAGTTACTTCTTGTGATAAGGTTTAGGCTACCATTATAAGTTCGGTTTATTGATAAACTCTGGAAGTTTAAAAAAATGAAGATGAGAAGATTAAGCAACTAATGAATAAGATTTTACAAGTTTGGTGTGGGTAAAAACAGAATTGATAATTTATTCTGAGATCATCACCCACTGCTGCCAAAAATATTCTAGAATTAAGCAATGCTATATAATTTCATTCTTCATACTCTTAATATTGTTAGAAGTATCTTCTATAACCATTTTTTCATTTTATCTGATGATAATTTCTTTTTGTGTAGTTGCTAGTTAGAGTATCTGTATTTTAGGTGAAAGTATAAGTAATGATGCTTAACTGGGAATAGCCCCAAGTAACAAAATATGGAACTGATTGTCCTAAAATGCTTAGAGGTCCAAAAGGAGATAAAAAGGAAAACTTCTACATTAAGAAAGGTAATAAAAGTCAAAACCAATAACTTCCATTTTTAATTGTTTTCAAAGCCTTATTCCCAACTTAGCACTTTATACACAAACAAGAAAGGTTGCCATTCATTTTTCTGAAAACTGGGATGCCATGTCATCTTACTCTTCTTGTAGATAAATTGGTCATTTAAATTGGAGAATTTAGCCTGTTCTCATTCCAAAGTACTATGGAGGGAAGAGTAATTTTTTCTTGGATTCCTTGTTCATTTTTAATTTTTTTTTTGTAGTTGAACACTCACTTTTAATTTTTAAGAAGTTTTGGTGATCTTAGTTCTTCAACTGTCTCCCCTGTTTATCTGGGATGCCAATCAATGATATATAGACCAGAGTCAACTACAGAATCTTCCTGTCTTCCTAACTCCTATTCCAAAACTGGTTTATTTGCCTCTTAGTGGTCCAGCAGAAAATACTGGGGCAGTTTATTACATGTTTAGAGGTACAATATTTACATGATCTCATATAATTTTGAGTAGCAAAATTCTAATTCTATAGATACAAATGAGTCAATTCAAATCTGTAATAGCAGCCAAGCTAAAAGAGCTCATCATCAGAGTACAGTGATCAGAACTTAATACATTATCAGTAAGAATTTAAAAAAGGATGTCTAGTGATGGATTTTAATTCCAAAAATGGCCTCAATATTTCATATGTCCCTACTATTTCTGTATACCATACCTTACTAATGATGAATTTAGCCTTGGGAGATTCTTTGGCCAGTAGAGAGTAGCAAATTTGATTTAAGGAGAGATTTGAAAATTGGTGTTATGTTATTGCTTTCTTCCTTGGAACCCTGACAATGCTATGACAACCACCACCACCACAACAACAACAAACAAAAAACAAACCCTGGTCTAGTCTCCTGGTGAATGGAAGACTGTGGAATAAAGCCTAGTCATCCCAGTCAAGGCCATCGTAGTCCAGGTTCACAGTCCACCCAACAGCTGACTGCTTTTTCACAAATGAGCCTAGTCAAGATCAGCAGACTTGTTTGGCTGCTGATAAATTTGGGAGAGATAATAAATGGTTATTGTTTTTCAATTCATAAGATTGAGACTAATCTGTTTATCAGCAATAGCTAATGATTAAAGGATGTTTAGAAAGGATAATTTTTTAGAACATCCTTAAAGGCATCATTCTTGTAGCTAATATATCTCTTCCAAATGGAAAATTATAGTATTGAGGGGAAGATAGACCAAAGCTGAGTCTATGAAACTTTTCTTTGACAGTTTATGTTTTATTCTGAATATACATTATAGAACCAACTATATTCAGGATGTTCATTTCCTGACTGCATGACACTCCATCAAGAATCAGGAAATTATATTGTTTGAAATCACTCCAGCTACATTGGCTACTATAAAGATCATCCTTAAGTAAAAAAACAGATGAATTATTTGCTTTATCCTCAAATCTTCCAGGGTGATTTCCATATTAGGATATTAAGGAAGACCATGAATATGAGATCTAAGCTTTGATGAAATTAGTAACATAGTCTTGGTTGATAACCTGGGACGGTTTGGACAGCTTCAGAGGAAAATATATTGCTCAAAGTCATGAGATGAATTGTTTGGAAGTGTCTTTTTTTGATAAAGACAGACTTCAAAATAAGATATAAAACAAATTTACAGTGAGAGTACATAAAAAATGTTAACTCATATAATGGGAATAGTATATAGTAAACACATTCAGGAAGTAGAAATAAAAACATTTTATTAGAGAAAAGGCAGCCCAGAGCAATATGGGGAGGATCTTCAGTAGAGAATAGGTAATAGCAGGAGTTTTGCCTATTTGATAGTAATGTAGTATGAAGTCCCTAAAGAAATCTGGACTCAGAATCCTGATATTAATGTACTATACTAATAATTAGTATATTAATCCAAAATACAAGAAAGAGTAAGTGTTGGCAAGGATAGAGAGAAAAAGGAAACCTGTGCTGTTGGTGGGAATGCAAACTGATGCAGCCACTGTGGAAGACAGTATAGAGCTTCTTCAAAAACTTAAAAAAATAGAACTGTGAATAAGCCTGACAATTCACAGACCTGTACCCCCAGGACAAATAATACATTATATGTTAATAAAATAATAATAAAAAAAAGAAGTACCCTACAATCTAGTAATCACACTGGGCTCCCTGCTCAGCAAGGAGTCTGCTTCTTCAAGTTCACCTGCAGAACTTGAGTCCAAGCTCTTCTCTCCCTCTTATTGTATTGAACAAGTGACATTTTATTTTTCTTAGTTTCCTTATTACTAGATAAAAAGTGCAATCCATTGGCCATTTTGGGGGGACTAAATAAAAGAAAAATGTATCAATTAGTAATTAGAACTGTAAAATAAGAGAAAGGCAATATGCAAAAAAATGATCAGTTAAGTATCTAGCATACACCTCCCAAATTTATGCTCTACATTATTCAGTTTAAAGCGTCATTACAAATTATAAATAAGGATATCTCATCTCTTTAACTCTCAAAAGAGTTAAAAAGGAAAGGGGAAATATTAAATTCTCAAATGCCCAGAGTCTATTACATACAAATAACTGTGTTGATCTTATTATACATAAATCCAATGTGAATATTTTATTAGGTAATTATGGGGGAGTATAATGATTTTTAAAATTGTAAGGGAAAGTAGCATAGAATCCAGTTTGTATATGAAAAAGTGGTGGATTAGTAAAGATAAATGAAAAAGTGACATTACTGAGCAAGAGATAATTAAAAAAAAATACACAAGCCTCTGAAGAATTATAGAATTTAAATAAAATAATTACTTATGTGACATTCAGAATTTTGAAACTATATTTGAGGGCAGTTAGATATGGTTTTTAATAAATTCTTCCTAAAGTACATATACTAGAAGAGGAGCCTATCTAGCTGAACCTGTTTTATTAAATTTGATGACACAAACTGCCATTAGTAGAAAATAAATCAAAGAAACTATGGTGTAAAGTAAATCTAAAATCCTGTGGAGCACAAAATTAACTGAGTGTGTTATTGAACCTGTAGTTTTAGTGCAAATATTAATCATTCAAATGTGTGAAAATCACTGCTGTTCTCAGGGAGCCAGTCATCAATATAGCTTACACCTATTAGAAAACCGTCCTACAACATCATCCCAAGAGTATAAATGAAAAATTCATCTCATGTTCTTGCATATTTCAAATCACAATCCCTGATTTAGTATTTTAATTTGGATTGTGTCCAAGTAACTTGTCTTGGAATGTGTTTTTGTTTACTTTTTTTCAGTATTAGAATATTATTCAGTATTAGACCCTGGGTTCTAAAGCAGAGTAAAACTTTGCAAAGTGATTTTATAAAATTTGTATTTTGAGATCATTTCAAACCTAAATAAAATTTTCAAGATTATCCTTAAATTTATACTCCTCACCAGATTACCTGGCCTTTAAATTTTGATGTTTTCTTAATCATTTACTCTGTCTCCAAATATAGGCACTTGTTTCAGAACTATGTAAGTATATTTCTTTTCATTCATCTTCAATCCACAAGTTTTAACATCCAAAGATAATTAATGTGTAAATAAATTTGTGTTACCATGGTTTCAAAAACAGCTGCTTTTAACATCGTTTTCTCTTAATCCTTTAATAGTTAGCTGATATTCTGATGTAATTGAAGCTGTTATTTCTCTTTTACATATGTATGTCCATATCATCCATTTATTATTTATCTGTTTTCATTTATTTTTATCTGTATGGACTCAAAGAGATCTTTTTAAATCAGTAAGTTATAATCTGAAATTCTCACTATTTGTTTTGGTTAGACGAAGCCCCTTCAATCTAACTCATGTATATTTTGGCAATGCCCCCACAATTTTTTTGACTGACTTACTTTCTGGCACTACAGGATGCTGCATTTATAGTTCAGACTTTCTCTGACTGAGACCTAAATTCATTAGTTATCTCGTCAAGGTACTTTGGTTTTCTATGTTAAGGAATGGTATTTGGAAACCCAGTCAGGATCTAGGTATTCTCATTACTATTAATACTACTGGGAGTCATTGATTTTAGGCCCTTTTCAGGGCCTAAATATGAAATATATGCACACACAAATATACATGTATGTTTATACATACACAAATATACATGCATGTGGGTATTAAACTCATGAATTTATAATGAAGAACCCATCCCCAATACAGCATCACAGCTCTGACAAGCCTTTTCATATTCCATATTTGTGTTACTCTTCTCCTACAGTGAGGAAACTACCCCAACATCACTTTACGATACATAGAAGGTTTTTTTTAGAAATACTAAAATAATAGCACTGTGAAAAATAATACTACAAGTAAAGTTTAAGGTTACTTTTAGAGTTTTTTATAGCCTTAGACTGAAGGCACATTTTTTTTTAAATTAATAACTTCTCGAGTTTTTATGCTATTTTTATTTTTGTTTTTATTTTTTTATTCTCCATTTTTTTACTTTTTTGTATCTACATCTATATCTATCGATCTATCTATCCATCCATCCATTCATAAACATACACCTTACTCTCTCTTATCTCCCCCACCCCATTTTTTTTTTTTTTACTTTTGTGGAGAAGAACATTACATGGATATAAGCTATTTTTTTTCAATAACCTACTATGATAATTTAGTTCTTTCCAATCTTTTGTGATTAAAGGAAATGCTGCAGTGAATTGCCTTATATGTGTATATTTTAACACTGTTAAAGCATTAGAGGAAATCTTAAGGGAAAATTCTTGCAAAGGAGAACTGTGGTTTTCTTTCATTTGCTAAAGTATTATTTTGAACAGTCATGAAAGCGAATGGTTGTCCTTTCCCACCTTATTGCAGATAGTCTTTAGTTTCAGGCAGTGAGTATGGCTGATTTAGACTGATTTAGTAGACTAAATCTTAAAAAATATCATCATAAAGGAAAGTAAAATCCAGAAATTGAATAAACTACAGAATCTGCAAAAATATGAGTGCATTTTCCAAATACAACTGTTTGGAAAAGAAGCCAAGCACAAAGAGTACATACTGTATGATTAAATGTACATAAAGCATTAAAAACATGTAAAACTAATCTGCAGTGTGAAGACATCAGGATAGTTGTTACCTTGGTGGATTTTTAGAGACAGGTACAGAGCATGAGGGAGCTCTGAGATGTTGAATAATGCTCTGGCCATGACCAGAGTGTTTGTGAAATGATAATGCCCAGTAGAAGAAATTTATTAAACAATATATGAATTATATACTTTTATATATGAAATAGGAAGTTATTTAATAAAACATTTAAGACAAAGTATATATGTTTTCAATTGATCATTATTTTTCCAAGTATATTTATATTTAATTTGAGAGCATTCATAATAGTAAATTTGTAAATTCAAAACTGTAATGTTTTTTGATACATATAAAATCTCAGAAAAATATGAAGATTATGTAAAGGTGATGGTCTTGGTAACCTTAGTTGCAATTAAATTAATTTATATATATATATTTATAAATGTGGACAAATTTGGTATATTTTTTAGAGTCAATACTTTAGAAGATTATAATAATCAAGATAATTAATTTAACTATTTAAAGAGACATATGGTCTCTTCAAAAAATGGCATTGGGAAAACTGGACAGGTACATGCAAAAGAATGAAACTGGACCACTTTCTTATTCCACACACCAAAATAAAATCAAAATGGACTAAGGACCTAAATATGTGACATGAAACCATAAGTCCCAGAAGAAAGCATGGGCATTAATTTCTGTGACATCAACCACAGAAACATCTTTCTAGATATGTCTCCTGAGGCAAGGGAAACAAAAGCAAAAATAAACTATTAGGACACCAACAAAATAAAAAGCTTCTCCCCTCCCCCCAATGTGCTTTTTCTCTCTCTCCTTCTCTCACTAAAATAGATAAATAAATATTTTTTAAAATGGGGCACCTATTTAGCTCGGTTGGTTAACCTTCCAACTTGTGATTTTGGCTCAGGTCATGATCTCACGGGTCATGAGATTGAGCCCCACATTGGACTCCATGATCAGCAGGAAATCTGCTTGAGATTCTCTCTCTCCCTCTCCCCCTGCCCCTCATCCCACTCTTTCTCTCAAAAATACATAAATAAATCTTAAAAATAAAAAAGAAATAGCTTCTACACAGCAAAGGAAATAATGGGGGGGGAAAAACCTAAAAGAAACCTATTGAATGGGATAAGATATTTGTAAATGAGATATCTGATAAAGGGTTAGTATCCAAAATATACTAAGAACTTACACAATGCAACACTAAAAAAACCCAAATAATCCAATTAAAAATGGGCAGAAAACATGAACAGAGATTTCTACAAAGACAAATGACCAACAGACACATGAAAAGATGTTCCACATCACTCATCATCAAATGCAAATCAAAATTACAATGAGATATCACTTCACACCTGTCAGGTTGGCTAAAATCCAAAATATAAGAAAGAGTAAGTGTTGGAAAGGATATGGAGAAAAAGGAAACCTGTGCTGTTGGTGGGAATGCAAACTGATGCAGCCATTGTGGAAGACAGTATAGAGCTTCTTCAAAAACTTAAAAAAATAGAACTGTGAAGTGTGTAAGCCTGACGATTCACAGATCTGTACCCCTAGGGCTAATAATACATTATATGTTAATAAAAAATTAAAAAAAAAAGAAGTACCCTACCATCTAGTAATCACACTAGGCTCCCTGCTCAGCGAGGAGTCTGCTTCTCCTTCTGCCTCTCCCCTATTCAGGTTCTCTTGCTCGTTCACTCTGTCTCTTAAATATTTTTTTAAAAAAAAAGAAATCTTGCAAAGTTTGATTTAAAGTGCTGTAATATTATATATTTCATGAACTAAGTGATTCATCTGCTAAAAATGAATTAGTGCCCAGAGAAAAGTGGCAGGTGCACTTCACCGCTTCACATGTCTCCATCTCTCTACTAAGTTTTTTTTTTTCTTTTTCAATTTTTTTTTTTTTTTTTTTTTGAGTTCAGAACTGGGGAGGACAACTTTAAAAATACTATGTGAAATTTTGGTTAGAGATATTTTTGTGGTTTACTTAAATCTAGTATAGGTCTGGAATTTGGCATGGTCCTTAAATCTGATGATTCACTTATATTCAAGCTCCATTATCTCTTCAAGTTACTCTTCTTTCATACTATCAATTCTTTTTTGAACTACTGTTAGATGTGTATTAGATCTTCTTATCCTTTTGTACACATATCTTACTTAACCTGTTTTGGCTAATACCTAAAGATCTAACAGTAATTTCATTAGTTCTTTCCTTCATTGTGTCTCATGTAACTTTTTGTTGCTTCTTTTCCAATTTGCTTTCCTTTTCTCTGTTCTTCATAATACTTATTTTTTCCTCTCGTTAATTTTGTTTAAAGATTTTATTTATGTATTTGATAGAAAGAGAGAGAGAACACACAAGCAGGAGGAGCAGCAGGCATAGAGAGGGGGAAGTAGATTCCTCCTAGAGCAGGAAGCCTGATGTGGGGCTTGATCCCAGGATCCTGAGATCATGACCTGAGCTGAAGGCAGATGCTTAATCAGCTGAGCCACCCAGGCACCCCTCTCTCATTAATTTTATTGTATATTAATAAAAGACACCTTTAGTTTGTTATATATTTCTAAATCTTGTGGCTTTTATTTACCTCTGTAGACAACAGGCTCTCTCCTTTCCTTTTTTTTTTTTTTACCATAAAGATAACTGTTGAGAATACTTTGCTTATAAAGAACAGTTGCTTTGTAAATTTCATCCTTCATTGCATTATTTTTTATTCATTTAACATATTGATTAATTAAGGGACAGAGTGAGTTTTATAAGTAATCAATGCAAATTCTTAGTTGTACCATTACTTTGAGAGAGTAATTTTGGCTTATTAATTTATTTAATGCAATAAGTATCTACTTAAGTATAACTAATTCTTCAAGGTCCAGATCAATTTCTATGTCCTATAAGAGGTTTGTACTCTAGTCTTGGCATGATCTTCTTCCTTGTTTGCCAGACTATGCTAGCAACTACTGGGGCCATGAGCATCCTTACTCTTATATAAAACAAAAGGCAGGGTGGCTCCATAGGTTAAGTGCCTGCTTTAACTCAAGTCATGATCTAGTGGTCCTGGGATATAGCCCGGGATGGGGCTCCCTGCTTAGCTGGGAGTCTACTTCTCCTTCTGCCCCTCTCCTTGCTTGTGTTTCCTCTCCCCCCACCACAAAAAAATAAATAAAATCTTTTAAAAAATGCGATTTTTATTTTCTCAATAACTCAAAGGACTCCAAATTAACCCTCTATCAATCTTCCATGAGGTAAAATGAGATATATAATCATAAATAAATCTAATCTGGTGCTCTGGTAGATGAATGTGTAGAATCAGATGATACCGACAGAATTATCACAACCAAAATAACAAGGCTGGGGTAGCCATTGAAAATAACAAAGGGAACTGAAATTTGGAACGTCCCAAAAGCCACCAACAAATGTCAACTAGAGCCCTTTAGATGGCAGCAACCAAAAGAGTTTTCCCACTAAATTCTCTTCCCTTAGACCCATTGCTTGGGAATTTGTGCTGCTTACTTCAGAAGCTAAATGGACCATTATCCAATTTATAGACCTGTTTTCTTCTAGCTAGTTTCTACTATGTTTGAAGAGAGTAGTTTACTTTAAATATTCAAATATGCATCATATTTTTCTATATACTGCTGGATATATTATATTCACTTTTCTACATTATATATAATTTAATTAAATGGAAATCTTAAATCTCATTTATAATTAGAATAGATATAATACTTTGCTTCTTTTTTTGTATATATTTAGTTATATATCTATATATATCTATATATTTAGTTATCCATTGGGTAAAAAAGATAAATTATGTGAAATTCAGATGATGGTTTAGCATCAAATATAAATTACTAGTGTCTGTTTACTTTGGTGGAAAATAACAATAACTAGATGATAAAATGTCATGCAATTTATTCATGTGAGTACAATTTAACAAATATTATAGAAATAATAAAATGGGAAGTTATTTTATAATATTAATATAATTATTTTTTTCTATACCCACTTTACTTTCTGGATTGCTTGTTATTGTTATTAAATACTTAAATATTAGCATGTTAAAATTTTTAGCATTTAAAATATTCACAGGAAATCATTAGAAATTTCTTCAATGCACAGTATAAAAAAGATAAAAGAAAAATTGACCTATGAACAAGATTTACTTATTTATTTTTTGAAGAGGAACTAAGGAGAATGTAAGGGAGCAAATACTACTCTGGTATGAGACCAACATAATAATGTTTCTGTCCACAAGGGCTAAAATTTGTTACATGTTTTCATCTCCAGGTTTGTTTTCTACCTTCTTTGGGACTCAGTATTTGAATCCAAATGCTATTACTAGTCATTTTTTTTTTTTTTTTAATTCTAAGGGTTTTTATCTCCTTTACTTCCCTGAGTTGCTGCAAAGGTTTGGATGTTAGATTAGAAATTATAATATTGGCAGTATTTTCTCTTGCTAAATGAATGGTATTGCAAGAGAGGAACAAAGGTGATTGAAATTAGAACCTAGGTTATTTATCAAAGGGTATGGTTTATTATTGGTTTCTGTTTAATTCCTTCTTCAATTATGTTAGTATCAATAGAAATTAAAATATACCACAAGACCTAAGAGGCACATAATAAAGGTCGAATATAAATCAAATAACATATACAAATATGATAAGCAAATACCTCCTGGAAAAAAAAAACATCTTGATAACTAATTAATTGATGAAAACTTATTCTGTATAAGAGCATCCTTATTTGCATTACAAAGAATAAAATCTTAAAATATATTTTAGCAGTGTCTGGAATATCCAATTAATGCAAGAAAAGAAAGCTGCCTGAAAAAGAAATCTAATCTTAGTGACATTTTATCTCTTTTAAAATGACTAAAAATAAAAATAGTGTAGGTGTCTAGGGGCTTACCCATCATTTTGACATCTCTTCATTTTTTAGCTCTCACATTGTTCTTTATTGAACCTAAATGTTGCTGATTATTTGTACAAGATGCTAAATTTGGAAATTTCCTGAGACTGTAATTTACTGCTTGACTTTTAAAACCCATCATTGTTCTAAGAAGAGCATTGTAATTTCATGATAGTCTGGCAGAGTAACTTACTTAGAATTTCAGTTAAAAGAGAGGTAAAATAGACTTTTGAAGTATGTGCTATGATTGTACATGTAAAATGGTGTTGAAACTTTTGTGGTATTATATTTTTGAGGCTATTACTAATTTTATGTGTATTTGAAATGAAAATAATGTATTATTAATCGCAGCTGTTGACAATGAAATTTCAGATTTAATACATAATTTATGACTATATTTTTCTGTTAAATCTTAGAAGTAGATTAATACAAGTCAGATAAGTCACAGTGTCTTTGCTCTTAGTAGTTTTCTTTTGTGGGCAACTTTTAGATTATTTGTTTCTTAACTGCTATCTAAAAATAGCATGGATTTCTCTGAATAGAGAGATGAAAGGTGACAGCATAGGTTTTTCAATCAATTGCAAAATGTGGTTAGCTCAGCAGACAAGAGACAAATACTGCCTAATGAGAATAGACTTAGAGAACACAGTGACTCCATCAAACATAATAACATTCGCATTAAAGGGATCCCAGAAGGAGAAGGGAGAGAAAGGGGTGTGCTGAATGTATTTGAAGAAATAATAGCTGATAATTTCCTCAATCTGGGGAGGTAAACAGAGATCCAGATTCAGAAAGCACAGAGATTCCCCAACAAATTGAACCCAAGGAGGTTGACACCAAAACACAGAGTAATTAAAATGGCAAAAAAAAAAAAAAGTGATAAATTATTTTAAAGTTTGTGAGGCAAAGAAGACAATTACATACAAAGGAAATCCCATAAGGCTATCAGTTGATTTTTCAGCAGAAACTGCACAGGTCAAAAGAGAATGGCTTGATATATTCTAAATGCTGAAAGGAAAAAACCTGCTTTCCAGAAATACTCTATTCAGGAAGAATTAAATACAATTTTAACTGTACATTATTTCAGTACAAAAGTGATTCTCCTCCTGCTTATTTACCATTTTGTTTTCATTGTCAGTAATAAAGTGACAGTAGAGAATTCAGCACAGTTTAGACATAAACAGGAACTGAATTTCTGAGACACATTAAAAAGAAAAGATTAACAGAAAAGGATTGCCACAAGGAAGTTACCAAATGAACCAATAAAGTGCTTGTGCAAATATTTTAATTACATAAATGTTCACAGTTTCAATTTTATTCATGTCATGTCATTCAAAGTTATTTATCATCACAACATATATATGTATATGTAGTGTGTGTATGTATATTACAACATATTATCCATGTATATATAATGAGATATAGTTAGATATAAAATATCTATTTATTCCATAGTTTGTTATTAAGGATATGTAAATGCTTAAACAAACAAACAAACAAACAAACATACATAGGGGTGCCTGAGTAGTGCAGTCACTTACGTGTCCAACTCTTCGTTTCAGCTCAGGTTGTGATCTCAGGTTCATGAGGTAGAGCCCTACATTTGACTCTGTGCTCAGTGTGGAATCTGCTAAGATTGTCTCTTCCTCTCCTTCCGCCCATCCTGCTCATGCACTCTCTTTCTCTCAAATAAATAAATAAATCTTTTAAAAAATTGAATAAATTACAGGTCTTATTTAAAATGATTCATTCCAGCTTGGTTATTTAAATGTTATTTTACAAATAGCTTTTAACATGAAAAATTGAGAGACTGTGAGTGACAGCCTCATTTCTATATCTCATTTTTGTTGCATTTTCACAAATGCATAGAATCTCAGGTTAGTGTTTGCTATAGTTTCATATCAGCAACTCTTAAAACAGAAAGCCTGAGACCACAGTTGCAGCACGACAGCTCAGAAAGGCCAGATTCTCCTGAATGCAGGCATGCTCTATCTAATGATAAACACAATCCAAGGCATCTTCTGGTACAGATAAGGAACACAGAACAAATTTAACAAATAAAATGGGAAAATAAACCCAAATATAACTCAATTCAATTATTTTATTATATGTAAGGAGGAGGATCCCACAAAATGTAAGAAGAAAATCTCCTTGAAAGATATTTATTGTTGGCAACAATATAAATTCATTTTACATCTGACCTCAAGAAATTCCATTTGTGTGAACTACAGAGAGTTAAGAAGATGTTGAAAAAATGCATTTTAGCACTTCATCAAAAACTAATGATGGTGGCTAACTGAACATAAAATACCTAGTTAAACATAGCAGGTAGTTACACGTACTATTGCCTTTTTTTCTTCAAACAAATAATAACAGGAAATAAGTCAACAAAGAGTAAAGAAATATATATATTATAATACAAAACCAAATTATCTAAAGAGAAAACAATGAAAAATAAGTAATACCGTTGAATTCTAAAAAATATAAAGTGGATGGTAGAGTGGGAACAGGCTTAATAGAGAGAGCATATAGGCTCAGAGGCCTATAGCAGCAATGAAGGACACTCAATCATAAGAGCAGAAACACTTCCCTGTCCTGGAAGGAGATTTCTAGAAGGAGATATTAAGCATGATAATGGTATATATATTTTTTAAAGATTCGGCACCAACATCTGAAAAGAGTAAGAAAGAAAGTATGATCTGGTGAAGGGAGAAACTAAACGATGATGCAAGCTGAATAAAGTCTTCATCATTGCCACACGGAATTCTGAAATATACTCAGCATCTCAGAGATTTCACATGGTAGGCCAAAATGGCTAGTTCTTTGTTTGCTGGAATCCCTTAATGGGTTGCAATGGAAAGAGTGTGTCTATGTGTGAGATACATCTTGTTTTAGGACGATACTCCTTTGGTCTCTCACATTTCTTCAAATCTTGCAAGCAAAGGAACTGACAGTCTTGATCTTTTTAAGCATGCCTGCATAGCAAATAGACTTGGAGGTTAGAAATAGTTGATTCCATGGAGAGATCAGATTTGTCTGTTGTCCAGTGCAATAAAGACAATCTCTCCCTTTTGGGGTAAAAAATTGACAAGTTTGCTTGCAACTGTGTATAAAATATTGGGGTTTCCGAAGTTTATCCTCAGCTATTATGTAGCAAATGCCTACGCCTACTTCTGCATCATTTCCATAGGAATTCAATAGCAAGAGGAAACACTATGAACATGGAGCTCATACTGTTTGTTGTGCAGTATGATGGATAAGTCCTTTGCTCTGACATAGAAGTCTTTAGGTGTCTTCTACTCTCCATGAAACTGGGATGACCTAATCTTAGCTTGAAAGTGGAGTAAAATTTGGAACCCATCCCAGTTCCTGGCAGCTTTTGGTGATGAGGATGGGGCACTGACACAGACATGACTTCTGAAAAGCAAAGTACAAAGGCTCTTCAGAGGCCAGGTAAGCGCACATAAGATTTTATATCAAGTGGCTAACTCTTGTGGTGTGTGGAGAGTAAAGGCTCCCACTGAAGAGCATGCATCTTATCTGTTAATGAAGCTTAGAAGCGGAGTGAAAATAAAGACAATTGAAACAATCTAATTATTTTGCATGAATACTCAGAAGCTAGAGTGCTGGAACATATAGTAGTTCCATTTTTAGTGATTTCAGGAATCCCCGTAGTAGCTGAGCCATCTTGTATTTTCATCAACAGTGTTGTGTAATTTATCCAAAGGAATTGAAATCAGAATCTCAATGAGATAGTAGCACTTCCATGATCATTGCAGCACTATTCACAATAGCCAAGATGTCAAAACAACCTAAATGTCTGTCCACAGATGAATTAATAAAGAAATGTGTCATATACACACAATGGAAACTAGTTAGTCTTTAAAAAAAAAGAAAATTCTGCATTATATGACAGCAAGAATGAATCTTGAGGACATCACATAAAGAAAAATAAGCCAGTTACAGAAAATTACTGCTATTTTTAGTGGAAATGATTCCATTTATATGAGAATCTAAGGTAGTTAAATTAATAGAATCAAAGAATGGAATAGTGTTTGCCAAGGGCTGGAGGGAGGGGGGATTGGGGAATTAGTAGTCACCAAGAAAAAGTTTTAGATAAGCAAGATGAATAAGTTCTAAAGGTTTACTCTGCAGTATGGTACCTATAGTCAATAATAATGTCTTATACACTTAAAATTTCTTAATAAGATAGATTTTATGTTAAGTATTCTTACTATCCGAGAAGGAAGGAAAAGCAAAGCAAAGCAAACAAGCTGCCTAAATATTGCTTTGATTTTTGTTTATTCTTCTTTGGGGGTTGGAAAGAAAAAGGAATGTTATCCTGGGGTAGCAAGAGGATGTGTCAGTTAGGCAGCAAGCCCACCCAAAAAGCAGTGTGTCTGCAGCTTCTAAGTGAGGGAGTGCCCAAAGCTGGTATTTAGGCGCTTCAAATTAAAATTCTGTTTAAGGGGAACTGTGAGCAGCTGTCATATTGCTTGAAAATAAAAGTAAATGTGTCTTGTTTACTTTGTTAGAGAGTTGCTGTCTTTCTCTATGACCTGTGATCCCTCCCTGGACCTCTACCTTAATCTCAGTTACTTTAGGGAAAAACATAGGTTTGGGGATAAGGTCTTCCTGTCCCAATGAGGACGAAGACATGGCACTTGTCTGAGTAAGTTGGTAATCTTGGGGTGGTACAGAGGTCAGAGAGGTATCAAAACTTTTATGGTTGTATTAGACAGAGGCATGAAAGTCACCATTCAGCCTATTTCTGCAGGCAGAAGTGTCATCCAGATCCAACTGATGTGTTTTGTGCTGGATTCACAACCAGAGGGAGAATGTAAGGGTTTGTAGGTGGAGCCCTAAGGGTCAATTGAATGCACTGATTTTATTGCTTCTGTGTTTGAATACACAGTATGATTTGTTGTACTATGCGCATGTCCATCCTTATCCCAAAAGTACCAGAGGTAAACATCCCAGAGGAGGAAGAGCTGCAGATAGAGAAGTCCTAGTGGGACAAATTTCTTTGCCACTTTCTACCTATGTATATTTTAGTATGAAAGTCTGTGTCCATGGTCCGAAGTTTTCACTATATAGATGGTCTTTTTTTGACAAGTCAGAATCCTCATTCCAACTGTCCTGAGTATGCCATTATCAAAGTCTTTAAGCTGGGGTGGCCGAAAAATCCTGACAAAATCAAAAGACCTTCTTCTGCTTGCGAAGTAAAGTATCTTGGATCTACATGGGCAGATTTACAATTCTCAATTCTTAACCAACAATCAAATAAAAACTAACATTTTTTAAGCCCTTATTCACACACACACACACACACACACACACACACACACACACACTCAAACAACATTACTCAGTCCATTGGATATTAGAGATAGTACATGTCTTTGTAACTATTTTTTCTTTCTCTCTCTCTCTCTCTCTTTTTTTTTTTTTTTCTAATTGGAGCTCTGGAGAAAGAGTTGCAACATATTTCTAGAGGCACTCCTTGGGATTTTGGACTCCTGGTCTCCCCGACTTGGCTGTCAGTTTAATTCCTTTTCAAAAGCACCTATTAGTTATTTTCAGATTCTTCAAAACAGCAGGGGATCCAGTGAGACATTAAGAACTTTAGGCCTGATATTTACATATTTGGATTGGAAAACTTTAACTAACAAGGTATGAGAGGCCAAAAAATCTTAGCTTGTGAAATGGAAATGGTAAACTTAAGAACAAAACAAGATTGGCCTTACTTTAAATGAAAAATTGGCAGCCAGGCCTTTTAGGGGAATCTTTATCTCTCATAGCTCAGATAAAAAGCTGCTGGCTTAATTTGGTTCTGAAGCCAAAGAAATTCCTGGAAATGCCTGGGTCTAGTTCACTGGTGCTTTAGATTAACAAAAACATGATAGTATCCATTGGGCTGCTGCAACTATTCAAGTCACCATCAGTTCTGCATAACCCAAAATGTAAGTGGTCACTTTCATTGGTAGACAGACTCAAGGCTGTGAAAGCTCTAGCCAATACTTTCTTGATGAACCTTGTTACACTCATATAGAGTTTTAAGCTGCTGCAACAACTGAGTTATTTGTCCTGACATTTGGAATACTATAAGGACTAACAGATTAAAGAGACCCCTGTTAGGGTCATAAACTCAGAGATTTCCATTACAGTAATTGATCAAATTGTCTAGGCCACTGTTGGAGATGCCCAACCCAAAGGCTCATTCCCTGATGGTTCTGAAATCAAACCTGCTGATCCAGCCTGCACCACCTAGATTACCACGATTGCTGCCTAAATCCATCATCATGAAACATCCATCATCATTTCTACTAAGTAGAAAGTAAAGCACTCTTTGTTTATGATGTGGAGGCTTGTTCATCTACCAAAAGCTGACCTGTTTAACATAGAGTGGAAGAGACCACATTATACAAGGAATGGTCCCTACCTGCTACTGATGACTGTGTAGACTTGAGCTATCTGTTGTGTCTTACTATTGTTGACATTTTTTCAGGTTACTCTCATCTGGCTCTGACCATACCACTATTCCTCTTAAAAGTATTCCAAGCCATGTTTATGTGTCAGAATATTTACTGTAATTAGTGTTTCCATTATCACAAAAGTCACTCAACAATGGGATGATACTCAAGATATTTAGTGGACCTCTACCCTCCCCACTATGCACAGGAATCTGGTATGGTTGAGTGTTTAAACAGCCACCTAAATAAGATGCAAAAACATATATATATATGTTTTTCCTTACCATCTAATCTATACAACTTAGTAAGGCAGTTTGATGT
Organism: Mustela nigripes; assembly: GCF_022355385.1. Classification (NCBI taxonomy): domain Eukaryota; kingdom Metazoa; phylum Chordata; class Mammalia; order Carnivora; family Mustelidae; genus Mustela; species Mustela nigripes. Next base: position 58,611,057 of record NC_081571.1, read on the forward strand.
TTGAATGCAACCATTCTCAGAAGAGGGTCATCTTTTTGAAGCTGCCTCTTGAGTGATACTGGGACAAAAGTAGCAGGAACATATATGAACCGATTTTGAAAATTAAAAAAAAAAAAAATCAAGATCCATCTGACTAATTATTATCATGGCCTGTCTTTTCCCTAACAGCAAACTGAGACCAGGCTGGCTGTTATACTTATTGGGTGGAAACCTCACTCAAAATGACCCTAGGAAATTCAAGCCTAATTCAAAATACTTACAAACTAAAATAACAACAACAAAAAAAATCAATTAATACACCCCAGAAAACCCCTCATAATAAATCAAACATATAGACAAGATCCATATACTGAATAATATAAAATATCAATGATGGAAACCAAAGACGACTTAAATAAAGTAAGAAATACGCTCAGTGCAATAATTATAAAATTCTATTGGTAAGATGTTAATGTTCCCCAATTTTATCAATGGATTCAATTGCCGTCCCAAGCAAAATTCCAGAAAGTTTTTTGTAGATATTCACAATCTGATCCTAAAATTTATATGACAAGTAAAAGCTTGAGCTTTCAGTGTCCCAAACTGAAAACATTTAAGCAAACAATAAAAATGGTAGGAGTGATAGTCTGGAATATAACCAAAGAATAAAATATATAATAAATATAAAGATGTTCATATTACTGTAAATAAATGTTTGAATAAATAAATAGGGAAGAGAACTTTTACTTACAGAAAAATTTCAATTATTAAAAGTTGAAGTAATAAATGAAATTAAATAGTCATTAGAACAGCACAGAAATAATTTCCATAGGCAAGATTAATAAGAATTCTAAAATTAGTTTTATAAATGATATATTTTCAAAGCTTCAATATGTCTCCTCCAAAATATTTGTTGAATAGCACAGAGGGAAAACAGTGACTTTGTACTGAACAATGTGACAGGTACCAACCTTAAACATGGTATCAAGATCAATATTAGTGGTGATGAGACATATCAATACCATGTGTCATATAACGTGTTAGGAAGGGCACATTAACTATGATGTATATACCTCCAAAGAAATCCGTGGCCTCTATCACAGTAAACATAAGACAAACCCAAATTGAGGGACATTTTCCAAGGCACCTGGTGAATACTCTTCAAAAGTATCAAGGCCATGAAAAGGTCATGGGTTAAGTACTGCTAAAAGTCAATGTAATACCAGTAATTTCTTAGTTTTGATAGTTCTACCATAGTTATGTGAATTACTAACAACAGAAAATACAGAGGGAATGAATTCAGTTAATATGTATCTATTTCTTCCTATCTACCTATCTATCTATCTATCAACCATCAATATCAGAGATTGACTCTATCCCAATAAAAAACCACAACCATTTTTTCCCCCCAAATGGCTACTCAAATAGAAAATGTACAGTTTACCATGTTACTATATACATTTACATTTCTGGAAATTGTATTGATTGGCACTTGGCCTTCCATTTCCAGATCTTTATTTCTGCTTAACTTGCACAATTCATTTTCACTTAAAACAGCGAAAATATGTCTATCCTAGTACCTCTTTCTCCAACTTTGGCTATCTTTTTTCTAAATATCATACAATTTTGCTTTACAAAGTCTGCATAGATGTTGTCCCTTATTTGTGTTAGAGTTTTTCTCTTAATGACTAAGGTCAATTTTCCTTGAGCAGACTCTTTGTAATTATATATTCCTTTCTACAGGTATAGTAACTACACACATATTCTTAAAAGTGATACATATACCTTCTTAATAGGTTAAAATGGGACTTGATAGATTTGTTTACTTTTCTCTGGAGCTCTTCCTAACTTGATCCATCCTTCTTTTTGATGTTCTCCCTAATGTCTGTGTCTGTCCATTCCCATAAATTATGGATTATATGTAGTATTTTTTCCTGAGTAAAAATAATATATTCCTAACTGGGTAAAGAAAGGTCTATTGTAGTCCCATGAAAATTGCTGTGTACTATATATCATTTAATATACTTTTGGAATCAGTGGCTCAGAATACTTACATGACTCTTTTAAGTATTTTAAAGATTATAGAGGACTGTCTGAGTAAAGAATTGAGCATGCATTAACTGCTTAACATATTAACATGGATAGAGCAGTTAAGTGTATTAAAGACGTGAAATTTCTTTTGCCCACTTTGCTACCAAGATTTCAAGAGACTACAATCTTTTCATAGTTTTCAGTTTTGTATTAACTAGGTAGACTTTTTCATAAACTTTTTATATGGGAAGTTTTAATGTTAATATGATTAGTTTACATGAAATGATAATGGTAAGAGAAAAGTATCCTTAAAACCCTGTTGTATTTTCTTCCTTTTAGAAGAAAGTAAAAATCATGTTATCTGGTAGGTGTTTTTTTTTTTTTTTTTTTGACATCCTTTACGAGATTATAATTGATATTTTAAATTTTTAAGTGTGTAGGGTATGGAATTTGGTGAGTTTGGAGATAAGAATATATTCATGATGCCACCCCCACATTCAAGGCAATAAACATATCAATCACATCCAAAAGTTTTCTTCTGTCCCTTTGAGTCTTTTGGTTTGTTTTGGTTTTGTTTTGTTTACTCTGAGCTCTAACCTCTCAGATTTCTTAAGATATAACTTTTAAAAATAAAAATCATACATAATTTAAGGTATATAACATGATGATTTAATATTCATATACATAATGAAATAATTACTATAAGTAAGTTAATTAATGTACTTCTTCAAACACTCTCTTGGCCTTTTAAGTGCACAATACTGATTGTTGTTAACTATTGACACTATGTTCTACAGCAAACTCTAGGATTTATTCATTTTGTATAACTGTAACTTTATAGCCATGGTATAACAACTCCTCATCTCCCTTCTCCCTGCATCTCATCCTCTGGCAGCCACCATTCTATTTTCCATTTCTATATGCTTCCCAGACCAAAACTTAATAAAGCTGTGGTTAGAGATGGTCTTCCACTGAAAGAAATCTACATTTCTCCTTTGACCCAAGTAACTGTCACAGAGACAAAATTTTGAGTTGGTATTTCGTATATATTGTACTTCATTTATCAATTGAAGCTACTCTATGTATTATAGGAGAGTCTAAATGGCCTGAAAAAATACAGAGTATGATTATGTCTGCCTTCTTCATTTGGCTGTTTCAAGAATAAACTTATCCACATTGTATGTTTAAAAGAATGTCTGCCATATATTAGGTATTCAACAGCTGTTACTTTTGTTTACTTCCAGCTATCACCATATCATTTTTGTTAATAGACTTAAAGTAAGGATTTTCCTAACACAAACTCCCTGACTTTATTTAATCAAGATCATTATTTGTAATATAATTACTATTGTTATTTTCCTGGCAATATATTTTTCTTTTTGTCTCCTTCATTTTCAATTTTATATGGCGGAGTGTGTGTACATAAGAGAAAGAGAGAGAAAGACCTGGAATATTTTATTAAATGCCGATCATTAAGTTCATGTAACAAGTTCAATTTATGTAACATGTTCATTTGCAAACACAGCAAATGAGTAATCAAGAAGAGATTGGTAGGGGGAACAGATGTATGAGTTTAAAGATACTGTGTTAGAGATCTATTCAACATCCAGTATGCAATTCTGAGTCTAAATTTGGATTCAAAAGCACACATCAAAGCCATATTAAAACATATAAATAATTTCACCTAGGAAGCTAGTGTAGACAAAGAAGAGGCGCACGGATTAAACATTGACTTTTTCTAGTAGTTGAAGATCTTAAAAAGGAAGAAGACATAGCAAAGAACTGAGATGGAATGGCCATTGATTTGGCATGGAGTGTAAGACTTGCTCTGAAGTCAAGTGAAGAACATTTTTCTAAATGGAGAGAAAAATAAAGAGAGCTGAGAAATAGCCATTGCCTTTGGAAAGATGGAAGTTAATGACCTTAACAAACATGATTTACTTGTGTTTTAGAGTTAAAAGATCGGCTATAATGGACTCAGGGGAAAAGGAGAGAAGGGGATATAAAATTGAGAGTACAGACAACTTCAAATTTGCAGACAGTAGCTAAGGTGGATAGAATTGTACATACCCATTAGTATATTTTTAAGTCCATGAAATGCCATATTGTCTATAAATATAGCAATACATTCACACATTTCATTTTGGTAGGAAAATTGAAAACATTCTTATTTAAATTTTTAATTGACAGTAGTCCTTGCAATTTGAGTAATTATAGAAATAACCTTCATAAGAAAGCTCCCCCCGACAAATAGTCAATTCATTGATAACAAGTGTGGTTATCTAGCAGTCATCTAGGACCATTAATTTGGCATGCAAATAGGGACTTATCATTGTCAACCAAGAAATAGAACACACTGAACAAATACAAAAATTCCATGGTTAAAAATAAAAGTGATATTATTCTGTCCTTAGGCAGTAGATACAAGTTTATCTAATAATTATTTCTGTCAAAAAAAGGACAAAGCATAAAACAATCACCCAGAAACCATAATTTACCTCAAGCAATAAATGTGTTAATACTTCCAATATTTCAGTTGCATTGACCTTCTATGTTGTATCAGTGACCACATCATATTTTTCACTGATTTAAACTGGATCATATATTTATTAGAGTATTTTAAAATGATTTATTGATTAACTGAAAGTCCTTTTTTAAAATATTACATCATAAGATCAGTCACTGAAAATAAATCAGCACATAGCTTAAACATGTTTTTCCCAGAGGGTTATTTTTTTGTGTAACTCTGAGGACTACATTTTTCTTTTCTGACAAGGACTAGTATTATTTTATTGCAGAAGAAAAAGGCTTATTTTGAGAAAGACAAACATCTTGAAATTCTACTATAAAGATGTATGAATCACTGTTTTTTACTATTATAACATCCCTTACTTTATTTAACAATGAACGGTTGCCTGAGTCACTGTGAGTGCTTTAAAGGTCAGATAAACTCAGCAGCAGTAAAAATATTTCACATTCAATAACAAAAATATGACAAAAATAATAATATTACAATATCTCAGAGGTTTATGTTGTTGCTTGTGAATATTTTCTTTGTGTTAGTTTAAATAATTATTGTTAAAGACTCATACTATATCTTGAATTTTAAAGTATCTTTCTTTGAAGATTAACCTTATTTTTTAGTGTAACTTTTTAAATTAAAAAAAAATTTAAATTGTTTTTTTATAAACATATAATGTATTTTTATCCCCAGGGGTACAGGTCTGTGAATCACCAGGTTTACACACTTCACAGCACTCACCATAGCACATACCTTTAATGTACCTTTGATAATGTAGTTGTAAAGTTACTGGCCAAGAACAAAATTAATTTTGTTGTAAGAGTACAGAGAAATATTTTGAGAAGCAGAAATAGTTTGAACAAATGTGAATGGATTTTCAAAACTCTATGAAAATTTTCCTTATGATTAGAGGCAAGGAACATTAAAGAATTTTAATATAAGTACAGGTCAGAAAGTGCCAAAGAGATAAAATTTACCTAAGTATGAAAGTATGTATTGGCTAATTATAATTTGCAGGATCCTTAAGTAAGTTGGCCATGAAGCAGCATTATAGAGAACAACAAACTATATCCCTACCCGTGAAAATTTATATTTTGGCAACAGCTTAATCTGAGTACACTTATGTAAGGAGAATGTAAGAGTAAAATGAATAATCTGTTATGTATAGCACAGTGTGATGGGGACTGAGAGGGTATTGTTTGGATGAAACACAAAATGTAAGTATACTGGCAGAAAAAATATGTTATATTAGAAAGTTAAATTGGTCTTCCTCAAATAACTATCAAATAAACTCATCTGATGTTCACAATATTACCACTGATTTTTTTTTTAGAGGGAAAGGGTACAGAGTTTCTCTTTCTATTTCTCCTTACACAAAATATTAAAATGTTCTCATGTCTGAATTTCCATAGTATAGTTATAGCACATATTCCTATGAAAATATTTTCTAAATTACAATTCTTATTATGCCTTTTATGTATTGCTAACATTTCTTATATTCTATTAGGTTGAATTTAGCAATGTGGTATAGGTTTTTAAGATAACTGAGATATGAAGGAAAGATATTTATAAATATGCATGCATGCAATATGAAAGCCAGTGATTAAGAAATAATCACTATTAAAATTTAGATAAAAATAGTAAAATTTAAGAAGATTCATTTAACATACCTGACTCAAAAATAAATGAAAATTTTCATAACCATAAATAAATCAACCTGGGAATTAAACAATTTCAATTAAAAAGGACAAAATGTCTCATAGAAAAAACATACAACCTAAAAACAGATGATCTTAAAGACTCATAAACTTTTCTATATACGAATAAAATATTTTTTCATGGAAAGGGTACACACTGTCAATAACATCATAAACTTATGTGCAAATATCTCAGATAAAATATTAGGAAACCAAATTAAAAATATATAAAAATATAAAAAATAGCATATATGGATCAGTTTGTTTTGATGGAAAATCTTTGTTTTCCTTGCTACCGATAGAGTATGACTAAGAACCCTAGTTTTGTTTGTAAAAATATACTTCCTTTACTTCTGTGTCACAACACTGTCTGAACTTGCAAAGTATATCTGAAAGCATTTTTTTATATCAGTGTCACTAACAATAAAGAAGCTATCTGTTATAGACTACAGAGGACATGACTAATTTATAAATGTGAGATACCTCTCACCAGTGATGTGTTTCAGATATGTGATATTATTTTTTCCACTTTAAGTATGATAAAAAGTGTCTTCTTTCTTTTAACCACATGATGAACTTTTCCAAATTTGCTCCTCTACTTAAAGCTGGTCTTTAAGTACTAGTCACTTGGATCTCTAACATTTCTTTTATAGAAGTATTAGGGAAAAAATGATTTAAAAAGAATTAAAGTTATCATAGGATATTTTCACCTGATATTAAAAATATATTTCAATTTTGGAGTGCCTGGGTGGCTGAGGCATTAAATGTCTGCCTTCAGCTCAGGTCATGATCCCTGGGTTTTGGGATCGAGCCCTGCATTGGGCTCCCTGCTTGGCTGGAAGCCTGCTTCTCCCTCTCCCACTCCCCCGGCTTGTGCTCCCTCTCTCGCTGTGTCTCTTTCTGTCAAATAAATAAATAAATAAATAAATCTTTAAAAATATATATATTTCAATTTATGTATTTGTTATATTTGTTTCAAACTTTTAAAATATGCTTTTCTGCCCATTTCTTATGTTTATAAAAATAAAAAATTAAAAAAAAATTAAAAATTAAAAAAAAGGGAATTTCAAAATAAAGTTGGTAGAGGTTTAAAAAAAAATAAAATAAAATAAAATATGCTTTTCTAATATGACCATAAATTTTTAAATTAAAAACACTTCAAAAATCAGAAAATATAGAGCAATAGTGGAGAAAGACAATTTTAAAAGACATTTGATATATTACTAACATTTATTTACAAGGACTAATAAGCTGGTAAATGTTTAAGAACCTTCTTTGGAAGAGAAAACAAACGAAATTCTGATTTGTGTCATTGTTATTTTTCATGGTAAACATAAAATACCCCTACCAAAGCCAACTGCAAGCAACTAACATAAAACCAATTAGCTCAAGAGAATTCCCGAATGTTTAACAATGGTCTTTCACACTCACTAATATGAAACAGATCTAACATATCTTTGGAACTTACATATATTTTTTAAAATAAAATTATACTGAATATTTGCACTTCAGCACTGAAATCTCAGTGCACATTTAAAGTGCAGTAAGGTTAATGCATTCAACTTTGTCTGAAATTCTTTTGTATGTTCCTATATATTCCCTATATTCTATAATTTTTTTGAAAATATTTCAAAAGGAAGGTAGTTCACAGAATAACTAAACTTCATTTTTACTTTAAAAATGATTTACTATAAGATTATTCATAGTATATATCTGTCTTGTTTTCTATGTTCACATTTTCCTCATTAAAATGTTCACATAGGTTTGATAGAGTCTGTGAAACTTGACTAAATAATTTTAAATCTAAATTTAAGAATTACACATGAAATTCATTCACTTGTTTTCCATTTCTTAGTTTCTAAGATAACTGGCAGATAACCACAGATATATTCACCTCTTATCACAAAGATAATGATGCCCACAGCAGTTCTGCAATCTCTTCTTGTCAGTTACTACATATGTAGAGCAAAAAGACTCTTGTCACTGCAGTATTATCTCATCAGCACCCTTGAATACCTCAGCAGGTATGCCATATGCCATCAGGCTTTGATTCTTTACAATTTTAAAGGCTCTAATGCAAAGCAGATCTTGATCAATCTTTTAGTTTAGGAAAAACTTTGTATCTGTCATCAGATAGAAAGCCAAAAATACGATGCCTTTTAGGTAGGTATTATACTAGTCATAATATCAGTCTGCTACTATCATAAAACCTTTCTTAGATTTTTATAGTATCTTTAATATCTAGTAAGTAAGGTATTAGCAGCTATAAGTAAATAATGATCAATTAAAGGTATGGGGTACTAAAATTGTGGTAAAAGTAAAATCTACATATAAATTATGAATCAAGTGATATTGAGATAAATTTCTTTTTCAAGGAGTAAAAAATATTCCCTGTAACACCTGTGTACTCTGTGTAGGAGATTCTTAAGAATTTGATTGACCATGGGCCATTTACTCTGAAAATGCACATGCATAAAAATGTTTATCTCCTCCCTCAAGAGTTTTACCAAGACTCAGAAGCCACCTATAAACTTAAAATTAAGAACAATTGCATAATTATGTTTACCACTACAGTAGATTTAAAATATTACTAATTTACTTTCCTTGTAATTAGTATATGTTGCCATTAGGAACACAAGAATAATTTTAACATAATATTTTGGTATGAAGACTCACTGTTATGAGAAAACTTTTTTTTCAAATTTTAAGAATTGATTTAAATACTAATTTTTAAAAAATTCAGTCTAATATAATTGACATATTAAAAAAAGTAATTGGTGAAGAAAAACAGTGTAAGATATATGACATATTCTGAAAGTAACCATAATTTCCTCCTCACATAATACCATTCTCATGTAATTTTCACCTTAACAGGATAAATTTAGTCCCCATTCCTAAAAATCTGGACTGGTATTGTGATTTCATTTGGCCATTAAAACACAGAAGCATTTTACTTAAATGAACGTGGGCTATAAGAGGATGAGAATAAGAAGATGAGAACTTCTCAATAAGAAGATGAGAACTATCTTAGCAGAACCATCATAGACAAGCCAATCCCTCACCCCATGATAACCTAGGAATGAGCTCAGCCAAGTTCAGCAATCCTGGCCAAAATAGGGATAAATGCCTAGTTCGTCCCAGACCATCATCCACTCTCAAAACCATGAATTAAACAAATAGTGTAGGGGCATCTGGTTGGCTCAATTGGTTGAGCAACTGCCTTAGGCTCAGGATTGAGTCTCACATCAGGCTCCCTGATCAGTGGAGAGTCTGCTTCTTCCTCTGACCCTCTCCCCTCTCATGCTCTCTCTCTCAAGTAAATAAATAGAATCTTTAAAAAGAAATGGTGTTGTTCTACATTTGGGGATTTTTTTTAATTGCAAGCTAACTTTAAAACGAAGTAAAAATGAGAATGAAAGCTTTCATTGAATCTCTGAGGAAAAAAAAAGTATATGTCCATGTGAGGCATGAGCTGGTAGGTAATTTTAATAACCACAACACATATGCACATAATGTACTTCTAGCTCCTATACATATTACATGTCAGTATTTTCTTCAGTGTTATATTGTTTCTTGGTCATATCTCTTTTTACTGCATACATTCAGGAAATAGTTCTGGAAATGCAATGCTACTTGGAACAGGATGGAGGACCTCTGCATACACTTTTTCATTCAAAGATATTGCGCACTCAAGATGCACAAGGAAAAAAAATGGTATTTATACAAGGATTAAATTCTTGAATTTGTAGGCTGAATTTTAAAAGTGGAAGAAAGAAGGAAGGAAAAAGGTAGAAAGGGATGGATGTAGAGAAGGAAGAAGGGAGTGAAAGAAGACTGAATATCTTCCCAACTCATCTCATTTAACCGTTGATGGTAAACGGCCTACATTGAATTTCAGAAGCCCATCCCCAAATCACAGATTTTTATTCCTTTGATCCATTTAAGCCAATATCAGGCTTATATATGTTATCAATTAGAGGTTCTTCAAAATAAATATAAAGTTTAGATGAACTTTATAATCCCAAGGAACAATGCATTGAAGAGAAAATATATATTCTATGTGGTATGAATAAAATATTTATTTCTTCTATTCTGCCTTTTTTCATATTATGATGCCTATCATGAGCTCACTATGCAAGTTTCTTGATCTAATATATAACTGTATTTTTAGAAAATAGATTTTATAGGAAATGTGAAAAATAGAAGTTTTAATATTGGGGAAAATATTGATTAAAATAATGACATGATTAAATATATGAAATCATAAAGTAACATAACCTGAAATTAAATAAAGGATTAGAACAGAGCCTGATATAAGAACCCAGTAAGAAATGTAAATAAAACAAAGCCTTTCTACCTACAGGAAAGATTTGAACATGCATAAACTACAAGTAGTGAGATAGGTAATCTATAAGAAAATGATTGTAAGGAATGCAGTGTAAAGGGTAAAAGGGATCAAATTGATTAAATGAAAGCATATATCCCCACAAAGGAGAATTATGGCCTTATATACCAATAATTGTTGTAGGTGAATAATACAAATTAACAAATTGAGCAGAAGTAGTAAGTAAAGATATAGTGAAACAAGAAGCTTGTGATCAAGAAAGCTGGTTCACACATTATTTTCAAGACAATTTAATGAAAATATGCCATCAATGCTTACTCATGTCCTAGTGAATACTAAACCAGCAATAAGAGAACAAAGTCACTGTAACTGTGGAGTGAGGTGAGCAGGTGGAATGTGAAATTATTACTGGTAAAATATACAAAGTATCTCTCAGGCTTTTGACAAGTTATAGAAAGCTGAAACAATCGCAACTATGCATTTTTACATACCTATTAACCAATTATTTCTCTTTTGTTTGCCCATCATATTTTATAATATGGCTCATTCTCATCAGTTATACCATAGGTAATCTATCAGTAAGCAATCTTGCCCTGAGTGTGCTGCCAGGGAAGTTTTGAATTTTAAATAGCTAATGATATACCATTAGTTAACCAACTGGCCCTTATCTTGACCAAGACTCAGTAGCAATCCCAGAAGAATCACTAGAAATAAGAACACTTTCCCAGTCGACTTGTAAATTAACTCTGCTCTACATAGTCCATCTTGCCGATTCTGTTTCTGAATTGTTTGTTATTTTTTTTTCTGCATATTTGGCACTTGGAGATGAAGACTTTCCTCTGCCTTATGTTTCTTTTAGCTGGACCTAGAGCCAAATTCTCATGAGACAGATTTAATAGGAGAAAATCAAATTTAATAGGCTTATGTATGAGGAATCCACACAAACCTGGAATTTCAAAGATAATGAGGTAACAAACAGGAAGCTTGTGTGAGCTAAGGAGATAAGTAAGGGGCTTCAGATACATAGGAGAGAAAGCTCATTAACAAGAAAGTGAAAGATGTTTGGAAAAACCAGGTTGCTCTATTAGGAAGGTAGGTTCCTAAGGTAAAGGAGAGTCTCCTTTCCAATGTAAATTTAGGCAGATGATGAGCAGGCAGAGAGCTTTTCCTGCATCTGCTGAGTTTTGATTATTTTTAACTCAAAATAATCCTTATACCAAAGTGGCCCATCTTGGGGCAGCCTACCCTGGATCCTTACACAGTATTTATAGAACAAAATAAATAATAGGACACATACTAATTATTTGCATCTTCCAATGGGGTGCAGCTATTTCTTTAAAAATACATTTAAGGTGCACCTGGTGGTTCAGTCCACTGAGTGTCTGTCTTCAGCTCAGGTCATGGTCCCAGAGCCCTGGATCAAGCTCCATGTTGGGCTCCATGGTCAGTGGAGAGCCTGCTTCTCCCTTTCCTTTTGCTTACTGTTCTCCCTGTTTGTGCTCTCTCTCTGTCAAATAAATAAATAAAATCTTAAAATAAAGATACATTTAAGTTTACCAAATAAATATTTAAGCACATTGGTTTCATAACCATGCCCCAAATTGACTGCTCTTTTAAACTTCCTTCCAGGGACACCTGGGTGGCTCATACAGTTAAGTGTCTACCTTGGGCTCAGGTCATGATCCCAGGGTCCTGAGATAGAGCCCCACATCAGGTTTCCTGCTCAATGGGGAGTCTGCTTCTCTCTCTCCCCCTCTCCCTCTGTGTGCTCTCTCTCTCTAGCTCTCACTCTCCCTCAAATAAATAAAATCTTTAAAGAAAATAAAATAAATTTCCTTCCACCACAGAAATTTGAACTTTATGACAAGTTGATTTAATATGTAATTAAATGATTGGGTTTTTAAAGATTTTTTTTTCAAATATGAGCATCTGGGTAGCTCTGTTGGTTAAGTATCTGCCTTCGGCTCAGATCATGATCCCAGGGTTCTGGGATCCAGTTCTGAACCAGGTTTCCTGCTTCATGGGGAGCCTGCTTCTCCCTCTCCTTCTGCCTGTCACTCTGCCTCCTTGTACTTCCAATCTCTCTCTCAAATAAATAAAATCTTAAAATTTTATTCAAATAAAAATATTTATTTATTTACTTATAAGAGAGAGAGAGAGAGCATGCTCAAGTGAGCACGTGGTGGGAGGGGCAGAGAGAGAGAATCTCAAGCAGACTCCTCATTGAACTCAGAGCCCAACACAGGCTCAGGACCCTGAGATCAAGATCTGAGGTGAAACCATGAATAAGACGCTTAACTGACATCCAAGAGGCCCAAGATTTATTTGTCTTTTCCAGCAAGACAGAAAAAGGGTGCACTCATAAGGGGTGGGGTGGGGCAGAGGGAGAGGGAGATAGAATCTCAAGCAGAAAACCCCCTGAGCATGGGGCCTGATGCAGGGCTGGATCCCATAATCCAGAGATCATGACCTCGACAGAAACCAAGAATCCGATGCTCAACAGACTGAGACACCCAGGTGTCCCTACAAGTAAATGATTGTTAACTAACTTTATCTCCTTGTTTGGCTAATCAGCTTCCATTAGAATAGAATAGAATAGAATAGAATAGAATAGAATAGAATAGAATGTGGGGATTTAAATTCAATCGCCCAGTTCATTTAGTCATCAAAGTATACTATACATTTTGTTTTGTTAAATCAATCAAAATAATTTCATCAATTACAACAGAAATACACACCACATAGCAGTTACCAATTATGAGTTGGACTAAAGTCATTGCAAAACATATTGGTTTGAATCACATTAGTAACTTTGGCTTTCTAAACAAGAGTAGCCCTTGTTTTTAACACATATAGTCCTGAATTGGGGAATAAATTAGTAAGTTCAGTTAAAACTGGATCTTATATCACTTTGGGCATAGCCCTATGTACTATTTATACTGTCTTGTTACACTGAAATGGATTTCTATATGAGCTTTCTGCCAGCTGTGGTCTGACCAGGATCTTATCCAGGTAATCTGTAGCTGCTTTTCTTCACAAATGATCTTCTTAGTAAATAGAACAATTGTTAGTTACATTGTGAGCTTTGATAAAAACTATGTAATACATTGTGTTTTTTTACCCATAAATTCATTTTTTGAATGTTTGTATGGTTAGTTATGTCCCCGGGGGACAACTTCCAAATAGTGAATAAATTCTCCACTTGGTTTCTATCTTCTAAATTTAATGGCCATCAAAATGTTTATTTGATTTTCTCTATTTCTATTTGATTTCTCTCTTTACAATGCCATAAAGTTTACCATAACAAAACACCTTGCCATTTTCATTAATCCAGTAACTACTGCTTAAGAATCACTAAAAAACTCTACATCATTACATTGTTGCTATCTATTCTTCTTAATGCCTCAAGAAACATCAATCTTAATTATGCCCACTGTGTGAATGTTTTTTCCCTTTCCATTAAAAAAACAACCATCAACTCTTTGAGTGCAATTGCTTTTCAGATCCAGTACCAGTTAACCACCTTTGATCTACCTTCTGTAAGCCAAGCTTACTGTTTGGCATCATCCAGTAACTGTTCATGGTCAGTGTCTCTTTGGCTGAAATAGAGTAACTCCTGAAGGGGGATCTAAGGTTGACTCAGCCAAAAGGGCAGTGACCACCAATTCATTTAGTCCCTCTTACTCCAGGGGTCACCAAAGTTGTGTATTCTTCAATACATTGTTTCCACATAACGAAAGAAATTTGCATTTCCATTTCTGTGGGAATGGAATTTGTTATAACCCAAGACATGAGGGTTGTTTCAGCTTACAATATGTATATTCTTCTGTAATCAAAGACGTTTCAATGAAAATTCAGTAACAAACCAACAAATCCTTTTCAAATGGCATGTGTCTAGAAACTACATCAAATTCCAGCAGTAGATGATGAGTGCCAATAACTGGTTTTTCCCAGAGGGTGTCGTCACTGTGGTGTACGTAACAGACATTTCCTATAATTAGTTCTGACTACTTAATTAGCTGAAATTTCCTGATTGCCACTCCCCTCACAACCTCCCAGGTATCCTATACTGTTTTAAATTAACAACTTGAATGGGTTTAGGCAATTCTTAAGGTTCCCATTTTGCTTGCCATATTAAACAGGATGAAGAGCAGATTTGCATTACTTCCCCTTTCCCAGCTGTTTGGTAAAGAAAAACTTCCCGCATTCAGAAATGCCATGAATTTCAATAATGCATTCTGATGAAGGTCAGGCAACAGTTTTGTGAGACTTTCCATTAAGAATCCCCGTTTAAGATATATTTTCATCTTTAAATGTCTACAGTTGCACTACCACATCCCCCAAATTAATTTAAATTTGATTTAATTATATCATCTTTTAAATATTCATTGGCAAGTTTAGAAGTAGTTCTTTAAGGTAAACTTCCTTAATAGGTGCCTGAATGTCTCAGTTAGTTAAACATCAGACTCTTGATTTAGGTGCAGGTCCTGACCTCAGGGTCAGGAGACCTAGCACCCATGTTGGGCTCTGAACTGAGAATGGAGCCTGCTTGATTCTCTGTTTCCCTCTTCCTCTTCCCCTCCCGTTGCTCTCTCTTTCTCTCTCCTTCTCTAAACATAAACAAATATTTTCTCAAAATTATTTGAGCTTCTTGATTTGTGATTTTTAACAATTCTGGAATATACATACCTTACTATTTTTTTTAAGATTTTTATTTATTTATTTGACAGAGATCACAAGTAGGCAGAGGAGATAGGCAGAGAGAAAAAAGGAAGCAGGCTCCCCATGGAGCAGAGAGCCTGATGTGGGGCTCGATCTCAAGACCCTGGGATGATGACCTGAACTGAAGGTAGAGGCTTTAACCCACTGAGCCACCCAGGCGCCACACTTTACTATTTTTTTTTTTTTTAATACCAAATCCTCCCAATTCTCTATATGCTTTTTTCAGCAATCTGATTAGATATTTAAAATCCTCTGGGCCTTTGGCTGTTTAATAGTTACAATTTTTTTCTTTACAATTTACATCATTATGTTTAACTTCTTCGTGTTAATTTTCTTTACATAGACATCATTATGTTTATTTATATTTAGTTGTATTATCAGGCTTACTAATTTCATTTCAATTTGTGGTCAATCTCCAGTTTAAACCATGTATTTAGTGTCTAATCTTCTTTCTCATATTTTTAAATTTCTTTGAAATTAATTTAATTTCTTTGAAATTTATTTGAAATTCTTATATTTTTAATTTCTAGAAATGTATTTGCTATCCTTTAAGTTCTGCTTTTTTCTTTTTGTTTGATGGTATGTTGCATCGTCTTCACATTTCTGATGTTCACTTCTATTTTTTGAACATATTGCACATATGTATTTTATTTTTTATTTTAGTTTTAAGTAGGCTTCATGCCCAGGATGGATGGAGCCCAAGATGGGGATTGAACTCACAAACCTGAGATCAATACGTGAGCTGATATCAAGAGTTGGATGCTTAACTGACTGAGCCACCAGGTGCCCCACACATTTGTGTTTTATTTTTTTAAAGATCTTTTACATTTATTTATTTGACAGAGAGAACAAAAGTAGGCAGAGAGGTAGAGAGAGGGGGAAGCAGGCTCCCTGTTGAGCACAGAGCCCGCTGCAGGGTTCAATCCCAGGACCCTGAGACCATGACCTAGGCAAAGACAGAGGCTTAATGCATTGAGCCACCCAGGCACTCCCACATTTGTATTTTAAATGTAGCATCAAAATTTTTCCGTTATCTTTATTCTTTGGCACCTGATTTTGCTATATGTTTATTTATCTATGATTTGTATTACTTCTGATTTTTGGACATGATAGTTTTAAATAAATTCTTAAATTTATTTTTTATTATGTAACATTTTAGTTGGTGTGCTTAAAGATCTCTGGGAATATATCATATCTCAAAAATTATTTATGTTTGCTGTTGCAAATTACATGAAGTATTTATAAATTGAATCCATTTAAACTAGGACTTCACTTTGAAGTTTGGGTCATTCAGATCATGTTAGGTTCATTCAGGTGAATATAAGTTTGTAATTGTGAATTTGCAGGGAAATTTTTATTTTCCCTCCTTCCAACTTCCACCTAGAAACAAGGTAATTATGGCTCTTAGTGGAGTGTTTTGTTTTCCTCATTTACCCATGAAATATGTTCACCTTTAGAATCTTTGGATTATGTGTCATTTACTTGAGTGCTAGGCTTCATCTGTTTTTCCATGCAACACGTCCTACACCATCCATGTGCTGCATTAAATGCAGTTTCAAGGGAGTAGAGATTCATAGTAGAGATTTACAGTTACCCCAGGTTCAGTGTCCACTCACATCTCTGAAGCTGGGATGCATTTTGTCTCTGGTTTCTAAGAAGTTCCCATATTTTTCAGCCAACTGGTCAGGATTTTTTTTTTTCCTGGACAGGAATTTTTTAAGTGTATAATTATCTACATTTTGAGTGTTTTCTTCTGAAATAATTCCCTTTTGATATTTCTCATGTATCACATCCCCCAATGAAGGAGCACTTATTGTCATTCCTGAAAGAAGCACTCTTTAGAATACTGTCTTACATATGTCATTTGAAATTATGGGCTACTGCATTATAGGGCATTTCACAATAAGGTACTTGTTTGAGTTGAAAACATAGATAGTAGAAAACATAGTCAGTTAGGACCTAGAAATGCTGAAAATATTATGTCAATTATTTCAGTAATCTCAAACATTCATTTCCTGTTTTACATTGGAGGGACCCAGGACATGCTGCCCCAGGATGGCATAAAGATTGTTTTAAGTTCAAATTAAACAAAGCCTAGCAGATCCCTCCCAATGAACTGCCTAAATTTACATTGGAAAGGAAAGCCTATAACAGGAAGAGAGCTATTAACAGAGACTCCCTTTTATCTAAGAAACTTACCTGCTTAGGAGGTCAACCTTGTTTTTCCAAACATTTCCTTTCACCTTCTGGCTAATGAGCTTTTTCTTCTGTGTATCCTCAGGCCCCCCTCTCCCTGGCTCACACAAGCTTCTGGTTTGTTGCCTCATTGTCTTTGAAATCTCATGTCTGTATGGATTCTCCATATGTAAGTCTATTAAATTTGATTTTTTTTTCTGTTAATCTGTCTCATGGCAATTTGATTCTAAGTCCAACTAGAAGAACCATAGGCAGAGGATGGTCTTCCTCCTTGACAATGCCACATACTTCTCTGCATTATACAAATGGAATTTCAAAGTAAAACCCAAAACCTATGCCTCTTCTTTTGGAAGGTCTTCCATGACTATGAAGGAATTAAAAAAAAAAAAAAAAAAAGGCAAGTATGTCTGAAACCAATACATTTAAGTTGACAAATGCTTGGCCATCATGCCCTAAGTAAACTCTGTTCACTTGATTGGTTTATAAGCCTGGTTTGTAGAAAGTTGGTCCAGAATCAATAAGAGGAATTGAGATGAATAAACTGGGAAGAAAGAGTTCTTAGAGTTGAGCAGAAGTGACCCAGTAAAGGAAAGTAACCTCTGTGAGGATACACCCAGAGATTTCCCTCATTTGTCGCTTGCTGGCCCATTTTTTCATCATGCCTCCCATGAAGTGGCATGATTCCTGAATGTGCATGCCCAGAAAGGGTGTTTCCTTCCCTTATCTCTATAGCCATTCAGCATATTTCACATCCTGACCCCCTACCCTTAAATACATCTAACCCAACAGAGACATTTGTTAGAAATCTCCTTTCCCCTTGCTTGGTGCCCTGAAATAAAATCATTTTTCTGTGCTGAAAAAAACAGTGTCATTGTTTGACTTCATGTGTGTATTTGGCAATGCACTGTTGGCGATAATCTGTCTACACCAATATTGTTTCTCATATATATATATATATATACACACACTCACACATATATGTATATATATAATGTTTCATGTATATATATCATAAAAGCCATCATACACTAGATGTATAAATATTCTCTTTACTTTGTTAAACTCAAGCAGCAAGCATGGTGTTGGCACAAGACAGAAATAGACTTTGCAGCTCTAGTTACAAACTTCAGAAAATAGTCATAATATAAAGTAAGACACTGTAAATATAATCCCTTAAAACTATATCATGTTTATACATTTAATAATTTTCATTATATTTGCTTAGTGGTATGCTAAAATATTGAAGAACGGTGACTTCATATATCAAAAGCACTATAAAGTATTTAACTACAATAATTTTTACAATATTTATTAAATTTTAAAAACCTGCAATATATGAAATACTGCCCCACAATTTTTATATATTGCTGATAAATTAACACTCAAAATGCTAATCCTCTATAGTCAAGCTATATGCAATATGTGCTATTCACAGGCTTTTAAAATTTATTAAGATCCTTATTACAAATGAGGAAATATAAAGCTAATTTTGTTCCAGGAGATGATTTATAGCAACATGCTATTTTTATGGTGACTAACATATACACCCTTTACTGAACAAATTGAAGAAAGAAAACTGCAGATAAAATTGTCACTTAGATAAAGTGTTTGCAATGAGTTTTTGCGTGTACTAGAAAACTGTTTTATATATGCTTGTCATAATGCTCTGTTTGCAGTTCAGTAAATATATGGCTTAAGCCAAATAACTGTGTCAGCAGTTGATTACAGATCAATATGTTCACAGTACTGCTGAGTGTTGAATTAAGAGGAAAAAGTTCTGTTTCAGAGACAAATAGCATTGATGACTCAAGAAAACTGTTTCTTCAGGATATACTTCGATATATATAAAACTGTGTTAACATATAGCTTACAATAACTATTTTTTAGATCACTGTTCATTCAAATAACTAGTTATAAAACTTTGATTAAATTATCATATCAAATATATTTAGATTTAGTTTTATGAAGTATCCTTAGGTTGTAATCATCCACCAACGATGTAAGCCAAAATGTAATTTCTTAACAATATCACTTATGCTTTTGTGATTTTTTTGAAATTTTGAGGATTTCAATGTTAACATATATAACATAGCAATTTAATGAATTTAACAATGGGGTAAACATTTCTTGGAAACACCATTCTGATGATGCAACTATCTAGGCTTTTTAAATTTTTCATAGAAGAATAAAGATTTTTTGAAACTTTATTGAACTTTCACCTTTTACATATTACATGATTATTATATCAATAAAGCATAAAATTCTAAGTCAATTTTGAAGTCATAATGTATTTAAATAAATATGGGACATATTTCAAATAGCAGGTACTATGTTAATAATTAAGTATTTCTTTATAAGTCATTTATATCTGCAAATATAGTTTTTCCCCCTAATGACTTTAAAGGAAAATTTTCCTTATAACTATAGGTCTTTTATTATTGAAATTCTCTACAATTATATAGATTCCTGATTCTTTATGATAACCTAATGAAGTTTATAAATTCTGCACTAAGTCACTTTATTTTCAAAATGAGTGATAGATTTTGGAATCATTACTATAATTTTTAAAAGTAGAGAATCTTGTGCATGACTGGCTCAGTCTGTAGAGCACACAACTTTTGACCTCAGGGTGGTAGTTCAAGCCCCACATTGGGCTTGGAGCCTACCTTAAAAAAAAAAAAAAAAAAAAAAAAGTGAATTCCTGGGCCACCTGGGTGGTGCAGTTGGTTAAGCATCCGCCTCTTTGTTTTTGGCACAGATTGTGGTCTCAGGGTTGTAAAACTGAACCCAGCGTCAGGCTCTGCGTTCAGCAGAGTTTGCTTGAGATCTTCTCTTCCTCTCTCCCTGACCCTCTCACTCATGCTTTCTCTCTTTCTCAAATAAATAGAGAAATCTTAAAAAAAAAAATTAGAGAAATTAGTTCTCAGATGATAAATGGCTTATATAAGGCACTCATATTAATAGCAATAGAGATAGAGATAAAGAGTTGGAGAAGAGGTATTCTGATTCTAAATACTATGCTCTTTTACTAAATTTAAGTGAAGAAAAGTACTTGAATTTGCACTTTTGTCACAAGATGTTGCCAGATTTAGCTTAATAATATAAATTATAAATAAAAAATAATGGCATGAACAACTTGAAACATGCAATTTGTATCTCATGCTTTGCAATTAGTATTCAAAGACAGAACTTTTATGAAAACAGTGTATAGTAAGGATCCAAGGCTTTTATAGGGTTAAAAAATGAGGGGTTTGGTAGAATGGGAAGTGTTTCCTTATTTTTGATCATTTGTATCTTCAGTTCTTTCTGTCCTCTTCAGTACTGATTTATTTTTATTTTTATTTTTATATTTTTTACTTATTTATCCCCACTGCTCTGGGTCCTGGAAGACTTCTGTCTTTTCCCTAACCAGTAGAAATCTCTTATTTTTTTTTTTTAATTGAAGTATGATTGAAACACAATGTTACATTAGTTTCATGTGTACATCATGGTGGTTCAAAAAATTTATACATTACTCTATGTTCCTCAAAAGTATAGCTACCATCTGTCACCACACAACACTGTTATAATACCATTGACTATATTCCCTATGTTTTACCTTTTATCTCTGTGACTCGTTCATTCCACAAGAGGAAGACTGTATTTCCCACTCCCCTTCACCTATTGTGCCCATTCTTTCTGATCCCGCCCCTCTGGTAATATATCTTTGTCCTTAGAGTCCTAAAGATGGAAAAAAAAAATACTCAACAGCAATTTTTTGCTCAAATACAGGTTTTCTTGTTGTTGTTGTTTTTCCTTTTTTTTTTTTTTTTTTTTTTTTTTTTTAACTTAGAGAGAAAGAGGGAGCCAGAGTACACAGTAGATGAGGGGCAGAGGGAGGGGAAGACATAGAATCTCAAGCTCCACCCCCAGCAAGGAGCAGATACAGGACTCCATCTCATAATCCTGAGATCATGACTTAGGCCAAAATCAAGAGTCTGATGCTTAACTGACTGAGCCACCCAGATACCCCTTGAATACAGTTTTTAAAGGCTAATTATGCTTAATGGGAGCAGTGAATGGTTAAAGACAGGATACTCTTGGGGCTTAATATTTTGTTGCTAAGGCTAGTGTTAAATGTGAATATTTTACAGAAAAGTTTTGCTCACAGATTTTGGGAATTTAGAAAAGCTAACAGAAATGGAATATATATCCTTTGTTATGAGGAATAAAGGTCCACTTATACAATGGGTATGGTTGAGTAAATCTTGGAATCCTGGAAGTCTTAAACAAAATAAAAACAATAAAAAATTTCTGCTTTATTGTTTTGATGTGATTTCTTTCTCAAATTGAACAGCTCAAATTCCCAATAGAATGGATTGTTTAAATGCACACAAACATAAACACTCACAGTACTATATTTGTAAAATTTTGTTATCATCAAGTATAAAGAGACATTCAATAGAGAAAAAGAGAAAACCTAAAAAGAGTTTCTCATAATTAATGCAGGGTACTAAATAGCAATAAGTATTAGCTTAAAATTCAGCTAGACAATTATTTTAAATTTAGAATCCTGTGTTCTATCACATTATTAGTGACATGTGAAAGCTAAGTAAAGATATTTTCAGACACTGCTTGGGTTCCCTTAGGACTGTCACTTGAAGAGATGCTTAACTAAAATATGGAAGTTAACTATAAAAGGTTAACGCATGGAATATAGGAATAAAAGGACCAAACCAGATAGAGTAATAAAGGGTAGCCCTGGTATAACTGCAGTGTTCTGGAATGAAAACAATGGATATAGAATGAATGAGCATTGTGGTGTCCTTCCAGATTACTATATTCAAATATTTTTAAAAGAACTATTTTTGTGATATCAAGAAAAAATAAATTTAAAATTGTACCATGAATATAAAAATATAGAAAGATATTATGAGTTCACTTTAAAATAATTTTTGAATCATAAGAAGATGCTTAACAAAATAAATACTGTGCACAGATGGTTCTCACTGTTAAGAAAATAATCATGTGTTGTTTACTAGTTTCAAAAAAAATCATCACTTACTAAGTTTATAACAACCTGTACTCTATACAGATACAGATACCTTGCCTATAAAATTAAGCAGTTGTTCCTGTGCATTGAGCATGACAAATTTCATTAAGGTATACAGATGGGAAACGAAGATCACACCAAGCAATCACATTTCTAAGTATGTGCCCAACTGATTTACAACAGATGCACATAAAACAAAAAAATCCAAAACAACAACAACAAAAAGACCCCAAAAGACAAACGAACAAAAAGAAAACCCCTGCATACTGATGGGGTACGTGATCAAAGGAGTGAGACTGATACAAAGCGAAGGTCACGCAAAGCTTCATTTCATGCCAGCACTGAGAATCAAACCTATCGACTGAGGCTGTCTCTTATGGAGAGAGTGACCACCCCCAGCCTCACAGACTAGCTTTTATAGAGCAAAGGCCATGTGGTTGAGCCTGGCCAATGAGAGTTTAACATATAGAGAAAGTTGCATAGTCATGTTAGGTCACAGGCAGGTGGCCTACTGAATTACAATTTACCCTACAGTAGCTGTTTGAACCAGCCTATCACTCTGGTCAGAACTGGCAGCATAGTTTGACGCCCAAAAGGCGGGGTTTACGTTCTTTGGTGGTTAGGGAGATAGTATGTATGCTTTACTGATTGGATGTCTCCACCTGGCCTGACTTATCCTTGCATTCTGGGCTCTGTTATCTTCACCTGACATGACCCGTCCTTGTAGTTGGGCTCTGTTATCTCCACCTGACATGACCCGTCCTTGTATTTAGGCTCTGTTATCAGGGACTGGTTGACCATATTTTACTGGTTTCCGGGACTTGCTTTTAAGTAAGTTCCCCTGGGAGGTGGGGTGGCAGGGTCAGCTTAAGTTTTACTGCATAAACAACAAAATGGCTGTTTAACCAAGATGGAGTCGCTCTGGCTAAGCAGGCCCCTACACATACAAATGTATAGAGAGGTTTCATTCACACTCATCAAAAACCTGATGCAACCAGATATCCTTGAATAGGTGAACAGATTAACAAACTGAGGTACAGTGCTCTCTTTGGCAGCACATACACTAAAACAAACTGAGGTACATTCGTACAATTAAATATTATTCAATAATAAAAATAAATTAGTTCTAGAGCCATTAGAAGACATGCAGGAACCTTAAATTTATATTGGTAAATGAAAGAAGACAGTTTATAAAGGCTACACCATATATGGTACCAGTTTTAGGGCACACTAGAAAAGGCAAAATTATAGCCAAGATAAAAATGGCATGGGTCACTATAGATTTAGCAGTTGTTACGGGCTGAACTCTGTCTCCCAAAATTCATGTGGAAGCCCTAAACTCATAGTACCTGAGAATGAAACTATAATGTAAGATATTTTTACAAAGGTAAGTTAAAATGAGGTTTTTAGAGTGAGCCCTAATCCAATTTAATTGGTGTTCTTTTAAGAGGAGATGAAAACACAAAGAGATAGGAGAAGTGTACATATTCAGAAAGAAGACCATGTAAAGAGGTAGCAAGAGAATGGCTATCTGAAAGCCAAGGAGAGTGACCTCAAAGGAAACCAATTGTTCTGGCACCTTGATCTTGGACTACAAAACTCCAGAGCCATTAGACAACAAACTGCCATTTTTTAAAACCACCTAGTCTGTGGTATAGTGTTGTGGCAGTCCTAGCAAAATAAGTTGAGGGAAGTGGGGGGACACTGAATGACTAACACAAAGGAGATATTTTTTAGGGGTAAAAGTATTCTATATGATATTGCAGGATAAATTAACATTCTAGTTGATAAAAATTTTTTCCCCACAAGGGTATGGGTTAACAATTATGATAACACTATACATAAATGCTGTGATTCAACAACTGAGTCAACTGAAGGCAGAAAGTGGGAGCCATGTTTCTCACTAGTAGAATGGGAGGTTACAGAAAAGCAAGGAGATAAGGCTGTACTGCCCAAGTGCTGCTAATGGATTAGAGCTGGAGACAGCAGTAGAAAATCATTTTAGCTAATATAGTTACAAATATTATACATATATAATTATATATGTATACAAATTTATTTATATTTTTATATTTATGCTTAATGTGTATATTCACATATCTAGATATATATTTATAGATACTAAAGATATACTTATAGATATTTGCATATATTCATGTTAGTATGGAATTTAAATATTTCATTAAATTGTGTGATTAAGAAATAGATTTATTGGGCGCCTGGGTGGCTCAGTGGGTTAAGCCGCTGCCTTCGGCTCAGGTCATGATCTCAGAGTCCTGGGATCGAGTCCCGCATCGGGCTCTCTGCTCAGCGGAGAGCCTGCTTCCCTCTCTCTCTCTCTCTCTGCCTGCCTCTCCGTCTACTTGTGATTTCTCTCTGTCAAATTAATAAATAAAATCTTTAAAAAAAAAAAAAAAAGAAATAGATTTATTATTTATTTATTATCCCTAAATGTCTAGATAAACATGAACTGTTTTGGCAGTGTACATGTTTCTATTTTTAAAGTGAGCAAATATATAAATATGTCTGTATATATTTATTTATACATTTATATATACATATATATTTATATTTATATATATGTCTACTATATCTTTAGTATTCCTTTCAGTATGATAAACTTTAGACAGGCTTCTCCTGACTGTAGGATCTTTTTACTGGATCATTTACTTTAGAGAAGTTGTAATTGTAAACCCTTTCACTGCCCCTTTGAGATGTAAATACTTTTAAAAACCTCTTGCCAGTCTTACAACCCACAACTATCTCTTTTCAAAGACTTGGGGACCAGGTCTTTAAAATGTCATCATTAAGGAAGATAGCACCACTTTCTGCTTCTGTGGAAGGTTAGAAGTCGAACCTTGCTTAAGTTGTAAAATCACCTCCTGTCAGAAAGAAGTGAAAGTTTAATTTTTTTTTTTTAAGATAAAGCCAACTAGTAAACAGAGATGACATTTGGTATGCCCTTACCCAGCCACTTAAAAAAAAAAAAAAACATAATAATAAATAAAAACTTTTATCTCCCCATTGGAGTCAAGTTTAGACTGAGTTCTGCTCTTTTTTCCTCTACTGCAATAATTCTGAATAAAGCTTTTCTTGGCTGTTTGTTCCCTGCAATTTTTGTAGTCACATATGCCTTCATTTTTATGTTTAAAATAAAACAGCTAATCATCAAAATAGAAAACAGAGAAGAGTATTGTATGAGGAGAAGCTGAAGGCTGGTCACCTGAATGAGGTGAAAATTCAAAAAATAATGTTCTTATTTTGACTCTCTGATGTACCTATCATATCTCCTTAGCCTCCTCTTGGCCTTGACACTTTCTGAGACTTTCCTTATTTTTGATGGCCTTATTAAGTTTGAGAAGTCCTGTTCACTCAAATATTTTGTGGAATCTCCTTCTAATGAGATTTCTTTGATATTTTTCTTATGGTTGGACTAGGTTTATGAGTTTGTGGAAGAAAGATCACAGAGATGAAGTGTCATTTTAATCATATCATATCAAGAATATATGCTATCAATATGACATAACTGTTAATATAAAGGATGATCACCTGGCCGAGGTAGTTCTTGTCAGGTTTTCGTGACATAAACTCACTCTTGTTTTCTCTCTTTCTATACTGTACTCTTTGGAAGGAAGTCTTTAGTTGCATAATAGTAGTACTCCTTGAGTAACAGAGTATCTACACAAACTATTTGAAATTCTTCAGCATATTTTTACTTTATACTACTGGTTATGATCTAATATTTCTTAATTATATTATTCTCAAAAATTACTTTTTCAGTTGCCTCCTCTGTCCCTTTGATATACCTCCATTGTTGTGTGTGTGTGTGAGAGAGAGAGAGAGAGAGAGAGAGAGAGAAAGACGGAAAAAGAGGTGGGAAGAACATATTCCTTCGTCACTATATGATGGTCCAGGCTTATGTGCATTTTCTGCACCAGTTCTACTAGTAACCAATTTTCTAAGGAACACACTGATTTTCTTCCATTAAAAGATGGTATTAGAGTGTTGCCTGGGTGACTTGGTTGAGTGACTCTTTGTTTCAGTTCAGGTCTTGATCTCAGGGTTCTGAGATAAAGCCCTGTGTTGGGCTCTAAAATTAAATAAATGAGTCTTTCAAAAAAAAGTATTACCAAAAAGAATGGTATTAAACATCAAGATTCTAGGTACTAGGTTTGCTTACTGGCATTGGGGTTTTAATATTTATAGGTCTGTACAGCTAACAAAACAAATAAATATATGCACGTATTACTATTTTAATGTCCTTGGGATCAGTACTAATGCCACCTCATTCATTCCTGAGAATTGGTCATTTCTTTCTTTTTTCCTTTGATTTATGCCTCATATAAGACAATTTTGCTTAACTCAAGAAATTGGACTGTTTTCCCATTTATTCCAGGAAGTTTTATAGTATTTGGTTTTATATTTATGTACATTATCCAGTTCAAGACAATTTTCATATTTAATGCAAGATATGTGGTAAAATTCACTTTTTTTTGCTCTTGAATTTGTGTAATTTGTTGAAAGACTACCCTTTCCAAACTGAATTATCTTATAACTTTCATAAAAGAATCAAGTGATCACGTATGTATAACTCTATTTCTGATCCTTCTATTCTGTTCTGCTGATCCATGTGTCTATGGATTAACTAATATGACACCAATTGATTATTGTAATTATATAGTAAGCCTAAAATAAGGTGCTTGAATACACATTTGTTAGTCTCTTAAAAATTATTTTGGTTTTATATCTTTGTGTTTGAATATATATATATATTTCTTTATTTCAAGAGTTTACTTGAACAAATATTGATTAAAATTGGTCTGTGAAAAATTAGAAGTGGTTAGGTGCACTCCACCAAAATAAGCTCAGGGAGAGATTTCTGTAGTGAAAAGGTGAAGTAAGGAAATTACTGATTGACTTAATCTTAAAGCTTAATTGGTTGGTTGTGATTGGTTGTTCCTATCCTATGTTTTGATTCTGTAACCTTAGACATTTATGGGTCAATTTTTTTGGTTTCCTTACATAGGCCATGACAGCATTAGAACTATATCAGTCTAATGGCCTCCTTGTTTAATTTAACAATTCTTTAATTTTGATCATCCTTTCATGTATGAGAAATTGATCAAAAATTTGGTATTAGCCCCACTCTCAGTCACCATCAGATAGAAACTATTCGTGTCACTTTGTGAAATTCATAGATTATGCTGTCAGATCCCTGGAAGAATTTGTTTTGCCATTCATCTCATTGTCCATTTGTTTCTGTTTATCCAAGTGCAGTGAGGTCTCTAGCTGTACTGTTAGTGGCTGTGAACATGAATTTAAGACCTCTGAGAGAACATAGCATCCAGGAGGGTACAATGATAACTCTTAGGAGGATAAGACCAGGAGACTAAAGTATATTCCTTAGCCAAGGCCTTTATGAACCAAACCATATGATACAAAATACATCAAAGAATGTACCTGAAGGGACATCAATCTGTTTTACTCAAGTGGCTTTTTTTATTCAATTTCTTGTATTTGGTAAAATACCAGAGGTGTTGGTCCAGGTATAGCAAGAAGTATTTGTTATGGCACAGACTCTTTCTTGTTTGGCTAGTAAGTAATCTAGAGCAATTCTATTATTTAAGATCACCTTAGCGAGGAAATCTAGGGACTTTTGCTGTGCATTTATGATTTTAGCAGTAGATTCAGCAATATTTGCTAGAGTTCAGAAGCATTGTTGTCTTGTACATTAAGAGAGAGAGAAAAAAAGCAAGTAGCAAATAGGCAAAAGGAATAAAGTTTTCATATTGGAGATGAAGATCTTCATCCATGATCCTGTGAAAGTCGTCTACCACTGGATGCTGTCTGCTGGAGAGGAAACTCCACAGTCAATTTTAATTTTAGATCTCTGGTTGGGGACGCCTGGGTGGCTCAGTTGGTTAAGCAGCTGCCTTCGGCTCAGGTCATTATCCCAGCGTCCTGGGATCGAGTCCCACATTGGGCTCCTTGCTCAGCAGGGAGCCTGCTTCTCCCTCTGCCTCTGCCTGCCATTCTGTCTGCCTGTGCTCGCTCTCTCCCCCTCTCTCTCTCTGAAATAAATAAAAATCTTTAAAAAAAAAAAAAAAGATCTCTGGTTGGTATGCAGTTCTAAGATCTCAGAGGAGGCAGGATATGGTCCCAAGGTTTAGTGGAGAGAAGGGATTAAGAACAATATTTTTTTTTTCCTGCCAGTCTGATTTTGGTAAAGAAGGAAAAGGAGGAAACATCACCTACATTTCTCTCTTGACCAAACACCACAAATGGGAAAGCAGACTTTGGTAAGAATTCTTATTCTTTTCTGTCTCCTGCCAGTTTTCATAGGATGCAGTCTGCAGATTCCAGAGTGAGTGAAGTATACCAGCAGATCTCATGGTGTTCACCAGAAACTGTACAAGAGGAAACTATTTTTATCCTCTTCTCTTTATAATGAATGTCTGGCTGAGATCCCTTTTTGTCTAGTGTCCCTCATATATGGATAAGCTTATTTAGGTTAAATATCTAGGTTAAAAACTCTCCACTGTGGCCACTATAATTCAAGATTATCTTTGGTAAGTTTAACCTACTTGTTCAATCTTAAAACAAAATTTTATTCAACTGAAGTCTCACACTTGACCCAGACCTGATAAAGTGAGACACAGTATGACCCAGACCTACTCTGATTTCTAAGTCAGGCCCAGTCTAACCTCAGCTGGTTTTTAAGTTGGATCCAGTCCAATTCCAGTTTCCTGACGCAGTCCTGAAAAAGAAATGGTCAAATAAAGTTCAGAGTTCAAAAGCTACAGAATCAGGATCCAGGATCCCAGAGGGACTTATCCAGGACCTTGAGAGATAGTGAAAAAGCAGTGAGCTGAAGGGGCTCAACAGGAACCTACACCTAGTTGCTCATTGCAATTGTTTCTGAAGGCCTTGCAGATCTCTTTTGGCTCTGTTTCTGACACCAACTACTAAATGATAAACAGAAGCATATTAAAAATTTTAAGAATTTATTCAAACAAAAATTAATTTGAATCAGGCAGCACCATAACAGAAGTAGTTAGCAATGCTCTCTGAATATAAATTTTAGAATCAGCATCTTTTAGAGTTGTCGAAAAAATAACTTGAATTTTTTGATATTTTATTCAACCTACAAAATAATTTGGAGACAACATAGATAGGTGCATATTAACATTATTGAGACTCCTAATCAATTGACACAGTGTTTAACTCTTTATTTATTTAAATAATAATTATTTTTATTCAACAATATTTTATAATTTATAGCATATAAAGCTTTCAATGATCCCCTTTTTGAAAAGAATGAAATGAAAAGTGAAAATCCTCAAATACAAGTACTTTTCTTATATTATAGAAGTAAGTTTAGGGGCGCCTGGGTGGCTCAGAGGGTTAAGGCCTCTGCCTTCGGCTCAGGTCATGATCTCAGGGTCCTGAGATCGAGCCCCGCATCGGGCTCTCTGCTCAGCAGGGAGCCTGCTTCCCTTCCTCTCTCTCTGCCTGCCTCTCTGCCTACTTGTGATCTCTGTCTGTCAAATAAATAAATAAAATCTTTAAAAAAAAAAAAAAAAGAAGTAAGTTTACAGATACATGTGAAAGATGGAGGAAATAGGGAATCATTAAGTGATAGAACATTTATTCTATGATCTCATTATGTAAGTTATCTTATTTGTATTACAGACAGCGCAGTGTCAGACATTTACAGAATAGTTCAATTTATATCTGTGAGTTAAAAAATACAGATATATTTCAGCAGACTTTATAAAATGATACTTGTACTGCAAAAACAAACACACACAAAAAGCATAACACTTGGCGCTAGAAAGAGACATCTGGGATAATCACAGCAACTGGCTTCTATGACACCACTTGACAGGGCTATCTGGCAACAATCTGTTTAACAATTTGACCAATGAAAACAAATTGGATACAAACAGCCCCTGATCAGTATAGGAACTGACTGGACTGTGAAGTTGGCAGAAAGACAGGATGTTGTAAAATAGTAGTACCTTTGAATCACAAACAGCCTAGGAAAAGGGCTTAGGAAGTCATAGGACAATTTGGAATTTTATATTTTAATCATTAAGCCACTTGCTCCATTTTTAACTGGTCAAAGTCTTTTTAGTTACAGAATTATATCATCCTTTCAATCCAGCTTCTTTTTAGCATCTCAAAAATCTTATTCTCATTCACTGTATTAAAATCTGTATACCTTGTATCAAGTCTCCACAATGTTTAGATGGCAAAGATCTCATAACTCTCTCCACAAAGGGCCTCCTCTTAAAATGTCAGAATCTATCCACACAGTTTTCTAAATCTCCAGGCTTTCTACTAGCCAACTGCAAATGTGCATTTTGCACCACTGTCACTGAAATTCTATTTCTATTGTCCTATTACATTCTTGGAAAATTCATATTGCTTCTTTAAAACCCATCTAAAGAATTATCTATTATTCTGCATCTTTATAACCTATTTTCTTTAAGTAGTTTCTTATTATAACATGTGGACTTTTTCGAAGGGGGCTGCTTAGGGCCTTCAATTTATTTATTTTCTTTATTTTTTAAATTAAAATTCAATTAATTAACATGTAATGTATTATTAGTTTCAGAGGTGAAGTTCAGTGATTTACCAGTCTAATAATACCCAGTGCTCATTATGTTACATGCTCTCCTTAAACACATGGACTTTTAAATGTACATTATTTTGAAATAACTGGGGCAGGATTGCATATTATTTATTATTGTGAAACTGGTATATAAAATATTATCAGATACTAAAGACTCAATTAATTTGGAATGGATGATTACTTGTACAAAGAATCTGATTTATTTATCATTATTTTCTTTCACATGGCACAGATCTTGAGGAAAAACATTTCACATATTCTTATGAATGACTTTATAAGTTGACATTTAACCTATATATGTATGTTCTGAGGAGTCTATTGATTTTGCATCTGGCTTTGCTGGCTGTTTTTAAATTGTACTTCTTAACATCCTTAATGTATTTCACTTCTGAAATGCTGCTTCCATATTATGTTCAAAAGTTCTTTTACTTCTTAAACATTATCTAAGCCTGTAGGGAGTTAAAAGATATTGAGGAAATTCTCTTAAAACTTTCTAAAAAGAATTTACAGTAATATCCCTTCAGTTCCACTAAATAACCTGCTAACTCCTTCTTTGAGGCAATGAGCTCAGAACCATCTCCAATAATCAGATAAGAAAAGTCAATGCTATTACTCATTCAGTCATTACCAGGAAGACATGGCTTCCTTTAATCTTAGATTGATGGATATACAAGAATCTAATGACAAAGTCCTTAGAGTAGAGACTCAGGAAAAATAAAAAGAGTTTCTAAGTCATGATTCTTTTCTGGAAAAGTTCCCTTAACCTTGTTTTTAAGGGACTCATCTCCACTCCCAAATTCCTCTTCATATGGTTTCCTTGCTGCAAAGCAATACACATTAAAATACAGTCACATCAAAAAATTACTTTTCAATTTCACATCTCCATTAGCTATGTGACTAAGGTGACTAAGCACATTACTTATTCCCTCTGTGAAACAGTTTTCTTAAATTTAGAGCAAATGGTTTTGACATAAAAGATACATATTATCCTTTTTTTAACTTAAAAATTTTATTCCTGAAGTTGAAAAAATATTTTAAAATATCCCTGAGTGACATTTAGTAGTAACTTGTCAAAATGCAATTGGATTACTGCAACCTGCTTAAAACAAATTTCCATCAGAAACTCCAAAACATCAATGCACATCCAACTGTATTATTCTGAGCCTGTATGAAATTTATCCTGTTTCACTTAATTAGATTTACTGTAGATGACTGAAAATTTTTTCACTGTGATTTGATGTGAACAGATCAAAATGGTGAAATATCTACAATAGCAGGTAAAATTAAATATGAAGAGAAACACAGTTTGGCATTTTACATTTAGTTACTCAATCTTAGATTTTTTCCCCCAATAGGTTTACAAGTTTCTTGTATTTTTAGTATATAACATTGAGTGAGTTGAAAATTGCTAGGAGTTTCAGAATAATTTAATTTAGTATTTATGTGGTTCAAGAAAACTCAGTAAAACAACTATTTTCATAGAACATAATATAATTTAGATGTTGATTTATATTTCTGCATTTATTTTAGATATGTTTATTATCAATGATGAAATAGCTTTTGCAAATACAAGATTTTAGTTTTTGGTAGTTACATCACACAGCTTAATTCTCCAGTTGCATGACCTGGAAAATAGGGCAATATGGATATGATATAATTATATATTAAAAGAAAAATTGTCCATCCATAGTACATCAAGGCTTCTATAAAAAAAAAGGAAATAAAAAAACTTTTTGGAAAACTGTATGCTAAACAAGCTACACCCCTGTAAATAAAATCTAGCATGTAGTAGTAGTAAGGAGCTGAACCATAAAATTTTGTAGCTTAATCCATTCACTTCAGTAATCATTTATTGACTATTTATTTTGTAAGAAACATTGCATTATTACAAGAATCTCTTCTGCACAGTATATTTAAAGTTTACTTAATAAGAATCAGTAAGCTAATAGATGTCAAATAATACTCAAATATAATTGATACTCCACAACTCTAATGAATAGTCACTAATATCTATTGTGTATAAGAATCAGGTTCTTAGCATTCTAGATTTTTAAGTATTTGCTGAGGATAGTAGGAATGAAGACAATTTGAAACTTTACATTTGAGTGGCACACACAGAGTAAAAGAATTGAAAATAGAGAATTTTCTACTTGGCCAAAACTAAGAAACTCTAAAGTGAGAAAATATATGGAGTGAATTTGAATTTTTCAAAGTGATGGTTATTGGGTTCTCTTGACAAGAGTTACTATAGAAGTGTATAGAAGTAGATGTTTTATTAGTGTGAATTCAGTGCAAATGGGAGTTAGGAAATGGAGCTAATAGGTATAAAATGTGAAACTAATCAGGATAATAATCATAGATCTTATGGTATATAAATTGAAAATCAGTAGACACTTAGATTGTTATAGTATTTTGCAACAATTCCACAAAATATTTTCTAAATAATAATTGGTTCTTTTTAGGCAATGTTCTTCACAATATATTTTCTAAAAATTTTACAATTTTAGATGGTGATTTGCATAATTCATACCCTCATAATTGTAAAAAGCTAAATAAGGTCTCATGAGCAATATTAAAACTATTACTCTAGAAATAAGTTTTAGTTTTGATTATTTTCGTCTAATTCCCTATTTTATTTATTTCAACCAAATTTCACCAGTCTTTTCTATTGATTTGCAGTACAAAAGTTAACTTTTGTTTGAGATTTAGATATTACACTAAGATCTAAAGTTACCTGGAATCCTGGATTTTTTTTTCATGACTATTTTTTAGAGCAATTTTTAGATTCACAGCAAAACTGAGGGAATGGTCAGAGATTTGCCATACAGTTCTGCCCCACACATGCATAGCTTCCTTCATTATCATAATCCCCCACCAGAGTGGTACAGTTTTTACAACTGATAAACCTATATTGATGTAGGTCTATAGTTTAAATTACAGTTCACTCTCTGTGTTATCTATTCTATCAGTCTGGGCTATTATATAATGTTATATTTCGATCATATGACATTCTACTGTGTATTTTCACTGCACTAAAAATCCTCTTCCTATTCCTCCATACCC
Source organism: Mustela nigripes (assembly GCF_022355385.1). Taxonomy (NCBI): domain Eukaryota; kingdom Metazoa; phylum Chordata; class Mammalia; order Carnivora; family Mustelidae; genus Mustela; species Mustela nigripes. The sequence continues at coordinate 58,645,281 of NC_081571.1, forward strand.
CACTCCAAACCACAAAAAAGTGATCTTTTTATTCCTCCCTACCCCACTCTAAACCACTAGTCTTTCACTGTCTCCATAGTTTTGCCTTTTCCAGAACACCATGTATTTGGGATCATACAGTATGTAGCCTTTTCAGATTGGTTTCTTTTATTTAGTAACATGAATTTAAGTTTTCTTCATATCTGTATTTTATGTGACTTGATTACTCACTTCTTTTTAGTGTGAATTCCATTCCTGGGATGTACAATGATTTATTTATCCATTCACCTACGAAAGGAAATCTCGTTTGCGGGTTGGGGGTTTTCTACTTGTATTCTGCCATAAATAAGTGGCATAACTTGTTTAACTAATAAAAATGAAATTTAAAAATGAAGTTTAGTGCCAAATGACATTGCATATAACTTCAAGTTTGTTAATTACTTTGGGAAAAGCTAGGAAGTTTAATGGCAAGGTGGTTAAAATTCTTCTATAACTCAGGTCTCAGGCCTTTTTCCAATAGAGCATTTTTACCACTTTCCCTTCTTTCCTTATTTTCCACCTTTGCTTATTTATTTATTTTTGGTAGGTAGACAAAATATGATTATAAGATCAGACTATATGACTAATGATGAAAAAACTATTCTATTTCATTGTCTTTTTCAAATTCAGAAAAACAAGCACAATAAATATTTGACAACAAAAATAAGAAATTCAGTCATGTACATATATATTTCAAGTCTAAAATTCCCTACTCATTAACTTAAAAATTAATAATTCTTCAATGCTACCTAATTTTTTCTTTTAAAATAATAATAAATAATAAAAATAACATACACACACTACAGATCATAACTGTATATCTGAAAGAAGAACTTTTAAATGTTTAGGATTTTTCTCTTTCATACACTCTCTCACTCTCTTTGATAAAATATAATTTTCTTCTCAATAAATGTCCAAACATAAAACTCAATGAAGTGATACTTTATGTATCAGATCCAGTCGAGTAGAATTTATTTTATTTGTACAAAATTATTGTATAGGAAAAAGTTTTTTTTCCCCTGAAAGTGTAAAATGTTTATAGTGAGCAGAGAGTGCTAGAAATGTGCTAGAGAAATCAATTACTATATGTTATTACGAATCATTTCAGAAATTCATTTTCCCAATATGATTTTAAAAATATTTCAAAATGTTTTGGTTTCACACATGCATAACTGAGCAAACATAAATGCAATAATTAATACCACTTAGTTTTAATATAAATAATATATTATAGAATTATATGTATTTGTGTTTTGACTTTTTTTTTTTTAGTTTTTGAAACTCTATTGTAAGGGGTACAATTTTAGGTTATTTAAGAAACAAGTATTACCTTGAAAGTTATGCTGTAATACTTTCCTGAAATAGTAATATAAAAATGAAGAAATGTAACTTTAAAACAAACTATTTAAAATAGAGATTTAGGGTGCCTGGGTGGCTCAGTGGGTTAAGCCGCTGCCTTCGGCTCAGGTCATGATCTCAGGGTCCTGGGATCGAGTCCCGCATCGGGCTCTCTGCTCAGCAGGGAGCCTGCTTCCCTCTCTCTCTCTCTCTGCCTGCCTCTCTGACTACTTGTGATTTCTCTCTGTCAAATAAATAAATAAAATCTTTAAAAAACTAATAATAAAAATAAAAATAAAATAGAGATTTATTAGAATACTAGTGACTGTTTCAAAAAGAAATGTATCTATAGTTGTTATAGTTTAGGAGCAAATCTATAACAATTTGGGATTTGATGCCATGTTAAATACTTTTATTGGAAATATATATGCAAATCTGTTAAAGAAGAAAGCTTCTGACACAGAACATGATTCTTAAATCAATTTTTGAGGAAGGTATGAATGAGAATTAGAAAGCTTTGTTTTTCGGGTTCTATAGCTCTTCCATAAAAAAGAATGCTCTTGGCACCTGGGTGGCTCAGTGGGTTGAGCCTCTGCCTTCAGCTCAGGTCATGATCTCAAGGTCCTGGTGGAGGCCTGCATCCTGCTTTCTGCTCAGCGGGGAGCCTCCTTCCCCTCCTCTCTGTCTGCCTGCCTCTCTGCCTACTTGTGATCTCTGTCTGTCAAAAAAAAAAAAAAAAAAAAGAATATTCTTTGGAAATAAATGTCAGCAAATCAAACAAATCAAATAATATGAGAATACTACTATTCTATGTTTTGAGGAATATATTTATAGTTCAGATTTGTTTGGAGATACTAGTATGGTATAAAATTGTTACATGTAAAAATATAAGATTATATATAATAATTTCTCTGTCAAAGTATTGTTTAAACTTATTTCAACAAATATAACCCACCCATTATAAGATTAAATATAAAATATTTAGCTTAGCCTGGAGATTTTATAAAAATGTTAGAAATTATCATAGCTTTACAGTGTAGTAAAATTTACTTGTTTGATTTCTGCTGTGTCTTAGACATTCTTGTGGAGATTACATGGATTAAATTCATGTATTCATCACATTTTTATATAGTAAATATTGTTACTTATGTTTAAAACATGATGAAAATGAGGTGCACAAAAAAAGTACAACTCAAAGTCACAGAGCTAATAGGTTGTCTTTTTAACTGTTCCAAAAACTGATGCAATTAATTTCTTCCTACAGTACTTGCTTTAAAAAAAAAAAAAAAGATTTATTTATTTATTTGAGAGAGAGAGAGGAGGGGGCAGAGGGGCAGAGGGAGAAGGAGAGAGACAATCTCTACCAAATTCCCTGCTGAGTGCAGAGCCCCATGTGAGTCTTAATTTTTAGGACCCTGAGATCATGACCTATGCTGAAATCCAGAGTCAGACGCTTAACTGACTGAGCCACCCAGGTAACCCCACAGCACTTGTTTCTATTTCATTCTCTGAAGGCTTTCCTCCACTACAGGTAAGACAGATTTCAGTATGATTTCACATCCTGCTGCTGAGAAGTCATGTTTTCCTAAAATTTTATCTTACTTTAGTTTAGTTCTGTTCAATACGTATTTTTTCATGAATTCCATGTTTCAGGCAGTACACTTGGTAATGGAGATATAAACAGGCCTAGTCTCTTTTTCCTAAGACTTGACTGCCTGGTGGGCAAAAGAGACATTCAAAATATAATTTTAATATAATATAGTTATATCAATAAAAATGCAGCTTGACTAAAATTGTATTATTTATGGGAAAAACTGGGATTTTTTTTCTTCCTAAATTTCACTACATTACTGAGGTTTAGGGTTGTTTATTATTGTACTATAACTTATCATACCTGACAGAAAAAATGTAGAATTTTTAAAAATCTAAATCAGACATTAAGGAGGGCAAGTAATGTAATGAGCAGTGGGTATAATATAAGACTCATGAATCACAGGTCTGTACCTCCAAAACCAAGAATACTTTATTTGTTAATTAACTGAGTTTAAATAAAAAATGCATAAAAAATCTAAATCAGATATAAGCAAACATTTTCTGTAAAGGGCAAGATGATAAACATTTTATATTTTGTGGGTAAAATACATCTTCTGTCATATGTTCTACTTTAATGATTATTATTAATAGTATTTATTTTCTTAGAATTGTTTTAGAGTTATAGAAAATATTGAGCAGATAGTACAGAATTTCCACATACTCTCTACACAAAATTTTTCCTATTACTAGAATTTTACATTAATATGGTATGTTTGTTAGAATTAATGAGCCAATGTTGACACATAATGACTGAAGTCCGTAACAATTCACATTTCTTAGTCTTTCCTAATATCTTTTTTCTGCTTCATGATCCCATCCAGGATAACACGTAATTACTTTTTTGCATCTTATTAGGCTCCTCTTTAGCTATTACAGTTCCTCAGACTTTTCTTGTTTTTCATGACTTTGAAAGGTTTTAAGTATTTTGAAATATCCTCCTGTAGTATAATTTGTCTAATATTTTTCTCATTATTAGATTAGCTATAGTGATTTGGGAATGCACGATCACAGAGGTGAGGTACCATTTTCATCGAGCCATATCACAGTACTTACACGACTTATGGTTATTTATGCTGACCTTGATTACTTAGCTAAGGTACTGTTTGTCAATTTTCTCCTCTGTGAAGTTACTCTTTTTCTGATTTCCGTATTGTGTTCTTAGAAGGAAGTCATTATACACAGTATAAGGAGTAGTGAGTTATGTTCTCCCTCTTTCTTAAACAACATTAAAAATGTGAGATTTCTGGTGGCTCAGTCAGTTAAGTGTCTGCCTTCAGCTCAGGTCATGATCCCAGGGGCTGGGATGGAGTGCCGCATTGGGCTCCTTGCTCAGCAGGGAGCCTGCTTCTCCCACTGCCTGCTGCTCTCCCTGCTGCTTGTGCACTCACGTGTGTGCTCTCTCTCTCTCTCTCTGACAAGTAAATAAACAGAATCTCAAAAAAAAAAAAACTAAAAATGTAAAAAAACGTTTCTAAGTTTACAGGACATACATAAACAAACAATGGAATGGACTTGGCCTGTGGACCGTAGTTTTCTGACTGTTGATCTAATTTGCTGGTTATTGTTTTCTATTAATCATAAATGACAAGTACAGAATATAAAAACAATTATGTAGTAAAATGTATTTCCCTGAGTCTTTTTGTTATTTTTATAATTTATTTTATTATCTTTTTACTATTACTGCAATTGAGTTTAGGTTTAGAATATATTTGAGTTAATATTCTAATTTTTTAAAAAAATTTGTAGTTTAATACATGCTTAGTATGTTACAGGTAAATGGTATAAACTAAAAGTTATAAATTCATATATTTTTTCAGATTTTTAGGCAAATTCCCTAATAATTTGCATTGGATGGTAGTTTTTGTGGTAGAGAGAGGGTTTGAAATCCAGTTTTGGTTTACATAAAGAATTCTTGTCCTTTATTTGATTCAGCCCACATTATCTGCACTTTGTAATAACTGGTTCAACAGAAAAATTCACATATCATTTATAAATTAAGTGTAAATTATGAAAAAAAATCCGCATTATTTTTCTAAGAAGAGAAAATGAAAGTATTTTGTCTTTCATAAATTGTATATGTCATAATAAATATTTTTGCTGATATTTAGACAAGTGTTCCAAGCTGAAAATAAATAGAAGACTTTAAAAGCCTAAAATTACAATCCCTAAAAATTCTTAGTTTTTAAAAATGCATAAGTCCATGCATTTTTTTTTTTAATGCTGCAGCCACTTTATTTTTTTTTTTTAAAGATTTTATTTATTTATTTGACAGAGAGAGATCATAAGCAGGCAGAGAGGCAGGCAGAGAGAGAGGAGGAAGCAGGCTCCCTGCTGAGCAGAGAGCCCGATGCGGGACTCGATCCCAGGACCCCGAGATCATGACCTGAGCCAAAGGCAGCGGCCCAACCCACCGAACCACCCAGGCGCCCCAAGTCCATGCATTTTTAACGATCAGTTTTTTGGAGGGCTCTATGTATCTATGTATCTGTGTATGTATCTAGATTTCCATCAGTCTCTATCAGTACTTGTAAATAAGAAGTTGGATAAAGTATGATTTTGCAAGGCTGCATTTCCTAGCCTCAGTTGAAACAGAAAGCTTTTCATAAAGATAAAGTTATATTTAGTCAGATGCAGCTTGAGGCTATGAGAGAAAATTCAAAGCAGGATGACAATTTAAAAACTTTTTTGATAAAACAGAAATATGAGAATATTTATTACAATATAAGAATGGAGGGTGTTAGGAGGGTAGGGTGGTCAGGTGATGGGTATTAAGGAGGGTATGTGTTGTGATGAGCACTGGGTGTTATATGCAACTAATGAATCATTGAACACTACAACAAAAACTTATGATGTACTATATGCTGGCTAACTGAACACAATAAAAAAACAAACCAAAAAACCCCAATAGTCTTGGACAGGTAAAAAAAGGTAGAAGATTTGAGAGAAAAATACATAAAATTGATCCACAGTGAGAAAAAATGCATTTTTCAATTTGAATCTATGTTATATTTTTTAAATATTCCATTAATTTTTGTAAGTGTAAATAACCTTAATGATGCTGTTTTAAAATTTTCTCCATTAGAAATATGGACTCCCAATTAATATGACCAAAATCTTATGTTCTACACAATTAGTCACATTGCAAAATACCTCCTAAGTTGGTACTACTAACCTGGAACAACTTGTTGGCAAAGAGATATTAGAATGATAGTCTGACATTATCTTCAAACTTACAAACTGAAGTTCTCTGACATTAGAATCAAGTACCTATAACTTTAGAGTGAATGCAAAACTATTTATCCATTTGTGGACCTGATTAATGATTGTAGGTTTTTAAAAACACTATACTTAATGTCCTTACATAGAGCTCGAAAAATCAGAACTGTAAATATAAGAGACTGTCAAACTAACCACCCTCAAATACATGGACTACAAAATTCAATGGTGATATGAGGACCCACAGGCTGCATATAAGCTATTTCTATATTTGTATATAATGGAAAATATGTCAACCCAATCCAAATAACTCCCATTTCTTAGAGTCCCTAAGCATAGACCATAATCATGAAGATTCCCTTATCAGTTCTGTGAGTCTGTGAAAAGCTATCACTGGGACGCCTGGGTGGCTCAGTTGGTTAAGCAGCTGCCTTCGGCTCAGGTCATGATCCCAGCGTCCTGGGATCGAGTCCCACATCGGGCTCCTTGCTCCGCAGGGAGCCTGCTTCTCCCTCTGACTCTGCCTTCCACTCTGTCTGCCTGTGCTCGCTCTCACTCACTCTCTCTCTGACAAATAAATAAATAAAATCTTAAAAAAAAAAAAAAAGCTATCACCAAGATAGATATAAATCTATGAAGGAAAATAGACTTTAATCTAAAACTGTCTCTGGAGACAAAGAAACTAATTATATAATTATAAAAAGGTCAATTCAACTGGAAGATACAGTGATTATAAGTACATATGCTTCCAACATCAGAGCACCTAAATATATAAAGCAAATATTGCTGGATCTGAAGGCAGAATTTGACAACAATACAATATGAAGGGATTTCAATATCCCACTTACAATAAGGTATAGATCATCAAGGCGGAAAATCACCAGAGAAACAGCTGACCTGAAAAAATGCTCAATTTCACTACTTACAAGTAAATGCAAATCAAAATCACAAGGAGGTATCACTTCATGTCTATTAAAATAGTTATTAAAAAAAGACAAAGAAAAACTGTTGGCAAGGATGTTATTGAAAAGGGAATACTTTAACATAACTGGTGATAATGTAAATTGGTATAGCTATCATGAAAAATGATGGAATTTCCTCAAAAATTAAAAATAGAACTACCTTATTATTCAGCAATCTCACTTCCAGATATATAGTCAAACAAATGAAATCAGGACCTCAAAGAAGTATCTGCAATCATTAACTTGAACACATAAAATTGATACAATATTTTATATCAATTATATATCAAAAATTAATTATTTTTAAAAAGGAAATCCTGCAATTTGCACCAACAATATAGGTGAACCTGGGAGTCATTATGCTAGGTGAAATAGAACACACACAGAAAGACATGCAATACTGCACAACCTGATTTGGAACACATGGACTCTAAAATAGTCATAGAAGCAAAAAGTAGAAAGGTGGTTGTCAGTAGCTGAATAAGGGGGGGGATGGGAAATACTGGTTAAAGAGTATGAAATTTCAGTTATGCAAAACTTCTGGAGCTCTGATGTGTAATGTTAAAATATTAAAATTTGCTGAGAGTCCATCTTAAGGGTTCTCAACACACACACCACACCACAAAAACACACACACACACACAAAACTATATGAGATGGTGCATATATTAAGTATCTTGATTGTGCTGATAATTTCACAAAGCACATGTATAGCAAATCATCAAATTATACATCTTAAATATATGCAAGTTGTATTTGTCCATTATACCTAGATAAAACTAGGGGAAAAGTAGGAAAGTTAAAATAATAGAGGATTAAAAAAAATAAATGATGATTCATTGATAAAATTAATAAAATAAACCAAATTCAGGAAATATGAAATATCATAAAAAACAAATTAGACTCATATTGTGTATGCTAAGCACCAGGACCAATTCAATTCATTTTTATCTTCATCACTTTGTTTAATGCTTATCCAACTCTATGTTGTTATTGTTATTGCTTCTAATTTTCAGGCACAAGATATAAATGCAATGTCCCTACCATGTAGGTTTGGTCATGTGACTTGCTTTTTCTCATTAAATATGGTCAGAAAGGGCATTTGTTAATTCTGGGCAGAGGTTTTGAAAGCCATTACATAATTCACTGTATTTATTTTTTACTGTACAGGGTTGTGCAAATGTGCAAAGAAAAATTAAATAAAGCCTGAATATTAGAAAATAAAGCAAAAAGAAGTGAGTGGCATGGCTTGTCAATGACATAGGAGATGGAGACCACCCAAAGTCTGTCTAAGGGTATTATTATGTTTTTAAGAGATTTTGGTTCTTAAACTCATTCTGGTCAATTTGTATAAGCTTTAAGCTTGTACAAAATAGTGTCACTGCAACTTAAAATGATCTTTGAGGCCCTGCTGGAGAAAAATAAATTGAAAAAAAAAAAAAAACTAATTCCCATTGAAGGTAAATTTTGCAATACTTCAGATAAGGTAAAAAAAAAAATGTTTTTTCTTGCCAAGGTTCTGAATGTACAAAAAATACTGGCTTTTTTCTTTGTCTTTTTTTCCTTTGGCTTTTTTCTTAAGATCAATCTATTATGACTACTGCAGAGAAAAAAATGTGTAAAAAATAGTAAGAAGTTTCTGGGGAGAACTGTTTTTACTCGTGTATGTATTAAAGGAGTGGTGATAATGCTTTTGACCTTGATCAGTACCTCGATGGTCATGCTGTGTGTGTGTGTGTGTATGTGTGTGTGCCTGTGTCCGTGTGTGAAACATGGCAAGAGATACTAGCTCTGTGCCCTGAATTTTCCCCTGCCATTACCTTTGAGTAATCACTTCCTGCCTATACACCAGTGATAACTCATAGCACTATTGCTGGTATTTCATTCATAACTGGATAGATGACACAAACTGGTGAGTTGACAGAAACAGGTAAAAATTGACCAGAATGAGTTTAATATCAACTTGGATTTCCAAATTAGTGAGAAAACTATGTCACACTTTAAATCTGACATTTTATTTAAGGCTTTTCATTTATAGGCTTAGGAAAAATCTGTATATTATTAAGGGAAAATAATTTATATTTAAAAATTAAGGAAGTGAAATTAAAAGCAGTATTATTTCTCACTTATTTATACTCACATTTTATGTAATTGTGATAAATACATACAGTATAGATAGTGTATAATATATAATGTAGATCATATATAATAAATGTAATATGATAAATATCATCATGCTTATATAAATTTTTAAAAGATTTTTATTTATTTATTTGACAGACAGAGATCACAAGTGGGCAGAGAGGCAGGCAGAGAGAGAGGGAAGCGGGCTCCCTGCTGAGCAGAGAGCCCGATGTGGGGCTCGATCCTGGGACCCTGGAATCATGACCTGAGCCGAAGGCAGAGGCTTTAACCCACTGAGCCACACAAGCGCCCCCTTATATAATTGTTTTTACTAGGTGAGATTTTTTTATGTTCCTGAGTCAGTATCACACTATTCTAAAGTAGTTAAGGTAGTAATACCCTTAATTGATTGTGTTGCAACCACTCACTTCTCATTTTCCTTTACAGAAATCTTTTTGACTATTTGCACTAATTATTCTTTCAGGTAAACTTTAGAAACACTTGGTCACATTTAAAAATTATTTGAGTATTTTGTTTAAAATTTAAAATTTATAATTTTTATGAAACCTTTACATAAACAATAATATTACCATATGATAACATTTTGAAGGAAAAGTGGAAGGTGTGAAAGTGATTCGGCATTTACTTGAAATTTTGTGGAGGATGATATTTAAATTGATATCTAAAGGATGAATAACATATAAATATTGATTTTTGTATTTTTACTTTGTAAGTAGGCACTTTAGTGAATCTTATTTCTAGGTGTAATAGATTTTCAATTGATTTCTCTAAGGTAGAAAGGTAGACTATTATGTCAAGTGATGATAAGGAAAATTTTCTTCTCTTCTAATGTGAATTGGTGCAACTTCCAGGAAATAATGAAATCATAGTAGTAATAGTGGATATCAACTTCTTATTCTTGCCCATAACTAGACTAAGTATGGTTGTCTCAAATTTGGTATGCTGCACCTCACATTACTACATGTAATGCAAACAGTATATTCTAACTGCACATCATGTTTAGGTTCATTAGTTTAAAGGTAGCTTCTTGTCCAAGAAATATTTGAACAAGAATTGGAATTTATTTATAAATACAGTTAATAAATATGTGTTCATTATGTGAAGAAAACTATTACTTTTCTTTTATTACTTTCATATTCCAAATGGTAAGTCAACATGTTATTCAAAATCTATTAAATACTTCTGAAAAAGTTATTTTCCTAATGTACAATTGGCACAAAATTCTAACCACTAAATAGATGAAGGGCAATAAGTTTGCACCCTTTCCTCTGTCCATACAAGACTCATACTTAAATATCAAGAGCTATATTCGGTCTTATTTTTTAACTTTACAAACAGTATTTATTTAATGTTTCCTGTTTTAGAAAATATACAGGTGTATTAAAGAAAGTGGTATATACAGAGCATTTGTATTATTATGAACAATATGTGATTGAATATAATTTGTGACTTAATCATTTGTAAATCTAGTCTCATAGTTTTAGAATTAGGCTTCATAGTATTACCTGGTTTGCAACAAATTATATACACATTATCCTTTAACTGTATTTAATCACATTCAAGTTGTCAACATTTTTTTTTTGTTGTTCGCTCTCCAGTCATTATTTATCAATACTGACTTCATCTTAGAAACCTGGGAAATGAATATACATATTGTGTATGGATTATTTCATGGATGGGTGAAATCAACAAACATAATTATTTAATTACTCTTCTAATTCAAATTATTTCACGTTAAGAAGCATAATTAGATGTCCCTGCTTTTGATATTAAAACAAACAGGATTATGTATACTAATGTGAGATAAGAGTGATTTATACTGAATCTCTGATCCAGGCCATTTTGATTTGTTATACTAGGAGTAAAATAGGAACCAATAAATATGTCAAGGGAAAATCGTGAGGAGTTAGTTTAAATTGACTTTAAAAAGACTGCTCTTTCCAAAAAATAAAAAACAAAAATTAAAAAAAAATTGTGGTATATTAAAGTACACTTAGGAGATAAAGAGTACTAAATCTCTTATTAGTTAAATATCATTTTATAATATATAGTCCTTGAATCATTGATTAAAGGACCGATGCATTAATTTCTCTGACTTCTTCAGGTAGAATATTTCTGAAATATTTTGTAAAAATAAAATTTCCATTGGCTACCTCTTTTAAACTTAAAACATTATTCATCTTATTTACAAAGTTTATATCATTGTCATATATACTATTTTCAATTTTTCCAAGAGTTAATTTAAAAACATTAATGAAAAGATATACAGATCTTAAATATATTTTGTATGTACTCATAACTATTATGTACAGCATGCTTAAACTCTTTGAGACAATTCCCAGTCAATGGAGGACAAGAGCCAAAATTATCCAATGGATTCTGGTTTGCTTTCACATAGCTCCTGAGAGTTTCATCTGCAGGCTAGCCTCCTGATAACTCAGAGTAGTAGCTTACTCTTGGATTAACTGACTCCACTGACCCTTTTTTTTTTTTCCTGGCCAAGCCCCCCCATATCTGATACATGTGATTGTTTTTCTAAATAAATTATCTGAATCCAAGCCCTATTTTGCAAGGAGCACTAGCTAGACACATAGAGGAAAAAAAAAATAAAACAACAATAACAAAATCCTAATGAGTTTTGTTATAGTTAAAGATATATAAAGAGGTACCATTTACAAAACATAAGCCTGGCTTTTTCTTCTCAGAAACTAATATTAACCAGGATTGCTGCAGGTTTATGTAGCAGGCATATTTATTTAGATAAATATAATGAACATAAGGCTTTTTTTGTATTCACAGATTGAGGAAATTAAAAAAGAAGATTAAAAAAAGAGGAAAGAAAAGAAAGAAGGGAAGATGGGTAGAAAGGAAGGAGAAAGAAAAGACAATTAGTGAGTGTGTGTGTGTGTGTGTGTGTGTGTAAAAAGAGAAAGGGACAGGAAGAGACAAATGACAAATAGATTCAGTTTCAGATTATTTGATGAAATGTTATCTTCAAAAGTAGGTCAACGGGCGCCTGGGTGGCTCAGTGGGTTAAGCCACTGCCTTCGGCTCAGGTCATGATCTCAGGGTCCTGGGATCGAGTCCCGCATCGGGCTCTCTGCTCAGCAAGGAGCCTGTTTCCCTCTCTCTCTCTCAGACTGCCTGCCTCTCTGCCTACTTGTGATCTCTGCCTGTCAAATAAATAAAATCTTAAAAAAAAAAAAAAGTAGGTCAATATATTGTCAATAAAAGAAAAAATCTAAAAAAGACACACCATCATGAACAGCTATATCATGAATAGCTTTCTTCTTTCGAAAGCAGTTTATTGATATGTTATAGTAATCATAAAATATGGTGGTATTTTTAATTAATTTAAGAAGGTAATATGAATCATGTGAATATTTTCTGATAGTGATTTTCAGCAAAGTTATATATATATATACACAAAATTATATATATACAAAATTGTATATATATATGCATATATACATATGTGTGTGTGTGTATTGCTGAACAATTGTATGCCACCCCTTTAGCTCCAAAAAAAATTTCATGAGAATTATTATATATTTGGTTTCTGGAATATGACAAATCCATCACACTTATAAAGAATTTCCTATGAAAATGACAACATGAAAAGTATATTTATAAACTAAAATATGAACAGTGAAAGCAGAGACATTTTTGAGTTAGAGTAACAGGGTTTTTGTTTGTTTGTTTTTTGCAAGTGACTTATCTAATATTTTCCAAATTTTTAGAGTGGTATTTTATATTAAGTTATTTCATATCATTTCTAATAAAAATATGAATATTAGGTAGAGTTGATGGTGCTTAAGGCTAACAAGTACCAACTATCCTTTGTCAGATCTGTACTTCATTCTGATATTTAATTCACATCTTAAATCAGCTCATAATTCCAATTACTTCACAGTTTCACCTATATTCAGCATGGTTTTTCTCAGATATCAGTACTGGTACTGGTACTGGTACCCACACAATGGTTATCCCTGAACAGGGTTTAGGAAAAGGGATTGATTTCAGAACATAATAGAACATGAGCATAGATCACTAATTTGTCTTTCAATATACATATTCCTTAGTCAATCAAGTGCTTATTATACCAGGTAATCTAGGTTATGCTATGGAGAACCCCATCCCCCAAACTTTCAGTGGATTAAGTATTCATTTCTCTCCCCAGTTGTGTGCCCAGTGTATGAATTATGGACCATGAATTATGGACCATGGTGAGAGGGTCCTTTACACTATGAAGTCACCCAGAGACTCAGATAGATGGATTCATTACAATACCAGCATCTCAATATGCGACCTCAGAATACACTGTGTGAGGGATAATAAGCTTTAGAGTACCATACAACCACATTGCCTCATATTTCATTGGGATTCAATGCCAAAGGACTTAAATGAAAAAGGACTTGCTAATGAAGAGTGTCAAACAGATTATCTGGTGCATAGTACTTGCTTATTCATGTCTTTGCACATTTCTTTTTCTTTTAACACATTATACACAATAAATCATCCCCAGAACAAATCACCTAAAAATGCATTCACTCTATCAGCTCAAATTTTAGAATGCTGATGTGCTGTTTAGTAAGTTCAGTAGCAGGTTCGGCTGTGGCTCTTCATCTGAACAAACTATGAGCTAAAGGATAAATTACTTTTCCTCTACTAATTCCCAATATTAGTGAAATGTCTGGATATCTGTATTGAATTCTCATTAACAGAAAGGGAGGAATAGAAGACCCTCAACAGTCACAAGACTATAGCTTTTCTAAAATTCTGTTGACTAGGCATTATAACCAGGACCTACAATAGTGCTGGTGAGTATTTATTAATTAAACTCTAACTCTCCTCTATAGGATTTGTTTCATGGTGCATTGTTTCCTATGGTCCTATCTGTACACTCAAGGAAATTCTTCTTTAACCTATTCTTCTTGGCTTCCTTTGAAGGAATGTGCCTATCTTGGATTTGTTCAAATTTTTCCCCCCAAAGATTTATTTATTTAGGAGAGACAGAGACAGAGAGAGTGGGGGAGGGTGGTCAGAGGAAGTGGGAGAGTCTCGTCAACTCTGTGCTAAGTTTGTAGCCCTGTACAGGGCCTGATCTCATGACCCTGCAGACCCTGATCACAGCCTGAGCTGAAACCAAGAGTCAGATGCTCAACCAACTGCACCACCCAGATGCCCCTGTTCAACTTTTTGAACTCATGTTCAATTAGAGGAATTTGAAGGGGCAAAAGTGTCAAGTAACAAAATTTTTAAAATTTCACTGTTGTTTTTCCAGGTTTGCACTTGTTTTAGAATAAAGCATTAAGATTTTTATCTATGTGATGCTAGCAAATACCTACAGTTCTTATTAAGATATAATTTTCCATATATGACATACACATATATAATATATGATTTATGAATATACAATTATATATATAATATGTATGCACATTATACACACACACATATATTCCTCCCTTTTCTCTCTCAACTGTCTTTAAGTTTTAAGCTTGTAAGTAGAAATCTGTGCATCTAAAGAAAAGCTATAGACTGATTTTTCTCTAAATCAATTTTGAGGTTTAACTCTCCTCCAGATCCTTAATCTGATCTTTACCCCGAGGCACTTGGATCCTTTGGGAATTTTGGAAATAAATGGGAAGGCTACACTCTTATTTTTATCTTTTTTAAAATGCTGAATTTTGATAGGGTGTTGCCTCTTAAAACCCTTATCAATTATTCTCCTACAGTTTGAACCTCATAACATCAAGGTCCAGAGTTCCAGAATGTTTTCACTTCACTTCATTTTTTGCTTTTCAGCAATCAAATTCTTTACTTATCTCTTTCTGGTAATACCAGATAAAATACAGTCAATAACAATCAAAAACACTAATGTTCTGTTTTTGAACTCTTCCCCTAGAGCTACACAATAATTGGACATGCAATCAGCCTCACAAGATTTTCAGAAACACGGTGTTACCAAATATTCTGCTACTGCTCAAAAGTGGCATTTTTCTAGGCTGTGCAAATTGTTTTCTCCACTCCCAACTGATAAGCTTGTGTCACACATTTTAGATTTGTTGAGATGGCACTCTACTCCTGAGACCAATGTCTATATAAATCAGGCAATTTCAGATCATGCCGCAGTATCAAATAAACTCAAAATATTAGTGGCTTAAAATAGATACATACTTTGCTCATTCTCCATGTCCAACTCAGGTCAGTGGTTGAGCTGTGATCTATATGGTTACTCAAAGTCCAAAACTATATGAGGCTACACTAGAGGTAGTTTAGCATCAAAGTACATTTGATTCAACAATGCAATGAAACTCCATATTTTATAGCATCATCATCTTAAAACTTGTTCTCCTTCACAAGACAACTGAAATCATATGTTCATGTAACCAGTGCCATGGGGAGGCAAAGGATGATTTCTATATAATTCCAAAAATACAATACCAAGCAATTATAATACACACACACACACACACACTCACAAAAGAATAACTTTTCCTCTTAGTAGCTTTCTGCTAATATCTTCTCTTATCTCCTCATAATTAATTCCATTATTGCTCATTTTTTCCATAGCCTTTACATTAGAGATGGTATTATACTAAATAAGCTAGGTTTTTACAGCTGTTTCAGTTGGAAATTTTCCCCTAAAATATTTCAGTAGTTTCATAAAGGGGAATGAATGTTGGTCTAACTCATTATTAATGGGTATTTTTTCCATTTACAACAATTAATTCAAATTTTAGCCATTCTAGCACTTACCCATTTGAGTTTCCTTTCTCATTTCAAACTTCTATCTTCAGCTACCTTTTCCTCTCATGTGTAAAGAATCCATATCTTTGTTTTTGTGTACCCATTTACTCATTTATTCAATACATGCCAAACTCTGTCTCCTCTGAGTTTCCTCTCTTTTCTAGCTGCTTGTTATAAAGTTGCACTTATCAATAATTGAAATTGTTTTCAATTGACTTGTTTTAACAAAAATAGAAAATAGTTTACTTCTTTCTTTTTTTTTTTTTTTATTTATTTTTTTTTTTTTAAAGATTTTATTTATTTATTTGACAGAGAGAGATCACAAGTAGGCAGAGAGGCAGGCAGAGAGAGAGAGAGGAGGAAGCAGGCTCCCTGCTGAGCAGAGAGCCCGATGCGGGACTCGATCCCAGGACCCTGAGATCATGACCCGAGCCGAAGGCAGCGGCTTAACCCACTGAGCCACCCAGGCGCCCCTAGTTTACTTCTTTCAATCTACAGATTGCAGAGTAATTTTTTCAAATAAAGTATAAAATATTTTTCCAGTTCTATAAACTCTCAAATTGTTTAAACAACACTAATCTTACAGTTTTCATCGATGTCATTTAGTGAAAACTTCATAAATTTACTATCATCAACCCAATATAGTCTTTGTAAGTTTCAATCTCTTCTTTGTGAAAAATTCACATCTTTCAAGTGAAGGCTTGCTAAGTACAATCTGTTATTTTTTGTTTGCAAAAGATCTTTATTTTACTACATTCTTAAAGATTAGCGTAAGTGAATTGATAATACTGGGTTGATATGTAATCTCTCTCTTTTCTTGTTGAGAATTCTACCTGTTTTTGGTGTTATCACATATGGTACCTCTATATGTGGATTTAGAAATATTTGTCTTCTAAAAGACATTCCTTTGCTATTCCTAATGTCTAAAAGACATTCCTTAATTAGAAATTCCTTAGTTATTTCTTTAAAATCACTGAGTGTTAGTATATTTCCTGGTTTTCATATGTGTTCAGTATCATATTTGATCTAACATTTCTCCTAGTTTTCTTTGTAATTATTTTGAAAAAGCATATCATTAATAATAATCTTTTTTTTTTTTTTTTGGCTTACTTAGTGGTTTTTTTTTTTTTTAATTTTTTATTTTTTATAAACATATATTTTTATCCCCAGGGGTACAGGTCTGTGAATCACCAGGTTTACATAAAAATTAATGTTATACCTCCAGTTTGTTCTGGATTTTAACAATGTCTAATTGAGTAGTTTTTGAGATACATAAACAGTGAATATATTTCTCACATAGGTAAGAAGTTAAATCTGAAAGAACACTATCACCAACTAGCTTCTTTTTTACATCTTTTCATTATGTGAAGAAACTCCTTTCAAAAAGTGTATGCATGTTGATCTCTAACAAAGAAACAATTCACTTGTACAGGGAAAGCACAGAATTCATTCTTTCACTACTTTAGATATCAGTGATGGGAGAAATGATCAATGCCATTGTCTCTACTCATCACTTGGTAAAGCAACCAGATTTGACACAGCCATTGCCTAAGCCTTGAGATGTGGAAAGTCACCAAAGTTGCCACATGGGATCAGAAGTTTAATTTTTTGTCAGAAGTGCAAGAAAATAGAGATAACAGTTCCTATAGTAACATATTTAGACTACTAATAGAATGCCCTATATAAACACTAGTTTTATTCCTTCAAAACATGCTACTCAGTGCGGTCCATGGATCAGAACACGGGCATCACCTGGGATTTAATGATAACCAAAGTTATCAGTGATGTATATGCTCTAGATCTGTAAAACATAAACTTAGTGTCTGACACAAATCATTCTTTTTATTAAGTAAATGTGTATTATTTCATGATTCATAACATTTGTCTTTTGCAATAAGCACTTACAGGAGCAATAACCTTAAAAGAAACATATTTTAATGGAAAGACAAGTGATTGCATATTCATTTCACCAAAAAGGTTGATTTTGAATTGTTGACTTGTTCAAAAATATCTTTTAACATTTACCAATGCGATTACAGTGGTAACTACAGAAGATACAAATGTGATGAGGTGTCTTCAACATCTTCAAATTCTGATGTTATTTCAGGAAGATCCTGTCCCTCACAGATAATTAACCCAGAGGAATTTAGAAAATGCATTTACAATATCACTCTGTAAAGCACGATTCATTCAGATCAGAGAAGACAGTCCCCTAAAACAAGATTTTGCAATGTACTTCTTATTCATGTTTTGGAAGAGTTTGATTTTCTTTTAAATAACCTTTTTAAAAAATATATACTATGTATTCTGTTCTTAATGCCTCTAATAGTACATTTGGATTATATCTTTTGACATTGGAATTGGATTTCAAACATTGTTTAATTAGGTAGCCCCTATGAACATTACTTCTATAGTCATTCTCATCATCCTGTTGTCTTCTAGTGATGATACTGTTGACGTTTATGACAAAATATCACCGATTAAATATTAAATTTTATTTCTCACCACGTCTTATTTTTAGTACTTTTTATGATTAGTGCATTTATTCCTAGAAGAAAAGTGTTATTGAGTTATATATTTATTAGTATTCTTGCTTGATTTATGTTTCATAGATGTCATATTTGCCTCTTTTCAAATGGGGCCCTTCTCTCCAGCACAAAACTTAGAACATGACAATACTCAGTAAGTATTTACTGAATGAATAAATAAATAAATAAATACAATGCTTGTAGCCAATGCTTTATTTAATCAATCTATCAATATTACTGCAATAAATAAAATCCAAATGACTTTTGAAGTAGTAATTTTCTTTTTTTTTATATAATTTTTTATTTTTTATAAACATATATTTTTATCCTCAGGGGTACAAGAAGAAGAATTTTCTTTTTTTTTAATGTCCACTGTACTTCAATGGTATTTTTTTTGAAGTAGTAATTTTCTTATTGATACCATCTAGTGTAGAGCATTTCAAGCATTCATGAAATATACATTTTAAAATTTCCAATTTCTATAACTTTTAATTTTTGATTGTATGCCTGACCAACAATAAAGTTAAATTGTTTATAAAATTAGTCTTCAATGTTTCAGTGTAGTGTAATGTTTCTATTTATTTATAATCTATGAATATTATTAGACAAGTAAATGCATTCATCAATTTATTCATTAATTCAACTATTCAAAAATATTCATTACAAGGTATATATATGAGACATGAAAAAACAGAAATGTACTGGTTCAAAATAAGCACTTTGGTGCACTTGGGCAACTCAGTTGTTAAGGTCTGCCTTCAGCTCAGGTCATGATCTCAGGGTCCTGGAATCAAGTCCCACATCGAGCTCCCTGACCAGTGGAAAACCTGCTTCCTCTTCTCTCACTCTCCTTACTTGTGTTCCCTCTTTCACTGTGTCTCTCTCTGTCAAATAAATAAATAAAACTGTTTTTTAAAAGCTTGTATTTTGAGAGACAAAACAGAATAAAATAATTTCCCATAATGATAAGTGCTCACAAGAAGCTAAAATAATGCTTTCTAATATAGTGAAATCGTAATTTAGGGTAGCCAGGAAAAAAATTTTCTTAAATTAGTAGACATTTGAGTTAGATCAGAATACTAAGAAAAAAAAATCCATAAATAAGGGAGAAACACTGAGAGAAGAGCAAATGCAGAATTCTCTAACAGGCAAGGAAACATTTGAAATATTTGAAGAATAGAATAATGCTCTTGCTGTGGTTTCTTTAGAGAGTGGATAACAGAAAGAGCATATGGAGTTGGGAGAAAGGTTACGATGCTATTGCACTTGCTTAGTCTAAAAGAAACGGTGGCTGGCTATGGATTATGGCTGAATTAATGGTAATACCTTGTGAAACTGGTATATATTTCAATAATATACCAAACAGGGTCAGTTGTGAGATTGACTGGGGGAAGAAATGAAGTTTAAGAATAAAATATGACCAGGGGCACCTGGGTGGCTCAGTGAGTTAAAGCCTCTGCCTTCGGCTCAGGTCATGATCCCAGAGTCCTGGGATCGAGCCCGGCATCGGGCTCTCTGCTCAGCGGGGAGCCTGCTTCCTCCTCTCTCTCTCTCTGCCTGCCTATCTGCCTCCTTATGGTCTCTATCTGTCAAATAAATAAATAAACAAAATCTAAAAAAAAAAAAAGATTTAAGAATCAAATATGACCAAGATTTTTAATATGAGCAATTGATTGAGACGGGCTAAGGCTCTTTGGGATAGACTTCTCCTGTTTCTTCTTTGCTGCCTTTTCCTTCCCATTTTTACTCTTTTCTCCTCTTACTATGTGGGAGTTGGTAAATAGTGAGTCCATGAAATTGGAGGCAAGATTGTAAGTTTCTAGAGTGTTACATTAAGTATATAAAAGATATTGGGATCAAGCTTCTTTGCATTGGCCTTTGGTAGGTGTAGTGATTTTTCCTAAACAAAACAAAACAAAACAAAACAAAAAACCTGGCATGGATTTAGGTAAGTTGATAAATTTGGTCTAGAAGATAAAATACTTGTTGCATACTTGTAGATAGTTCCTCAAAGTAGTATTAGCTTGGAACTTATTAAAAATATATCCTGAGAAAGTACTTTTATCTTGTCATGAATTGACCTCTATTCTCATTTTTAGCTTGTCATATGTTAGCATCTGTATTCTGAATTTCTTGACTTATCATCATAAATTTTATTTTAACAGATGAGACAGATAAAGAAGTGATTTCTCAGACACAAGGAATAGCATTCCTATAATTTTATCTTAGTCTACAATGTGAAGCTAGAGATATACTGCTAAGAAGTTCAGAAATATAAACATGAAATAAATAATAAAGGCATATATATTTCTCCACCCCAAATATATTTCCAGTAATTATATTATTTTAAATAATGTAAAATGCTTAATCTGTAAAACTTTCCATGTTTCTTTTTCTAAATTTTAATTTTAATTCTGGTTAGTTAATATACAGTGTTATATTAGTTTCAGATGTACAAGATAGCAATTCAACACTTTCTGTACATGAAACACACGTTTCAATTTATTTCCTTAGGGGTATCTTTAAGTTTTAATTCTTAAGATAAAATATATTTTACCAATCAGATCTTAATTAAATAGTACCTATTTTAAGCTTTATATACAGGAGGCATAATGTTAGAATATATAATTATTTCATTTTTACCCTCAAAAAACAAGGAGTGCAAATTTTTCGTCTCTGGATATGTTAATGATATAGCAATATGAACTTAAGAGAAAAATACCAGAGAACTTTTATGTAATAATTTCTAAGACAATATTGTTTTTTTGGCCATGACATTAGTTATATAAAGCCAGGCCAGGAAAATTAGTAAAGATAAAAGACTTAAGAGGAAATACATTTTATTCCCATCCTATAAGTAACTTTTTGACATCTAAATATGTTATATTGTCCATTCTTGTATTTTGAAGATAATTTCCACATGGTTTTATTCAAAAGCAATGAAAAGAATATAAATCTAGCTCTGATAACTTCATGCTTAAGTAAGTGGAAATGAGTATCTTTGATTGGGTTTATGAAAGACTTTTTAGAAACTATACATGTTTATATACAACATCACTACCTATAACCCATGAACAAATAGAAAAACAAAATAACAACAAATCAGCAAAGTGGAAAAATTAATGAGACAACTACTGGAATTGATTTCAGGGAAGAAATATATGAATATTTGTTTCTAATTCTTCTTTATACAACCCAATAACAAATCACAATACCATATTTAGGTTAATCTTTCAGTATCTTTCCTTTCAAGAGCTCTTTAAATTTTGTCTTGGGGGACACCTGGGGGGTGCAGTTGGTTTCAGCTAAGTTGTGATCTCAGGGTCATGGTATTGAGTCCCATGTGAGTACAGAGCCTGCTTAAGACTCTCTCTCCCTCTGCCCATCCCTCCCTCTCTCTCTTTCAAATAAATAAATAAATAAATAAAGCTTTTAAAAAAATTCATCTTTCATACAAATGGCTAACAGATACATGAAAAATCATTCATCATCATTAGCTATCAGGGAAATTCAAATCAAAACCACATTGAAACTATATGGTACTTGACTCTCTCTTTGACTTATTAGACTCAGCATAATCTCTTCCAGTCCCATCCATGTTGATACAAAAATTGGGTATTCACCTTTTCTGATGGAGGCATAATACTCCTTTGTATATCTTTATCCATTCGTCCACTGAAGGGCATCTTGGTTCTTTCCACAGAGTGGCAGCTGTGGCATGGACATGACTGGACAAGATGATGCTGACTGAAATAACTCAAAACAGAGAGAGTCAAGTATCATATGGTTTCACTTATTTGTGGAGCATAAGGAATAACACGGAGGACATTGGGAGATAGAGAGGAGAAGTGAGTTGAGGAAAATTAGAGGGGGAGACAAACCATGAGAGACTATGGACTCTGAGAAACAAGTTGAGGGTTTCAGAGGGAAGGGGGCTGGGAGGTTAAGTGAGCCTGGTAGTGGAGGGCATGTATTGCATGGAGCACTGGTGTGGTGCATAAACAATGAATTTTGCAACACTGAAAAGAAATAAAATAAAATTGAAAAAAAAAAAAAACACATTGAGATACCACCTTATACCAGTTAGAATGGCCAAAATTAACAGACAGGAAACAACAAGTGCTGCAGAGGATGAGGAGAAAGGGGAGCCCTCTTATACTGTTGGTGGGAATGCAAGTTTGTCCGGCCACTCTGGAAAAACAGTGTGGAGATTCCTTAAGAAATTAAAAATAGAGTGACCTTATGACCCTGCAATTGCACTACTGGGTATTTACCCCAAAGATACAGATGTAGTGAACAGAAGGGCCACCTGTACCCCAATGTTCCTAGCAACAATGGCCACTATTGGCAAATTGTGTAAAGACCCAAGATGCCCCTCAATAGATGAATGGATAATGAAGATATGATACATATATACAACAGAATATTACACCTCCATCATAAAGGATGAATACACAACTTCTGTATCAACATGGACAGGATTGGAGGAAATTATTCTGAGTAAAAAAAGTCAAGCAGAAAAAGTCAATTATCATAGGGTTTCACTTACTTATGGAGCATAAGGAATAGCATGGAGGACATTAGGAGAAGAAAAGGACAGTGAATTGGGGGAAATCAGAGGGGAAGACAAGCCATGAGAGACTGTGGACTCTGAGAAAGAAACTGAGGGTTTTGGAAGGGAGGGCGTTGGGGGACAGGTGAGCCTGGAGGTACGTATTAGGGAGGGCACCTCTGGCATGGTGCACTGGGTGTGGTGCATAAACAATGAATCTTGGAACACTGACAAAATTAAAATTAAATTTAAAAAATTCATCTTGGTTTATATTTACTATTAAACTTTTAAAAACCCTCTATGCCATTTTTAAGAAAATGTATTTTTCTCTTAGAAAGTGCATATTTCCTACAGACTTCCACATTTCTTAGGAAAAAAATTAGAAATGTTGCTCTTATAATTCTTGAAATTGTTATTCTGTCTTCTTCATATTCAGCTTCTCATTTCTGATACTGTAAATAGCAGTATCAGACATTTATCAGAGTAAATCCCACTGACTTTTTTTCTGACATTGATTTATTTTATTACATTTTCCAATAGTGATTCATTCTGTGTCTTCAAAAAAAGCCAATACATTTCAGTTTATCAACAATAATTTCTTAGGTCCATCTCCATATCATGTTAATTACGTTTCTTCAGATCTTGAAATACTAGTGATTTTAATTAATTAATTAGTTAATTAATGAATATATTTTTGTGGTTTCCAGTTTTTATTTAAATTCCAGTTAGTTAATACAGTGTAATATTAACTTTAGGTATAGAATTTAGTAATTCTTCATTTACATACAGTACCCAGTGCTCATAGAAACAAATGCCCTCTTTAATACCCATCACCCATTTAACCCATCTTCCCACCCACTTCCTCCCCAGCAACACTCATTTTGTCCTCTACATTTAAGAGTCTCTTTTATGGTTTGCCTCTATCTCTCTACCTGCCCCCCGCCATGTTCATCTCTTTTACTTCTTAAATTCCACATATGAGTGAAATCATGTATTTTTCTTTCCCTGACTGAATATTTTGGTTAGTATAATACCCTCCAGCTCCATCCATGTCTTTGCAAAAGGCAAGATTTCATTCTTTTCCTGGCTGAGTAAAATTCCATTGTGTATATCTACCACCTCTTCTTTATGTATTCATCAGTTAATGGACATTTGGGCTCTTTCCATAATTTGGCTCTAGCTGATAATGCTGCTGGAAAATGTCATGGTGTACATATCCCTTTGAATCCGTATTTTTATATCCTTTGGGTAAATACCAATAATGCAGTTGCTGGATGCCGGGGCAGCTCTATTTTTAACTTTTAGAGGAACATCCATACTGTTTTCTGAAGTGGCTGTATCAGTTTGTATTCCCACCATTAGTGTAAGGGGTTCCTCTTTCTCTGCATAGTCACCAACATCTGTTGTTCTCTGTGTTGTTAAATTTAGCCATTCTGACAGGTGTGAGATGATCTCTCATTATAGTACTGATTTGTATTTGCCTGATGATGAGAAATTTGAGTATTTTTCATCTGGTAATCATCTATATGCCTTGTTTAGAAAAATGTCTATTCATGTCTTCTGTCCATTTCTTAACTGCATTATTTGCTGTGGGGTATTGAGTTTGGTAAGTTCTTTCTAGATTTTAGACACTAACCCTTTATCAGATATGTCATTTGCAAATATCTTCTCCCATTCCAAAGATTGCATTTTGGTTTTGTTGATTGTTTTCTTCACTGTGCAGAAATTTTTATCTTGATTAAGTCCCAAAAGTTCATTTTTGCTTTTGTTTCCCTTGCCTCAGGAGACATGTCTAATAAGAAGTTGCTACAGCTGAGTTCAGAGAGGTTGTTGCCTATGTTCCCTAGAATTTTGATGGTTTCTTGCCTCACATTTTGTTATTTCATCAATTTTGAATCTATTTTTGTGTATGGTATAAGAAAGTGGTAAATTTCATCCTTTTGCATTTGGCTTTCCAGTTTCCCCCCCCACACCATTTACTGAAGAGACTGTCTTTTCCTCATTGGATATTCTTTCCTGCTTTGTCAAAGATTAGTTGGCCATATATGTGTGGATCCAGTTCTGCATTTTCTATTCTGTTCCACTGATCTAGGTGTCTGTTTATGTGACAATACCAAACTGTCTTGATGACTACAGCTTTGTCATATAGCTAGAAGTCCAGAACCATGACGCCTCCAGCTTTGCTTTTGTTTTTCAAGAAAAAGACCTGTTCAGGTCTTTTGTGGTTCCATACTAATTTTACAATAGTTTTTTCTGGCTCTGTGAAGAATATTGGTGATATTTTGATAGGGACTGCATTAAATGTGTCAATTGCTTTGCATAGTGCAGATTTTTTAACAATATTTGCTCCAATTTTTCCATTTTGTTGCATCATCTTCAATTTCTTTTATAAGTGTTCTATAGTTTTCAGAGTACAGATCTTTTACCTCTTTGGTTAGGTTTATTCTTAGGTATCATGGATTTTGGTGCAATTGTAAATAAACTAGAATCCCTGATTTCTTTCTGCTGCTTTATATTGGTATAAAGAAATGCAACAAATTTCTGTACAGTCATTTTGTATCCTGCAACTTAACTGAATTCGTGCATCAGTTCTAGCAAATTTTTGGTAGAGTCTTTTGGGTTTTCTACATTGAATATCATGTCATCTACGGATAGCAAAAGTTTGACTTTTTCCTTGCTGATTTGGATGCCTTTTCTTTTTGTTATCTGATTGTTGAGGTTAAAACTTCCAGTACTATGTTAAGTAACAGTGGTGAGAGTGTATATCCCTGTCTTGTTCCTGATCATAGAAGAAAAGCTCTGTTTTTCCTCTTTGAAGATGATGTTAGCTATGGGTTTTTCATATACGGGCTTTATGAATTTCAGGTAAGCTCCTGCTATTCCTACTTTGTTGAGGGTTTTTATTAAGAATCAATGCTGTACTTTGTCAAATGCTTTTTCTGCATCTATTGAGAGAATCATCCTTTAATTAATGTGGTGTATCATGTTGATTGATTTGCAAATACTGAACCATCCTTGCGACCCAGGAATAAATCCCACTGGGTCATGGTGAATAACTATTTTAATGTACTATTGAATTCAGTTTGCTAGTATTTTAGCAATTTTTGGATCCATGTTCATCAGGGATATTGGCCTGTAGTTCTCTTTTTTAGTGGAGTCTTTGGTTTGGAATCAGTAATGCTGATTTGGTTTGGAATCAGTAATGCTGACCTTATAGAATGAGTTTGGAAGTTTTCCTTCCATTTCTATTTTGTGGGATAGTTTGAGAAGAATAGGTATTAACTCTTTTAAATGGTAGAATTCCTTTGTGAAACCACGTGGCCATGAACTTTTGTTGTTGGGAGATTTTTGATTACTGATTCAATTTCTTTGCTGGGTATGGATCTGTTCAAGTTTTCTATTTATTCCCATTTTAGTTTTGGTAGTTTACATGTTTCTAAGAATTTATGCATTTCTTCTAGAATGTCCAATTTGTTGTATCTAATTTATCATAATATTCTCCTATAATTATTTATATTTCTGTGGTGTTGGTTGTAATTGCTCCTGTTCATTATTTATTTGGGTCCTTTCTCTTTTGTTTTTGATAAGTCTGGCTAGGGGTTTATCAGTTTCTAATTTTTTTTTTTTTTCAAAGAACCAGCTCCTGGTTCATTGATCTGTTCTACTGTTTTGTTTCTATATCATTTATTGCTGCTCTAATTTTTATTATTTCCTTCTTTTACTGGCTTTTGGTTTTGTTTGTTATTCCTTTTCTAACTTCGTTAGGTGTAGGGTTAGGTTGCTTGTTTGAGATGGGTTAGGTTCTTGAGATTTTTCTTACTTCTTGAGGTAGGTCTATATTGCTATATACTTCCCTCTTATGACTGCTTTTGCTGTATCCCAAAGGATTTGGACCATCGTGTTTTCATTTTCATTTGTTTCCATGTAATTCTATTCATTTTAATTTCCTGGTTGACCCATTCATTCTTTAGTAGGAATATCTTAAGCTTCGAAATATTTGTGGTCTTTCTAAATTTTTTCTTGTGGTTGACTTCAAGTTTCATAGTATCGTGGCTGGAAAATACACATGGTATGATCTCAATCTTTTTTTATTTATTGAGGCTTGATTTTTGACCCAGTATGTGATATCTTCTGCAAAATGTCCCATGTGCATTTGAAAAGAATGTGTATTCTGTTGCTTTAGGATGAAATGTTCTCAATGTATCTGTTAAGTCCATCTGGTCCAGTGTGTTATTCAAACCCATCGTTTCCTTGATTTTCTGCTTAGATGATCTGTCCATTGCTATAAGTGTGATGTAAAAGTCTGCTACTATTATTACATTTTATTAATGAGTTCATTTTTGTCTGTTACTAATTGTTTTATATATTTGCATGCTCTCATGTTGGCGGCATAAATATTTATCATTGTTACATCTTCTTGTTGGATAGACCCTTCACTATGATATAGTGCCCTTTATCATCTTTTGTTACAGTCTTTGGTTTAAAATGTACTTTTTCTGTTATAAGTACGGCTACTCTGGCTTTCTTTTGATGTCCTTTTCCACGATAAATATTTTTAGTCCATTTAGTCCATTTATATTCAGAGTAATTATTGAGAGATACGAATTTAGTACTATGTTATTACTTGTTTTAACATTGTGTACTTTCTTTTTTTTTTTTTTAAAGATTTTATTTTTATTTATTTGACAGACAAAGATCACAAGTAGGCAGACAGGCAGGCAAAGAGAGAGGAGGAAGCAGGCTCCCTGGCTGAGCAGAGAGCCTGATGCGGGGCTCGATCCCAGGACCCCGGGATCATGACCTGAGCAGAAAGCAGAGGCTTTAACCCACTGAGCCACCCAGGTGTCCGACGTTGTGTACTTTCTAATCATTGCTGCTTTTGGTTTTTCCTACTCAAGAGAGTCCCTTTTAAAATTTATTGTATGGCTGGTTTAGTGGTCAGGTCTTTTGAGTTTTTGCTTGTCTGGAAAACTCTGTCTCTCCTTCTATTCTGAATGATAACCTTGCTGAATTGAATATTCTTGCCTGTGTATTCTTCTCATTGAGCACATTGAATATTGAATATAACACATCATTCTCTTATGGCCTGACAAGTTTCTGTGGAGAAATCTACTGCTAAATTCTTATTGTTCTTTTCTTGTAGGTTAGGAACTTCTTTTGTCCTGCTCCTTTTCAGATTTTTTTTCCTTTATCTTTATATTTTGCAAATTTAACTACAATATGTGTAAGTGTTGGCCTGCTTTTGTTGATTTGGATAGCAGTTGTCTGTGCCTCCTGGATTTAGAAGTGCATTTCCTCCCATAGATTAGGGAAGATTTCAGCTATAATTTCCTTAAATAAACCTGTCCCTTGTTCTTTCTTTTATTCTTCTGGGTTTCCTCAGTATGAATGTTCTTAAGTCAACTTCTGCGACCCAAGATTTTCTTCCCTTCTTTTGTTCAGCTTCATTATTTTCCATAAATCTATTTTGCATTATCACTTACTCATTCCTGTGCTTCTTTCATCTTTGAGGTCATTACATCCAGTCAGTTTTGAATCTCAGTAATTGCATTTTTCATTTTGGCCTGATTTACTTATAGTTCTTTTAGTTCTGATGCCTTCCCTGCCTTTCTCAAGCCCAGTGAGTATCCTTATAATTATTGTTTTAAATTCTGGATCAGCCATATCACTTATATCTATTTTTTTAAAAAGACTTTATTTATTTATTTGACAGACAGAGATCACAAGTAGGCAGAGAGGCAGGCGGGGGCGGGGAGGGGGGAAGCAGGCTCCCTGCTGAGCAGAGAGCCCAACATGGGGCTCGATCCCAGGACCCCAAGACCATGATGTGAGCCGAATGAAAACAGATGCTTAATCAACTGAGTCACCCAGGCACACCATCACTTATATCTATTTTGATTAGATCTTTGGTCATGATCTTTTTTTGTTCTTTCTTTTGATGAATTCCTCCATCTTGGCACTATGTCTAAGTCTGTGTCTTCTTTTGTGTGTTAGGAAAGCCCGTTATGTTTCCTATTCCTGAGAGTAATGACTTTATGAAGATGTCATACAGTGTCCAGGGCTTTGAGCTTCAGGAAGTGTCTCTGGTGTGTGGTATTTGAACTCTGCTACAATGTTTGGCTGTTCTTTCCTTCAGGTCAGTCATCTGAAGAGTTCTCCTTGCCTGCAGTAGGAAGTGTTTGGACCAGGGCCAGAGTGTGGGGAATTTTAACTAGATGTGCTCTGGTGTGATTGTTAAAAGAGATCTGATGCTATTTCCACTAGAACCGAAGCTTTATGAAACTCTATGGTTAGTAGATATGCTGTGTGTGGGGTTTTGTGCTGATCTTCTGGGGAAGGGGCCAGCTGTTTTGCTTCTGAGGCACCCAAGAAAACTTCTGAGTTGCCCAAGAAAAGCAGCTGCAACACAGCCCAGGGTGGGGGTGGGGGTGGGGTGGGGATTCATAAGTAGGTTATGCAACCAGTTTTGATGCTGTGCTGTTTATTTTAGTTGGATTAATCTCAAGGGCAGTGGAAGGAAATAGTTCCAGCCAGATCTTTTGTCCCTGGAGAGGGAAGTTTGTGTTTGCTGCTGTCAGGGAAGCCCTCCCTGAAGAGCAGATAATTACCCTCTTTCATCCTAGGCTTTTTTTTTTTTCAGATTGCTGTTTCAGACTGTCTATATCTGGGTTGCTTTGCCTGTTGCAGCACAGTGCACTCTGAGCTCTATCCCAGGTAGGCCAGCTAAGTTTTACAACTCCAAACTTTAAGGACCTGTTGTGGCAGGGACCTGAGCTGGTCATCTGGGGGAGGGTCTTGCTGCATTGGGATTGATGCAAGTTTGACCCAGAAGGGCAGCTGTACTGGTGTGCAGAACATGGAATGTGAAACAAAGCACACTAAACCTGGCAGCAACTGGGTTAGCTGCTCTCAGCAGGTGTCTCAGTGCCCACGCTGAGAGGTGGAGGGCAGGGGTGGGAAATGGCACCTACTGGCTCTTTTGTATCTGAAGAGGCAATGCCACCTTTGCCGATGTGCTCCAAGAAGAGGGAAAAGTCTCTCCCAGTGCATCTCAGGCAATCCTCAGACTGTGGGATAAGTCTCTGGGGTTACCTGCATGCCTTCTCTCCAGGAGCACTTCAGCACTCTCAGGGCTCCATACAGCAATGCTGTGGACCTCTAAGGTTCCAGTCTTTGAGTTCCATTGGTTGCAACAACTCGGGAAAATCAACCTCTCTCATTTTCCTTGTCAATGATTTTAGGGAAGCATTTTTCTTGCGCAATCCCCTGTGTGCTCTTCTCTCTGCCTTTCTTGTCTCTCTCTGTGACCAGAGATCACTCCCCTCTGTGTCACCCATGATCTGTTTCTCCCTCAAACCATCTCTCCATACCTCCTACCTTCCTTAATGTGTTCTTCTACTATTTGTGCAGTTTGTTCTGTTAGTCTTCACGTCTTGGGTACTCAGAATGATTTGATACTTATCTACCTGTGTTTTAGGGACAAGACAAGCCTAGGGTCCTTCTACTACTCTGCCATCTTAGCTCCCTCCTTGAATTAATAGTTAATTTTTTTCATTCTTTTTTTATAAGCAAGTTTGTGTGTTCAAACTTGTCCCATCTACATAGTTTTTACTATGTAAGTTATTTTTGAGTAGTTCCTAATGATAATTTTAATTTCTTTCTAAGACAAAATTTAAAACAGTTCTAATAGACTAAATGTAGCCTATTTTTTACTCCTTCAACTGCCAAAATATACTTTCAGTGCTTTCTTTTTAATTTGTTCATTGATCAGTCAGTGGATTCAGACCCAGTATCATTGTTATAACATATTTGCAGAGAACAGTAAAGAGTTTGTGACTTTTCCTCATAGGAAAAAGAAAAAAGTTATCTTGTCAAGATTTTACAGATTTTGTCAAAAACACAATATTCATGTGTCAAAAGCAAAAGTAATCCACTTGCAAAGCAGGGAGCATCAATAGTGTATTTATTTGTTTCATTTCTTCTTGCCTCCAAGTCCCAAAGGGATCAAGATCAAGATAGATGCCTGGCTTCTGGCTTGGTGCTGGACTATATTCCACCGCAGAGAGTACACACACACACACACACACACACACACACACACACACAAAATGCATTTATGAATTTTATTTTATTTTAGCTTCCTTTTTTGTACTTTCTTTTTAGATTCTGTTTCTGTTTTTTGTATTTTCCTTTTATATCTACCAGGATTTTCAGTTGTACTCTCAACATTCTTTTTTAAGATTTTATTTATTTATTTGCCAGACAGAGATCACAAGTAGGCAGAAAGGCAGGCAGAGAGAGAGAGAGAGAGAGAGAAGAGGAAGCAGGCTCCCTGATGAGCAGAGAGCCCAATGCGGGACTCCATCCCAGAATCCTGGGATCATAACCTGAGCCGAAGGCAGAGGCTTTAACCCACTGAGCCACCCAGGCGCCCCTACTCTCAACATTCTAAGTAGACTAGATTGATGGCTATTAGTATCATGAAGAGTTTCATTAGATGATTTTCTTTTTTGAGGGCTGAGATTGCTTTAAAATAGTGAAAAAACATAGTGAATATGAGAAAGGTATTCTGCTAGCCATTTTTTTCGTTTATCTTTGTGCAAGAAATACGCAAACAAGTTGGAAATTTCTTTTACTTGATGAATTGAGAAAGGAAAGTCTTCTTGCTTTAATTAATGCATGATATGGTAATTCTCGTTCCTTCTCTTTTGTCTCAACTGTCTTCTTCTCCTCTCTTTTTCTACTTTTCTTCCAACTTCTTATTCTCCTTTCCTTTTTTCCTCCATCCCAGCCCTTTTCCTACTACTTTTCTTCTTCTTCCCCCTTCTTTTCCTTCTACTTCTGTTCTCCTTCTCCTATTTCTTCCTTTTCTCTTGCTGTTCTTCCCCATTTCCCTTTCCCTTGTTTTTCTCCTCCTATCTTGGTTTACTGTAAAAAAAATTAAAAAAAAATGAAATAATTGTTCCAGTTCATCTTACACTTAGGTTCATGTTAGGGTCCCACATTAAAAAAAATCGTTTTTTATTGTATATACATAGCTGGGTACTGTAACAAACATCTTAGAAAGAAAACTTGTTTAAACTGACCTTCCTCATGGAGCCCTTCAATATATTCTCCTGCCTTATGGGCCATGATAGCTCCAGCCAACAATCTTTTTATTCTCTGTACTTGATGTATTAACTTTAAGAGTTTTGGGTTTGTTTTATTTTGTCACAATTGTTTCTTTGTCTGAATTTTACATATTTTAGTTCACTAACAACTACATGATGTGTTCACGGCAAAAATTATTCAGGATAAAGACACAGGTGAAAAACTAATTTTTCTCATACATGTACATTTTAAAAATTTAATTCTGTTAGTGTTGGATTATGGCTGCTTTCATAATATTTTAAAATGGATTTTCAAATTAATTAAGTTTGTCTAGGGTAGAATTTTGTTTCCAGTAGTGCTACCAATGAGTACCTTGGCAGGTCATTCAACTTCCTTATCTCAGGGGGTTTTTATGTTTTGTTTTGTTTTAGGTTTATTTATTTATTTTAGAGAGAGGGGGAGAGCACATAAGTCGGGGGAGGAGAGGAGAGAATCTTTTTTTTTTAAAGATTTTATTTATTTATTTGACAGACAGAGATCACAAGTAGGCCGAGAGGCAGGCAGAGAGAGAGAGAGGAGGAAGCAGGCTCCCTGCCGAGCAGAGAGCCTGATGCGGGACTTGATCCCGGGACCCCAAGATCATGAGAGAGGAGAGAATCTTAAAGGAGATTCCCCACTGAGCATGGAGCCTGATATGGTACTCCACCTCACAACAATGAGATCATGACCTGAGCCGAAACCAAGAGTTGGACACTTAACCAACAGCCACCGAGGTACCCCAATTTTTTTTTTTAATGAAACTCATAATAATAGTTAACTCAGCTGTGAGGATTGAATTAATATTCTTAGAATCTATAAATAATAATTAATATAAGTATTTAATAGAAAATATGACAAATTATTACTCTTTCAGCTTTTGTTTCTATTTCCAAATCACATTTTTATAATTTTTCTGGATATTTATAAGAAGTTGGTGCTTTTTTCTCTTAAAACTCCACTTTTTAAATGTAAAAAAATGTCCATTTAGATGTCTTTTATTCTTCATAATGTTTCAAATATTTTGTATTAGAGCCTATCAATTTTTCTCTTGATATTACCCTAGGAAGGGAAGTATTTTAGATTAGTTAAAAAGAGCTCCACACCACATTTTCTGCCTAAAGGCTTGTTGACTTTACTTCTATGTAATATAGAGGATATGTCTCAGGTCTGAGATTATGCATTAACCCATGAAAGTCACACATATCCCTTGTGACTTTATAAAATAAATAAATAAATAAATAAATGCACAGTCTGAAACTTAGTTAATGGTTATATTTCTAGGTTTTAGATGTAGTACCTCTACTTTAAGCAAAAATACAGATAAAGAGAAAAAATGCTATCAAGAACATATGATTTTTTAGTTACGTTTTTAACAAAGAATTGACTAGAAATAGTGAATCAGAAAAGGAAGTATTTACATTTCCTTACTTTTAATTAATTTTTATTTAATTTTAATTAAATATTATTTAATTTTTTAAGTTAAGTATTTTAATTTTAATTATGCTTTCCATACTTAAGAAAGTAAATTCTCATGGCACAATCTGAAACCTAATTAATGGTTATATTTCTAGGTTTTAGATGTAGTACTTCTACTTTAAGCAAAACAGGTTTTTAAAAATTGATATGCTTTATTTTTAAAATCTTTTTACATCTTCTATGTATTCTGGAATAAGTTCCTAAAATTCAACTATTTACATGGATGTAGAATTGAAGTAGCATATATTTAAATATTGTTTGCTCAATAAATGCCTTAGATAAAATATCTAGAATTGCAAATTGGTTCATTACTGGGAATATGCAACTCTTCTTAGAATTCTATATCGTTTGGTCATTTGAAGGTAATTACAAAACTACTTTCTGCCATATGAATTGTAGCCTAATTAAACTAGCCTCTAGGCAGCCACAGTGACAATGCTGGATAAGCAGCATTTTCTCAAATTCCCCCAATACTACTATCTTTCTCTCAACTTTGCTGATTTCATATGTTCCTTGCCAACTTAAACTTTTTCATATTTTAATATGACTCAGTGCTGGAATAAAATCTTTCATAGAAAAAAATCAGCAAGATCTGCTTTGAAAAGAGTAAAACAATGAAATTTGTAAAATTAGTGAAAACAACCAACAGGAATAAACATGTATACATTTTATAAAGATATAATCAAACTATAATTAGATACTTGCTATGTTGTGTTCAAATTTATATAAATTAATGAGGGAATATGCCAATTTAATGTCATTGTTTCTAAACTCAAAGAAATGCAGATATGCGTATCTCAAATGGTTTTAAATGCAGCTTCTAATGAAAGTTATTAGAAATAGCACTTTAGATACTCCTAAGGTTTGGTTTTTAAATTGCATAAATTAGCATTTACTTAAAGAAGACTGGTGTAACAATAAGTATGTGAAGAACTATTAATATTAATATTAATAATATTAATAAAATATTAATAAGGAATAACTTAACGAATATTTTCAGTGATTCATGGCATTAGAGTGCAATAAAATTTGTAAATTCATGTTAATTCATACACTGGTGCACACAATGCTCATTTCATGTTTTTAGGAATATATGACGGTGCCACAAATTAAGGTTTTATATTGCAGACTTAATTTTATTTCACTTTTAATTATAATTTTTTTAATTTTTTAAAGATTTAATTTATTTATATGTCAGAGCAAGAAAGAGAGATAAGGGGAAACAGAAGGCAGAGGGAGAAGCAGGTTCCTCACTGAGCAAGGAGGCTGATGCAGGATTCAATCCCAGGACTCCGGGAACATGGCCTGAGCCAAAGGCAGATGCTTAACCTACTATTATAGGTTATATACCCAGGCACCCTAATTATAAAATATTCTAAACAATTGAAAAAAAATGTAAAGATTAATGACATTCTAAGAGCCATGTACTTCCATTTAGATATCATAGAATATATGTTGCCACAATTCACTTAAATTGTTTTTATTGAAATGAAATACTAAGAGAGTTTTAAGTATAGTCTGTTCTTTCTTCTTTCCAATAACAACACCATGTTTTTGAATTTTCTCTGTTCCTTAAGCAAAAAATAACTACATAATTTATGAAAACACTCATAAACACACATACACATGCTCATATCACATGTATTAAGACATTGGGAAAAACATACAAAATTCAAAAAAGAAAGTAACCTGTAAGTAAGAAAATGAAAATGATATTGTTGATGCTGACTTTCTTATACCAGCAAACAACATGTTGACACTGGTTATTAGTTTACCTTGTCATTTGAAAGGTATCTCTTTTGCTACTCTTACTTCCTACTATTGATGAGAATTATGCCATTGTTTCTATCATGTAAATGATCTATAATTTTAAGTTGCTTCCAGTACTTATTGTCTCTTATGCTATTTATTTTCATCAATATTCTTTTATGTGGATTTATTTTTTATGATATTGATCAAAACTCAGCATATAATTCAGTTTTTTACCTAAAATTTACTGAGGGCTTCCTATGGGTCAAGTGCTATTCTAGGTATAAAGGCATTCTGAAGAAGGCAGATGTAATCTCTGATGTTCACCATGCACACACTCTAGAAGGGATAACATTGAAATGAACCAAATAGATCAAAATATATATATCATGTGAAATCTTAAGTGTGTTTATTAAATTTAGAAAATTAAACTTTCTTAAATTTCTTAAAATATTCATCATCCCAGCATAATCTAGGTTTTCTATCTACTATATTTCCTATTAAATTCATTTTGAATCATTTTATTCTTTTTTTTTTTGACAGAGAGAGAGATCACAAGTAGGCAGAGAGGCAGGCAGAGAGAGAGGAGGAAGCAGGCTCCCTGCCGAGCAGAGAGCCCGATGCGGGCCTCGATCCCAGGACCCTGGGACCATGACCTGAGCCAAAGGCAGAGGCTTTAACCTACTAAGCCATCCAGGCGCCCTCATTTTATTCTTTTATCTATATCTTCACTCTATTTTTCATATTTATTCTCCTGCTCCATGAAGAGTATTGTTTTTCTCACTCTCCTTTCCTTTCTCTGCAAATACTGTGTTTTGGTGAGGGAGAATAATAGACATAAAATTTATTATTCAAATATGCATAAAGTTTGAAGTAGATATTATCACAACTTCTCCTTGGAAAAGTAAAAATGTCTATAGTTCTGAGACTGTATCATACTATCTTTGAATTCCCAGTGCACAGCAATATTGCTGGAAAACACCCATTTATTTAATTAAATGTCAATACATAAAGATGCATAGTGAGTATTTGTACACCACTGTAAATATATGAATTTTGATTATATGCTAATTCAAGAGTGATGTTAAGTTTTAGAAGCTAGTTATATGAGATTATTTAAATTTAAATATAAATTAATTAAAATAAAATAAAACCGAAAACTCACTTTTTCATACAGTGATTTCAAATGCTCAGTTGCCACATATAAATAACGGCTATCATATTATAGGGTACCAAAGATGTAGAACTTTTCCAACTACAGAAAGTTTTATTGGATAGTTCTCTGGTGAATATGATACTTCAACATTATCTGTTACATATATCCTCAAGGTTAGATTAGAATAGATGAAATATATAACTTTCATAGTGCACTGGTATATCTTAAATTATCCCTAATCTGTTTATAAGACTGATCATATCAAAGGAACCTGACATCTGAATCTTAAAAAAAAATCTATTAATAATCCTACAGACAATACTAGTTAAACCATGGCATGCATTCAACAAGCTCAGTACTAGCAACATGGCAACAGATAATCATGTTTCAAATGAGGAGACAGATTTGTCAAATTATCGGTTGATAATGTTTTACAACTACCAAAATAAAATCTGAATTGTTGCATTGTGGTAGTCCAAAGCAGGATATAATCAATTCTTCCCTGGTAGGGAAAGAACACAATATTGTCTAGAGATGAATCAGAAAAATGAAGTACTGATTTGCTAGTCCTAATATGGGGAACAAGGAAGAAGGGAGAAGCATATTCAGGAAAAGGAAGGACATGAGCAAAGTTCAAGGTTACATAAAGAGACATGTATAGCAAATTGGACTTAATTGAGAATCACAATGCAAAATGTATGTGGCAGGTATAGGAGAGTTGAGCCTGGAGAATGAAATAAAGACACACTCACGAAGAACCTTGGATTGCTCTATGGCCCACATTAGTTACTAATAAATAATACCTAAAAACACCACTACTTTCCCTATTGCTTCTGAAGCAATATGCCTGTAATTATTATAATGAATAGTAGTTCATAAAATACAACTCTGTCTTTTAATGTCACTCTGTATCTTTCAGTACTCTGTGGAAAAGTGCTACATAACATTTTTATGTTCTGTTATATATTAATATGAGAAAGAAGTATTACTGTAAAGTGCATAACAATATAACACTATGTGAAAGTGAATTTTAAGGATTATTAAGCATTTCTCTTTAAAGTAGCTTCTGGGAGTTAAGTATTCTATGTTTGAAAATGATATCACATTATCAGATATGCCCTTCACCTTTTTTAGTCCTATTTTAACCTCATTCTTCACAATTTCACTTTAAACTATGCTATACATTTAACTTTATAGTCACCCCCACTGTATAAAAGATAAGATTCCTTGAAGAGTATTTTCCTGTGTAAATCTTGTCTTCATAGGAAATAGTTCATTGCTGGAATTCATTCACTTATACTAGTGGAAGTGTTCCAAGATGTTATGGACCCACTTAATAAATTGATTTTCACAAAATTCATGGAAGCTATTATTCTCATTTATTTGACATCAAAAAGTGTCTTTCTTTGTTAATCATTAGGAGATTAATTATAGCCATAGTCAGCAAACCTGCAGCATGAAAATGAGGCAATTTAGTATTCAAATAAAAAAACACACATACATATCCTATGGTAATGTATGCTGCTCTCTGTAGAATTTATTATATTGCATAGTGATTTGGATAGTTTAATTGAAATAATTGTAATTGCTTCCTACAGTTTTAAGTTACCATCTATGATAGGGGAATATTGTAAAGTTTTTTCTTTCTAAATGTAGATGTTCAGAGATATGAACAGACTTTCAGGTACAGGCAGATGTCAATTTAACAATTTCATATTAGATATAAATTTGAAATTTTCTATCATGTATATATAAATAACATATAAGTCTATGTAAATATCCTATTTTTAAAGAAAACTTGAAAATTTTTATGTTGTATGTGGCACTATATTTTAGCAATATCCATTGATTATTTTTCTACACTAAAAGTTACATTTCCTAAATGTTTTCTCTTAAAAGATAAAATTGTTCAATTTAAAAAAAAATCATTCAATTTTAATTTTCTATGATAGACCCCTGGTGGTTTTGAAGAAATACATGGGAAGCAAAAAAAATCTCTGATTTAAAGATGCAAATCTAAACAAAGTCTAGATTGCATAAACCACTTTGGGAGAGAGCAGAGAGACAAATAACTTCTGCATGCTACCCTTTCCAAAGACATTTCTCAGGTCAATGAGTTTTATGAACTTCTTTGAGAGCTCTCAAGTTTGCTCTTGATTTTCCCATCTCATGTGCTCACTACCTTGAATTTCTTAGAAGAGCATCTTTTAACAACTTATAACGGCAATGAATAACTTATCAAACATTCCCTAAAGGCCAGAACTTTTTACTTATTAACTCATTTTACCCTTACTGTAAGTCAACAATGGGAAATACTACTATTATCTTCATTTTTACAGGAATACAAATGAAGAACAAGAAAAGAGTTAATTAATTTTTCTACTAGTCACACAGCTAGTAAGAAGGGACTCCTGGCTATGAAGGCCTAATATCTAGCTCTAGTCAATACTACTCATTCTACAGCCCAGAAGCAATAGAATAAGGTAATTTTTTTTTTCATATTTCACAACCTATACAATGTATGTAAGCCAAACTGTGGAATTCACAATGCCTGGATAAATAAAATCTGACTTGTATATGGCTCCCTGGATGAGACCAACTGAAAATAAAAGGAGTCCCTGGAATGCTGGGCCTCCTTTGAAGTTTCTTGGCTGAAAGCAGCCCGATTCTTACTGAGGTGCAAGGCTCTCATCTAGGGAGTAAATGTCTAAATTTGAAAAAAACCAGACACCTATAGTGGTCACGTATTTCATAAACACCTTGCAACCTTTCTTTGCATGCATGTTGCAAGCAGTGCTTGCCCTTATCACACATTGCCCCATATATTATTGTCCTGACCATGAAGGTTACACTTTCCTCCCTTTTTTGTGCTTACACTTGGTGTACTGATAACAACACTCAATAAAGTTGAGACAAAGCTGAGCTTAGGTCTTTCACCACTAGATCATCTGGTGGACCCCAGGCCTCTCCTTTCTTGTACTAAGATGTCTGGAGTAATCTTTTCATTCGCAGTCTCAGGGTTTGCTGGCCAAACCTGACACCAGATAGTCACAGCACCTTGCTGCTTTTTCTTTTTCTTCTTTTTTTTAACCTTGCCTCTTAAGGATAAACACACTTATTTGAGTAATAATGTGGAGAAAAATAAAGCAGTATCTATTTCCTTTTTCCAGGCAAGGATATACTTATGTTTTGGATGTTCATAAAATAAATGTAAAGACAGCAGTTACAAGTGATGGCAAATGACACTGGTAGACAAGTCTTAGTCAACTTATAAGCTTCATCACCACTTTTGTAAATTCTTTCAAATAGTAAGCTTGCTAAGCAGTTTCAACATAAGTCTCCCAGCATCCCTAGGGCACTCTTCTAAACAGATAACTGCTCATAACTCCCTTTTGTAGGAAAATTCTGGAATTACCATTCTGTGGATAACAACAGATGTCTAATTGTTTGATAGGAGTGAACCTGTATACTTCCACTAGGAGGTATATGCCTGAATATCACTCTGTTGTATCGGCCATTGATGACCTTTGCCTGGATCCATTAACTCATCAGGAGTTACAAAATGTTTATATTCTAATTCTTTTAATTTTGTCATATTCTTCAGGATATTTCTATAAAAGAAACTTTCGTTCATGAACTATTTGGTTAAAAGATCAAGATATTGAATAAAAGGCATGATAAACTCTTGATTTTTTTATCTTGTAGAATTTTACTAAATTTTCTTTCATTCTCCAAAGATGGGGAGAACCAATTAAAATCTTTTGATGTATGTTAAGAGCTCATGGATTGGCTGGTTGATTTTTAAGAACTCATGGATTTAAACATATTTAATATATATTTAACACATAGCAGTGATTATTCTTCTTGATACTCAAGATTGTCCCTGAATGGCCAGTGAGAGGTTTGTTTGACTGAGAAAGTTTTCTTGACATATAGTCAACTAGTCAAATATCAGAGATAAGTAGCCTGTGATAACCACCATCAAGATGTATTTTGGAATCACCATGTATAATTCTATCTATATTCAGGAGCAGTGATTTTTCAATAGGTGGGTTGGCTACCTAGAGTGGGACATAGTAATTGCTGACCTTAATTATTAATGCTTGGTATGTTTGGTGCTCTAGGCTTGTACAAGGTTTTGAGTAGTTTTCAAAAGATAGAACTAGAAAATATGTGTTTTAAGGGTAAGATATCTGAAACATTGATACTTCCTATGTTATTCAAGGCCACAGAGATTTTACATGACTTCATAAGTCTTCCATATCTATGTTCTTCTTCAGAATGCCAGAATCTCTGTTTTCAATGATACCTGCACAATTATTCATGCTTTATCTTATAGTACATGGATAATGTCCCAGGATAAAAAATAAAGGACTAATACAGACATTATTATTATAGAAATACAGTCTTTTAAGAAACATTTTACTTATTTAGTATCTAGGTTTTATAAAATTAAAAAGGTACAATCAAAATATTGTTTTATACTATTTTAAAAGCACATGTACTATTATCTATGTTTATTCATTTCATTTTATTTAATTTTAATGATTCCTTTTAAGATTAAACTTTTATTAAAATTATGCAATATAATTCATGTTACAAAGTCAGAGCTAATAAAACTATGTTCCCAAAAATAATGTGTCTTCTATTTTATTTACACCCCTTCCAATCTAATTATTTTATTTATCTATTTACTTTTATATTTTTATCTAATTCTTACTTTTTCCTCCCATTGTTCTTTTTATTTAAATATAAGTAGAAATATAAATATTGCTGAGTGTTTATTATTTATTTATTTATTATTTATTTTTAAGATTATTTGTTATTAGGATATTTATTATTTATTATTTTTAGGATTTATTTATTATTAGGATATATTTGTGAATACACACACACACACACACACACACAGTCACACATACATATATACTTATTGTCAGGGTCTCTGGAAAATTCTTCACTCCCAGTAATCTTCCATTCATTCAACTAAAACCTGACCTTCTCTAGCCCCATAACCTGCTCCCACATAGTAGCAGAACTGTTTCTCTCCTGCTGTCTATATTCAGACTAAGAAAATTACACAAACTTACTGCTCTGACCATGTGAAACTTTACACATTTATGCTCTGTTCAACCATAACCTCAAGTAGGAAAAGACCATATATAATCCCTTCCATTACAAAATGTAGAGGTTCCTTCCCCAAACTATATTTTGTACCGTGATAGCTTACAAGTCAAATTAAAGATTTTCTTGTTTAATAGTAGCATGGTAAACAAAATTTTACCACTCTTATTTTCGCCTTAATGTTAAATCCCAATGGTCACTCCATGTTTGCACATTATATTTCTTTCCTTTTTAATGCTGTATAGTACCCTATTATGAGATTTAGTATAATGTATTCAACCCATACCCTAATGATGGCCAACTGTGCTACTTATAGAATCATGCTATTACAAATAGTACTGACAATAATAACCATATGTATGACTTTTCATAATTTTACAAGTATATCTTTACTGTTAAAGTGTATCTTTAGTTGTAACTCTTTCATCAGGGTGGTACAATTTTGCAGTTTTCACCATGAGTGTCTGTTTTCCTGCAGCCTTACCAAGTCAGATAACTTTTGGACTTGGTAATCTGATAGAAGAAAAATACTGTCTTAGTGTAGTTGTGATCTACATTTCTCTAACTTTGAGCAAATTTAAACATTTTTTATATATGAAAGATAAATTTGAAGTGACATTTGTCTATGAATATTCTTTTTGTCTCTAGCTATAGGGTTGTTAACCATTTTATTCTTTATTTTCAGATGCTATTTATTACAGGTATCAATAATTGTCTTTAATTTTTAATTCTAAGTCCACTCAGATGGCCATTTTTTGGAATAGTGAACAACTATCTCAACAAAATAAACATATAAAATTTATTTTTAACTTAGCATCTCACTACCA
The DNA here is from genome assembly GCF_022355385.1 of Mustela nigripes. Lineage (NCBI taxonomy): Eukaryota > Metazoa > Chordata > Mammalia > Carnivora > Mustelidae > Mustela > Mustela nigripes. The sequence continues at coordinate 58,687,847 of NC_081571.1, forward strand.
TATGCAGCAGGCATTTATAACTTATGCTACTCTGTATATTTTGATTGTTCTTCAAATGGGGAATAGTCTGTCACATTTTCATTCATGAATATTTGAAATAGAAGATAAATATTTACTTATGCAGTTTCTTTGGCAACAAAAGTATAATCACATGACCTGATCTAACCATAAAACAACTGAGAAAGCAGGTGCTATTCAGAATCTATTTCAGGAAAGTGTTCACTTTATTGCAAGGGACAATGGCACTAGTTATGTACATAATGGCCAGAGTCAGTTAGGTGAGCTATAGCATATGTGGTCTGGTCAGCATCAGTGGGTCATGGCTGATAGAACTCTATAATACTAGCACCCTATAATACTGGTGTTGCTATTACCTGACTAAACTCCAAACTCTTTTCCTCTCAACAATCTAATAGTTAACTTATATCTTGTAATAAATGTTGATCCAAATTAAATAAGCTATAATGGGTTTTGTAACTGTGAACGCTGACTCTGACTGACTTGGATCATAAATGGAATACTACAGGTAACAGACCCTCATTTAATGAAATTCTGATATTTATTATGTTTTTGTGAGTTTGAAAGATTTAAAGATCCAGTTAGCATTAAAGGATGAGAATCTGGTAGGCTTTGGCATGCAGATGCAGAGTTTTTAAAAATTAATGTCTGTTTGTATTTGCCTATCAAACATAAGATCTTAGGAAACTGAAGAGGTTCTGTCAAAGAACAGTGTGAGGGACATGAAGAATATCATGATTTAGTGCGTGTTGGCTACTTGTAATTACACTAGAGATTTTAAATAAAGAAAGAACAAATTCAAAGTTCCGAACATTTAATTCAAAGTATGGTTTTGTAAGAGTAACTTTTTCTGATTGAACATAGGTACTTATATCCTAATTTCCCAAGGGCTAAGTTACCCAGGATTCAAAGGTTAAACTTTCAAGTTGTGAAATTATATCATTTGAATTCTTAGATTTGTTGGTCTTTAAAAATAAAAATTAAGGCGTTTCCTTGATTGACTTTCCTTGATTGACTTCCTTGAAATCAATGAGAATTGACTTAAAAGCATGTGGGAGAGCTAGATGAATCTGATGAGTCCCAGCTCTCTCTGCCTCTCCCTCCCCAGCAGATTCAACACTTTCCCCCTCACATAAGGAGGTAATACTAGCTTCTCTTAATGAATGTGGCAAACATTGAAAGGGAAAGCACATCTTCCTAAGTTGGATTTTCAAACACTTAAGTCTCATACCTTCTCTAAATTTCCTATAGTTGGACTCTATCCCAGTATAATTAGATCCATTCTCTCACATTCTTGTTTTTTTTTTTTTTAAGATTTTGTTTATTTATTTGACAGACAGAGATCACAAGTAGGCAGAGAAGCAGGAAGAGAGAGAGAGAGAAGAAGGGAAGCAGGCTCGCTGCTGAGCAGAGAGCCCGATGTGGGGGTCGATCCCAGGACCCTGGGATCATGACCTGAGCCAAAGGCAGAGACTTTAACCCACTGAGCCACCCAGGCACCCCAATTCTCTCATATTGTGTAGCAGTGAAATTTCACATGAAATTTTGTATGATTTTTATAAATTTTGGATGATGTATTTGAGTACATTCTTGTAGTGTTAGGCCATGGAACCTAGAATATAATTTTGTATAGCATTATAGATAAACTTCTTAGAGTTTACAGTTTAATGTGCTTGTTCTTACACCCAAGAGTGGGGCTTCTTGTTTGCTCATTTGATGGCCTAAACCCAGAAATCTCAAAACTGTTCCACAATAAATGAAGCTAAGATGCTAGAAATTCCTTAGTATAATGTTGTGAATTAAAACACAGAACAATAATTAAAACTCAGAACAACAATAGCAACAAAATGGAGTACATTTGTCATGGTGATCCATTCACCAGTCTCTGACTCTTACCTAAGACACTCTCCCATGACATGGAGGAGGGTACCAGAATCTTTCAAAACACAGTATTGTTTTTCCTTTAGACTAAAGTTGAATGAGCAGCATTGTAATTAAAATATTCTTGTGGATATTGTGCTTTGGCACTCAGCCTCTATTTCCATCTCCTTTGTTACTTTGCTTGACTTGCAGAGAATTAAAGCCTAAAATCTGTTTTGTTTTGTTTTTCCTCACAAGACTGCACTGGAGCTATGTTTCTGGATTTAATTTGAATTTTGTCAATGATATGACCTCAAGCCAAATTTGTAATGTAGAATTGACACAGAAGCAGTACATTCTCTATCTTGGAAGATAGCTTGCTCTATTAAAGAAGGAAAAAAAAAAAAAAGAAAAGAAAAAAAGGGAAATAAAAGAAAAGAAAAAGGAAATGGAGAGAAAAATAGTTAACTAGCTGAGTGGCAAAGTTTAATGGAGATTTACAACTTGTAGTCTGGAAAACTGGAGTACAAATACTGGCACAACAGTCTCTGCCTTCAGGTGTCCTCTCTGTTCCAGTTATGGAGTTGCAATGCCTCTAAGGCCATCTCATAGCTGATGGAAATTACTTGTGATTTCTGGTCCCAGAATTTGTAGTGAAAGACTTTCTTCTGCTACCCTTTGAGGGCAAGTATCCTCATTACTGGATGTCAGAGAAACCACTTTACCTCACTGAAGGAAAAACTGTATTCTTCTGATAGGACTTCCCCATAATACTACCGGTTGCTTCTGGGCCTAACATGCATAGAGTATGAGAAGAGTTATTGTGAAATAAAAATGACACATCTAATCAGTGACCAAGTTTAACTTTTTTTAAAAAAATATTTTTATTTATTTATTTGACAGAGATCACAAGTAGGCAGAGAGTCAGGCAGAGAGAGAGAGAGAGGATGAAGCAGACTTCCTGCGGAGCAGAGAGCCTGCCCCATGCGGGCTCAATCCCAGGACCTTGAGATCATGACCTGAGCGGAAGGCAGAGGCTTAACCCACTGAGCCACCCAGGCGCCCCCAAGTTTAACTTTTAATAAAAAATAAACAGCACATAAAAATTGAGCAGCAGCTCACCCACTGCTTACAGAATTGGTCCCGCTTGCTGTCCCCCCCCCCCTTAACACTATTCCAGTAGAGTGTTATCTATAAAATTGCTTCACCTAATAAGAAAGCATGATTTTTTAAAGCGAATAGCTCACTTATAAGATGGGAAAATTCAAAACAGTATAGCAGTAATTCACCATGACTATGGCAAACTGTTGGCACCCCACACATAGCATTATATGTTTGGTATAATACATTAAGCTCCTAGTCAGTGCTTTTTGCCTAAATATGTCATTCCGAAAATCTAGTAAAATATACTTCCTTTGGGATATAAAGGCTATTGTTAATGACCCAGATAAAGAGTTGGATCCTTTGACTTTCCAGGATTGGTTGTTAAAGGGATATCCATTTGAAGATCCAATGCAAATGGAAGCAAACACAATTGATATGAGCCTAGAGGAAAGCGACTAGAGAAATAATATTGATCAGTATTTCCATTTCTAATTAACTCTCTGGATCCATATTTGAATTTACTGGGAAGATAAAAGCTCCATGAAGGCATTTAGTACTAAATGAGGGATTCATGTGGTACATGTCTTAGCTACCAGTTCTCATAAACAGAAGCTACTTGTAAGCCTCTGCAAGGACACAGGTTTTGGAAAGATATTAGCATATAATTTGTGGACATGGACAAGCGTGCACTTCTCAGACAGCCATTGTAAAACCTCTGCATGTATACATGGGCCTATGATATATTTTATTTGCCATATGAATTATGTCTATATGAAGTTGCTGTGTTTCATGTAGGAACAGACAATAGGCACATAAAATTAAAGCCCTAAGTGACCATTTTTTTTTTTCTCTTCAGTACTGTGATTTCCTGATATTATAATTAAGCAATCATATTCTTTTCCCAGCTGTAGCTAAGAAGGAATCGACTTTTCGACATAGTATTAACTGGTTGCTTCATGCTTCTCATCCCCCAAAGACAACATGGGCTGATGACTTTTTAACCTTCACTGGCTAGCTGGTCTAACTATCCTCTTCAGAACGTATTCAAATATTTATACTCTGAATATTAGTATCACTGGCAAAGGATCCTCTGAATTGGCCAGGCTTTTGAGTTTTCTAACATAGTAGGAAGAAACAATGGAAATAATTTTTCTGATAAGAAAGGACCTTTTCCATATCTCAGCTTTTAGCACTTGTCTCCATTTTCTGTTCCCAAACCAACTCCAGCTAATGGCCCAGGAGTTTCATATTGGTTGCAATAAAGACAACTGGATGACCACAAATGTTTTTTCTCTTTATCTTTCAAGAAGAAACCCACTAGCCCTTCTCACTAGAAGAGCAACTCTAATGATAGCTATAATTGGAGTGATTATATAGTTTTGTTGGTTGCCTACTCTAAAAGTAGAAAATATTGCTACAGTTCTTATCCATTTTTAGTGGATTCCATGTGCCATGCAGCCACTCTTATCCATTTCCAGGAACATTCTGTGGAACATTTCCAGGAACATTCTGTGGAACATTTCCTGTCTTTCATTAGAATTTACTACTACAAGAAAGGATACAGTTTGGCCAGTCCCCAGCAGGAACAGCAAAACTTGGTTGGTCAGAATGAATACTTCTTATCCACAAAAGAAAGAGAGAAGCTCACACAGGACAGGATTTATTTACAGTGAAAAGTTCTTCCTTTCTTATTTTATATCACATATATGGGCAGACAGCCTAGAATAAGCCTCCTCTGGTATACCAGTTGGTATAGTCAACTTACAATATGATTTCCTTGAAATATTAAGACCAGCATAACATGGTCCCAAAATTTATCATGTTGTGAAACAATTCCCAGATAATGCTTTAAGAATTTTCATTCTGAAATTACCTGAAGTCTTTGCTTGTCTTTACTGGAGCTTTTCTTGGTAGTGATATCAATTGTGTTAGACTCTCTTTTTCTTCTGTAGCCGACTAAGACTGTCATTTCTTCCTGTTGGCTCCCAGTGGATTGAACCTCTAATACTATCAACAATTGTTGAAGTTCTCATGTAAAGCCCAATTAATCACTTTTCCTGAAAAGGAAGTTTTCATTAAATAATTCCCACTAGGCCAAGAGTTATACTGAGGAAAAATAGAACATTTATTTAAGATGGCCATGACATCTCCCTACCTTGCACTGCACCCTACCTAACAACTCCAAATCTTCCACTTGATATCAACAACCTCAATGTGTAATTTCAATAGCTGAGCTTCAAAGTCTCCTTAAGGTCATTTCCTGGGATTAGTGATTCGTGTTTTCTTCTGTAGGATTTCTTTTCATAGTATAGTCATCTCTGCCTCCACAGCAAATGCTTTGTTGGATAACTATGGAGGCTAGAAGAATTCCATTCTCAGTCTGATAATAACCATTCTGTTTACCTTACAATATGGATAACTGTATACTTTGTTTAATATATACTAAAACCTGAAGAACAAAGCACTTTTTATATGGAATGATTGCAGGGAGGAGAACTTCAAAATAGGATTCTGGAATTGGTTGTCTATCCTAACTGGTAGGCTGGTAGTCTATTGAAGGAAGTTTGTAAACTAAGTGATGAGATGGGAGTAAGAAATATAAGGAAAGTAAAGGTGAATGGTTGATTCTACTTTCACTAAAGCACTAAAAAAGAGAAAATGTCAACACTGGTTTGAATTTATCTACTTGAAATATGAAGCCGAATAAATTGTTGTTCCACCACTATGGAGCTCCAAATCCCTTATGTATCTATAAAACTTTACAAAATTTACAAGAGCCAGAGGTATCTTGTTTCTACAAGATAAAACTTGAAATGAAGTTTTCTTTTTTTTTTTAATTATTATAAACTCCCTAAATATACTTTTGCAATTTTCTGTTGAGAATTTACACTCAAGGGTGAAAGTATGTTCAATTTAAGTTCTCCCTTCAGCAAAAATGCCTGAGAAGATATTTCTTCCCACACGCTGCAATAATCTTTATGGCAGATGAATGGGAACTTCAATGTTTTGAGCAAATGCAGTATGTCAGACATTTTGCATGTTAACTCATATAATTCTTCCAAACAACTCAATGAGCTGAACATTATTTTCATCCCAATTTTACACTTGAGAAAACTAACACTTATATAGGTTAAATAACCTGCTCAAGATTGAAGTACCCAAGTAGAATTTTAGAGTGGCATTGACTTGTTTGCTAAGCTACACTTAATGCCTCCTTCATCCTTCAAGCCTGTTTTAGCATTTATTCACCCCAACTACTGCATACTCCTTCATCTTAATGGACCCCCACTCTATGTATTCACTTCTGGGTACATTATTAGTATATATATTTTTCCTATTGCAATGAATTACAGAGTGGTATGACATACTGGTGTAACAATGTGAATAAAGTACAACATGGAACTTCTGTTTTGGGCCAAGATAGAGGAACAGGAAAGATAGTTACTCTCCCATATGAAGCAGTACAAAAATAAATGAGCAAAGTAAATGAAATACACATTGTATTCTATATATTGTGCCAGGAAAAATAAAGGACAGTGATCCATGAAAGATGGGAAGCAAACATGCTGAAGTTTATGAATGCCCCACTTTACTTATTTGAGAAAGTTGCCAGACTGTAGAATGGAGAAGAAATCTCAGCAAATACTGATGGCTTCCTTGAGTTGGGAGAAAGGGCCAAGAGTCCAGAGAAACAAAGGTGGATACGGTTCATGGGACAGGAGCAAGAAGCACAGGGAGAGAATTCCATAGATTTTTAGATGATTCTTCAAAAGTATTCATCAGGATAATAAATGTCACATATATGAGAGAAAACTATCCAAGATTGGGGAAACACAACTCAAAAGATTAAGAATAGTAGTGTATGACACACACTTAGCATAGTAAATAGTTCATCTTCCAACCAGCCATACTAGAAAACCTCATAAAGTATCTGTCCTTGATAGTGGGGAAAAATTAACAATAAACTAAACACAGCTTTGGTCCCCCCTAAGAAATATTAATATCAAGATTCAAAGGCAGCTAAGTTACTGTTTACAAGTAACTGATCTGCATAACAGAACTAAACTCAGAAATATTTATGTAATAAAAAATATTCGGCACCTAAAAATGTGAAATTCACAATGTCTTTCTCCTTATTAAAAGGTATAAGAGATACAAAAAAAAGTAGGAATACACAACCAAAGCATGAATGATACCAATCAATCAAAACTGATTTAGAGGTAACAGAGATGTTAAAATTAGCAGGTAAGGCTACTAAAACTGTTTTTATAAATATATGTCATTTGTTTGCTAGTGGAGACATGTATGACTAAAAGAAGGATTCAACTCAAACTTTGAGAGAGGTTAAAAAAAATTACTAATGAAGACCATTTAGGTAATACAAAAAAACTTTAACACTTCATAAAGTGTTCAGTTTCCATTCTGAAAACTGAAAAATAGAACAGAAAGCAAGATGATTTTTAGGATAAAGAGTAAAAAACAAGTAAGAGACAAACAAAGTATTGTTTGGCTGAGACCACACAGCCAATCTTGTTTGAGTTGTGAAGTCCCAGAGATGGCTTGTTATTTGGGGATTAGCTGACTGAATATTCTGTGTTTCTGGTAAAGCAGGACACTTACAGGGACATGAAAGTTGGTTAAATTTTAGTTTGCTGACATGGCACCCCAGGCAGAAGTGGCTCTATTTTCTTTGGGCCTAGAAAGTTATTTTAACAAAGATGAGAAGCAAATGAATGAAATGAAAAGTGTACCAGATGGCATTAAGACAAGATCAGATAATTTGAAAGAAAATATTAGTGAATTTGGAAATATGCAGTAAAATTATTAAATTAAAAAAAAAGGAATAAAAAAATTTAAAAAATCCTTGAGATGTGGGACAAATTAAAGGAAACTAAAGTATGTGAAATTAAAGTCTCCAAAAAAGGAAGTGAAGCAGAAATATATTTGAAAAAAATGAAACTAAAAACTCCAGTTTTGAAATAGCTATAAATAACTGCTCTAAGAGTTCAACAACCCCCAAGCACAAGAGACCTAAAGAAAACTACAACAAAAGCATAATGTAGGGGCACCTGCGTGGCTCAGCCAGTTAAGTGACTGGCTCTTGGTTTCAACTTGGGTCATGATCTCAGTTACGAGATTGAGCACAGAGAAAGGCTCTGCACTCAGTGCAGAGTCCACTTGAGATTTTCTTCCTCTCCCTCTGCCCCTCCCTCCCACTTACATGCTCTTTCTCTCTGGGGCGGGGGCGTGGGGGGAGGCACGATGTAATCAAATTGCCAAAAACCAGTGATGAAGACAATATCTTAATAGAACCAATACGACATGCTATTTTACTGTGGAAGAACAAAGATACAATTCACAGAAGTATTCTAATGAGAAATAATGCATGGGAGAAGACATTGCAACAGCATCATAAAGCACACACAGTAAAATCTGCCAACCTAGAATACTATAACCACAGAATAGATTTTTAAAAACAAAAGAGTAATAGACTTTTTTAGAGAGATGTAAAAGCTTAAAGAATTCAGCAGATCTGGGGCGCCTGGGTGGCTCAGTGGGTTAAAGCCTCTGCCTTCAGCTCAGGTCATGATCCCAGGTTCCTGGGATTGAGCCCCACATCGGGCTCTCTGCTCAGTGGGGAACCTGCTTCCTCCTCTCTCTCTGCCTACTTGTGTTCTCTATCTATCAAATAAATAAAAAATCTTAAAAAAAAAAAAAAGAATTCAGCAGATCTGAATTAGTAGTACAAAGTTAGTCCTTTTTCAGGCAGAAGAAATTATGGATCCATGCAGATGAACAAAGAGCAATGGAAATGTCAACTGTGTGGATACTTACATAAAATATTTCCTCTTCTTTTAATTTAATTTCAAGATGTTTAACTTTAGGCAAAAATAATTTTTAAGCTAGTGTGACCTCATCTTGACCAATTGTCTGTGCAAAAAGACCCTTTTTCCAAAGATGGGTCACATTCTGTGGTTGCAGGTGGACAGGAATTTTGAGTGCATATTATTTAATCCACTATACCTAAAATCTTATTTCTGTTAATAGTTTTATGCACATATTTTCATTTGCATTTTATTCACATCTATTATGAAATGGACCTTGGTACACATATTTCTTTGGATCTGTTTCATTTGATATTGTGGATATTGTCTTGTGGCATTAACTAACTACATATCCATTGTATCAAAGTAATTCGACCAACACTCTGTTGACAGATTTCTGTATTGTCCCCTCCTTTTTGCCATTACAACAATAAAGCTATGAAACACTTCCTTGTAAAAAAAATTGTCAGAGTTAAAATATGTAAATGTAACTATGAAATAATAATATAAAGACCTGTAAGAGAAAAAATTAAAGTAGGCTATTGTAAAGTTTTTATACCATGTTTAACATGGTATAATGTCACAGTAGACTGTAATAAGTCAAAGATGTACACTCGACACCTGAATGTAACCACTAACATAGAAAATAGTATAGCAATAAAATATATCTAAAATGAATTAAAGGGGTGCCTGGGTGGCTCAGTGGGTTAAGCCGCTGCCTTCGGCTCAGGTCATGATCTCAGGGTCCTGGGATCGAGTCCCACATCGGGCTCTCTGCTCGGCAGGGAGCCTGCTTCCCTTCTTCTCTCCCTGCCTGCCTCTCCGTCTACTTGTGATTTCTCTCTGTCAAATAAATAAATAAAATCTTAAAAAAAATTAAAAAAAAACAATAAAATGAATTAAAAATATAATAAGTTAATAAAACAAGCCAGTAAAAGAAGGAATAGGGACAAAAGAAAAGATGGAAAATTAGCACCACAATGGTAGTAAGCATAACTATATCAAACAAATGTAAATAATATGAACACCCAATTAGAAAACAGAGACTTTCAAATTGGATGAAATTAAAAAAGACATACTGTATGTTGCCTAAAAAATGGACTTTAAGAGAAAGACCCAAATAAATTTTAAGTAAAATATTAGACAAAGTTATGCAAAACTAGCAGTAATCAAAAGAAAGATGGAGTGGATATACAAATGTCAGAAAAAGATTTAGAGGGAAAAAAGGTTTTAGGGACAAAGGAGTCAATTTACCAAAAATGTGTATCAATCCTAAAATTATATTCAATTAATAACAATAAAAATAAACAAAGTAACTGTGTAAAGTAAATATAACACTTTTAAAGTGTCCATATATCAAAGAAGAGAAAAACTAAATTTGAAAATATTTTGAATGAAATAAAAATTAAAACATAATGTATCTAACTTTTTGAGCTGCTGGTATAGAGCTGATTGTGTTTTTTTTAATTTTTTTTTTAAATTTTATTTATTTTATTTGACAGACAGAGATTACAAGGAGGCAGAGAGGCAGAGAGAGGGGAGGAAGCAGGCTCCCTGCTGAGCAAAGAGCCAGATGTGGGGCTCGATCCCAGGACCCTGGGATCATGACCTGAGCCGAAGGCAGAGGCTTAACCCACTGAGCCACCCAGGCACCCCTAGAGCTAATTGTTTTTATTAGGAAAAATAATGTCTCAAATGAATGATCTCAGCCTCCAATTCAATAAAACAGAATAATAACAACAAAATGCAAATTAAGTATAGGAAAGGAATTAATAAAGAGTAAAAAATGAACTAAATAAAATAAATAGAAATAAAGTAATCAATTAAACAGATAACAAGAACAGAATAAATGAAACCAAAATTTGGTCCACTGAGATGCTCATTAAGTTCATAAAATCATTGTTAATAAAATTAATACTTTGGGATGACAGCTCAGCATATTACCCCTTAGAGAAAAGATAGTTGCTTCTCTGCATTTAGGCATCTTCAATATCCTTTTTTCTCTGCCTTGGTCATCATCAGTATCTTATTCCAAAGTTTTACTAATGTGAAACTAGTTCTCAGACATGTTAACCAACCTGATTATTAATGGAGCCAGTTTAGAGAGAGGTTGCCTGCATCTAAACTAGTGTTACCTCAACTTATGCATGATGCCAACAATTTTCATTATAAATCAAAGCAACATTTAAGTGGCTCAATATAAAACAGAAAAAAAAGTAAAATAATCAAAAATTAAATTTTTATTAACACATTGTTGTCATAATAACTATATATCTTAAATCACTCTAATGGGATAAGATTGTAAGTTGCCTTTTCTTAAAGGAATTATGTATTTTTATGTGTGTGTATAACAGATAAAGCAAAAAGGATTTTTTTAGAGTGACCAAACTATACTATATATGTATGTGTATGTATGATACTATACTATGATATGTGTATGATATTATATGATATGTGTGATACTGTATGTGCATGATATTATAATAGTAGGTAAATGACATTATGTATTTATTAAAACCCAAAGAACTATAAAAAACAAAAAAAATATCAAAATAAACATATGCAAATTAAAAAAATGTTTAGGAGTTTGGAGCTCTCAAGTAGAATTCAGAATGTGACAATAAAATCTAACTTTTCAAATGTATGAAACAACCTTATATGGGGAGTGGTAGGGAAAAGTGCTGATCCAAGTAACTTTAGAGATGAGTGGGAAAGTAACTGTATATAGGAAATATATATTAGTTGATAAAGCTGTGTCTGTGAGTATACAGGTTAACAATTCAGAATCCACTACACATGTATACTGGAACTGAAAAAATTATTAAGTGGATGCTTGATGGTTTGGGCAAGACTTCTCAGTTTTGGAATGGGATATTATAGACAAGTAAGCGGGGAAGGCAAAATTTATCCAAGGTAGTATTTTAGAGTCGGAGACACCAGAATGAACTTATACTACCTTTATATATATAAAGATTATATATATGTACATATATATATATATGTATATATATATATACACACATGAATGTAGAAATATAAATATGTATATATGCACAGGATAGTATATGCCCACATATTTTGTTGGTTTTTCAATTGGGAGAGCCTAGAACCAAAGACATTCCAACAACAATGAGCCAACATAGAACCCAGATCTGGGGTTCTAATACCATTATTGAATAAAAGGAATCAGGACTCCTTGGAAAAATGGCTTGTAATCAAAATGGAAGAGGAAATATTCAAGAGTGTCTTGTATTGCCAAAAATTAATGAAGTGCTTAAAAGGAGTGACATCTCCCTGCTGGGGGTATGTCAAAGGGAGACAGGAGGCAATAAGATTGGCCAATGGACCAAACCTAAAAACAAAAATCAAAACAAAACAAAAAACCCAAAACAAAATAAACTAATATTGGATTTTAGTCCTTAATATAAAGTCAGTATCTGAAAGTTTATATTGATAAAAATAAATGATTGAATAAAGAAGTAAATCAGGAGGAATGGGCAAATCACTTGTGATGAACAATTTTAAGTGATTTAAGTAGGTCCTCTTTTCTCAGTGATGTGGGGCATAACTCCTTACCCTTCAAACCTGGTTGATAGTGGCTTTTTCCCAAAGAGTATAGTATGAAAAGAATGAAAAAGAATTAGGTTCACAGTGAGGCAACAAAATTTTTTGCAGGAGAACTATACAGTCTTTTGTTTTAGATAATGATTTTGATTAAGACTGAACTATTTACTGGAAAGACGAAAAGCATGGAGGTCAAAAGATGGATTTGAACAGGTAAGATGATTGGGTCTCTTGAACTAACTAGCTAGGGGTAAAGATAGGAACCATGCATTTCTCTTTATGTTTCACTCTCCATATTTCCGTAAGCTGAAAATTACTTACAATTTTTTTGTTGTTGTTTTTAAGTAGGTGAAAGATGATAAATACAGATGATTTTCCTGTTCATAAACAGCACACACACACTCATATATACTCCATACATTTGAGCTATACTAGATATAGTGAGAAATAAAAGCAAATCTTACTTATGTTGTTTGCTAATCTATACCATACTTGTTGATTAGCTATTAAAAATAAAGTATTTTACTTATATGAAGTCCTCTTTGCTTCTTTCATGGTCATTAGGTAAAAGACTTATGCACATTTTATAACAGATGAAAGAATATAATAATCAAATAAAGTCACCGATAGTTAATTATTCTTGCTTATTGGTAATTGTTTATGGTGTATTGTATTCACCCGTACTTGATCATAAATAAAGTTGTGCTGAACTGGGTTGTGTCTTTACTGAGAATTATGTACTTTAACATTTTTGAAATATCAGCCAATTTCCTGTCTAACTTGTATTATTTCTAAATATCAAGTGTTTGTTTGTTAAATTTAATTACACATGAAATATTTTACTTTTTATATGTTTTCTAGGTCTATTTTTATGCTCTGTTACCTACAAAATTGCGTATTTGCCTGATGTTGATGCACACTTATCTTATTTAAATTGTGTCTACTCTGAATGAATGTGATAATCCAAATCAACTTGTTTCACCATTTCAGCACTTACTTAAATTTGTCAAGTGGCTCGTACTTCATTAATTCAGAGACACACTTTGTCAATTTGATTGCCTATCTTGTTGGTACAGCTGCTTGTTTTCATAATCCAGTTGTATATTAAGGTATTTGAGTCTGTAGTTACATGACCAATCTTGTTTATTTGCTGATGACTCTCTGCTTTAATAATTGAAGTCATTAGTGTATGAAATGTGTGTTTTGCAAACACTATGATCCATTACCAAACTCTATGTTGGTACCCTAATTAATATAATCTATATTAAAGTGTTTTAGTGAAAAAGATGGAGCTATAGTATAAAGTATCAGTGTTATGGCATTTATGAGCCAGAGAAAAATATATACTTTTCAATGTATATTGAGATATATTCTTTATTAAAATAGAAATTATTAGTGAAGGCAACCAATTCTTATAATTTCTTTGGTATATCTAAGAATCTGGTGCAAAAGAATGCCTGGAGGTAGCAATCTAAGGATAGGGCAGTGATTCCACGGTATTTTAAAAGATGTATTTCCTTTTTATTCTTTCTGCTCTGCCATATACAGCATATTGGCCAGTCTTTGTGCTTGTTACCTTATGTTTACATGTGATATAATTGCTGCTCTTCCAGGCACTGCATACTTATTCCAGGAAGGGGGACAGAAGGACATGGAAGAGATGTAGGAAAGGGTAATGTTTATATCAAAGAAGCAAGGCTTCTCTGTATTTGGGACACTGTTTGGCAAGAACACTGTCATATACTTGCCAGTAACTGCAATGGAGGTTGGAGAGCTTGTGAAATATTTTTTAAAGATTATTTATTTGTGTGTGTGAGAGAGAGAGGCGGGAGAAGCAGAGGGAAGGGGAGAGAGAGAGAATCTTTAAGCCAATTCCCCTCTAAGCATGGAGGCCAATGCAGGGCTCCATCCTAGGACCCAGAGATCATGACCTGAGCTAAAATCAAGTCTGCTACTTAACCAACTAAGCCATTCAGGGGCCCCAAGCTAGTGAAATATTTTTAGTCTTCATGTTTTAGAACAATTTTAGATTTACAGAAAAATTTAAAAGGTTGTATAATAAGTTTTCATATACTCACTCACCCTGTTTCCCCTATTATTAACATTTTACATTAGTATGGTAAATTTATTATAATCAATGAACCAATATTAAAACTGATATTTATAATTAACTAAATTTAGAATTTGTTCAGAATACTTAGTTTTACTTAATGCCTTTCTTTAATCCAGGATAAATTTGGTTATCAGGACTCATGCTCCACTTGGCAACGACAGTTTCTCACACTTGTTTTGGGTGACCTTGAAAATCTGGGGGAGAATGGGTCAGATATTCTGAAGGATATTTCTCTAATGGAATTTGTTTACTTTTCTCTACAATTAGAGTGGCTTTGTTTTTTGGGGGGGAGAAGGGTCAAAGAGATGAAGTATGATTTTCATACCACAAATACATATCAATATGATTCGTCATAGTTGATATTGACCTTGATCACCCAGCTGAGATAGTGTTTGTCAGCTTTCTGCACTGTAAATGTACTTTTAAGAAACAATCCATGTTGTATTCTTTAGAAGGATATTCTACCGTCAAGATAACCACATATTTTGGTATTTTTCTACAAGAATGATTTAGTTATTTTTTCTCTCATTATTTGTCTTGTCATTTATTTATTTCAGCATAGACTCATAGATAGTTATTTTGTACTTTGAGTTATAAATAATAGTAATTCATTTTGCTGATCAAATTGTTCCAGCTTTTGATATTGGGAAGTCCTTCAATCTTGTGTCCCTTTAACACATCACCCTTGTAACTTACTTACTTTCTTTGTTTCTTTCTCCCTTTTCCTCTCTCTTTTGAGGACTTAATTTCTGATACTACAAGATGCTCAATATTCATCTTGGATATTTACTGTCCCAATATTAGAATCAATCATTTACCAAGGAGGCCTGGTTGTTTGTTACTGGATAATGATATTAGAAACCAAGATCTGGATGCTAGAAATGCTCCCTGATAAAAGGCCCTCACCATCTGTTTGCTTGTTTAAGCTCTTCCATTTGACACAGCAAAGAATTGTATCAACTAACTTGTTCATATGCACAAATATATAATTATTTCTATATTTAACTATGTATTTATATCAAGCTAAGTGTGAACTCATACTATCTCCAACTAATGCATTACCACTTAGGTAATTCTAGTTTCAACAGCAAATTGCCATTCCCCAGTGACAAAGTCTGCTTTCACCATTCACCTACCATTTAATTGTTCAGGCTTAAAATTAGTAATTCCCTTTGAAGAAAATATTTTCCTTAAGATTTTACTTGGCTGGCATGTTTACCCATGGCATATTTCAATCAATTTTTTTCCTTCCCCGAAAGGCTTTCCCAAACCAACTGAATTACTTGTGTTGCCCTCTACTTTATACTTCATTCTCCATCATAGCATCTGTGTTTTACACCTTTTCTAGCCCATCTAAATTCTCTGATCCTTACATTTCATTTGGTTATTAGTTGATCTCTTCACTAGAAGATGCCTCTATGAAGTCAGAAAATTATTTTGTTTTATTCTTTATTGTGTCCCCAGCATACATCATTAGTTCTGACTCATTCTAGTTTTCAACAGATTTGTGGTGAATGCATAAATAGGTGGAAAAAATATATTTCCAAGTGACATATATAGATTTCATCCAGAATCATACCCATTCCTCATAATTTCTGTCCTATTTTAAAAACATATTCATTCATTTTTCACTCCGTAACTCAAAAGTTACTGTCTTCTTGAAGACAATTAGGTTATTTTAAAGTACTTATATTTTTCTCCATTGAGTCCATTTAGTACTCTCTACCTCGGATGTTTATTTTTTTTTCTTCACTACAAATCTTAACTATAATTTGGGGTGCCTGGATGGCACATTCAGTTAAGCATCAGACTTGGTTTCAGCTCAGATCATGATCTCAGAATCATGATCTCAATGTCATGAGATCAAGCCCTGCATCCTTCTCTGTGCTCAGGGTGGAGCCCACTTGAGATTCTCTCTCCCTCTTCCTCTGTCCCTCCTGCTCATGCTCCCTCCCTCTCTCTCTCGAATAAAGAAATAAAATCTTAAAAAATATTAACTGTATTTTTATTAGTCCTATTATCAATTCTCATTTTCTATTTTATGAATTTTTAAAAAGCTAACTGCATACCTTGTTCTATTATGCAACAACCTTCATTTCTCATCCAAAATAACTGAAAAACAATTTTATATTATCTAGCTCTACTTCACATCATGGTATTTAACCAATGAAAACTGACATCTTTCTGCATCACATCAAAGCATTTGTGTTATAGAGATGTGTTTGTACCATTGCCTAGTATATTCAATTTTGGGTTTAGAATAAAACTTATAATATAGAATAAAAATTAGAATGAAAGTAAATGTTTCTTTTTTCTCATTATATAAGAAAAATATAATTCATTTCAACCTCTTCATCTTGTAACTGGTGTTTCCATATGCATAATGACATTGGTTGAATAAATAACTGAATAAATATAAAGGACATAATATTTTAACACTTCAAAGCTTTTAGAGTACTTCTTTATACATTTAAACATCAAGTCAAATGAGGTCATACACCAGTATTTAAAAAATTAATAGATAAGCATCATTTCCTTTGGAATGATATAGAGGTAAACTAGTACAGTAATATAAATTCATAAGTTAGAACAATAAATCTACATTTTACTGAGGGATTAAAGTAATGAGTTATAGCCTTTTCATCTCTATTATAGATATTTCTTGATTTTCATTATTTCTAGTTATTCTTCTGTTATTTTATGCAAATACCATAAGTACACATGTGCTATATTGGAAACTTTATTAAGTATATATTGGTTTATTGTCTTATCATTAAAACATACTTTTATTCTCATATTTATGTATATTATGAATTAAACATAATTAAAATCCTGTTTTTATAATAAAATTTGAAATGAAAAATTATGGTGTAATTCCTGATGTTTCATGAGATACAGCTCCTATAGTAATTATACTTCCAATGCATTAACATAGTTATCACTGTCAACTCACTTTCTATGATTTATGTATTTGTAAGATTTTATACTTTTGCAACATCAGTAATTTTTCTATTTAATTAAAATTAAAACTCCACTATGGTAGTTACAGACTTTAGGTATTCCTGATAATTTTACTCCTAAAATTGTCCTATTAATGTTACTATTCCTACTTTAAATTCCCATGAAAAACAAAATGAATACAGGGCAACACTGTTTTTGTTTGGTTGACAAGACAAAAGCTTACGCTCATATACTTGAACTTTTAGCTAATGGGCTAAATAAAACTGTCTAGAATCCTATAAAATACACTGTCAGGCTGATTGAAAAGTTCACTTTCTGAAAAAGAACCATAATTTTCATCTAGAAAGACTGAAGGCAATCTTTATACCTCTTATTCTACCATATCTGCTTTAGACATTTTTTTAACTGTTTTAAATAAAATTACCTTTATGGAAATGGTCAGTAACGTATAAGATCACATAGTATGAGGAGTAAAATATACATTGAATCCAGTTGTCAATAGATGGACTTCTTCCAAGCTGACTGTATATTTGAATAATAGGTGTCCAATGTATGTGCTCATTCAGAAACAAATTTAATCTGCCAACCATTTTTATGAGCCAAGTGGACAAAAAAGATTAAAATATAAAGCTAAATCTTTGAAAGTTGATATTTTAGTATGTCAAAAGAAACATTAAAGTAACCACACAACAAAACAGCTTACAATGTCAGTTGTGGACTTGGTAATATCTTCCCAGGAAGATTGACCCCTAGACAATTCTCTACCATGGTATCATGCTAAATAAATGTGGGCAAAAACCTCTGGTGACTAAAGATGTAAAAATAATAATTATTTCAGATATACCTAGCAAATGAACTTCTATATACTAGCACGACAGTCCCTGAAATTAGACATAAATCTAAGATCCTGGATTAGGTCAAAATTGAGAAATTTGCAACTCCATAATTCACCACAGATTAAAAATACGAGACCCAATAAAGAGATATTTGTTGAACAAGAATCATTAGTTGTATACTGCAAGATATTAATTTCTTGTGCATACATAATGCCAGTTATGCCCATTTATATAAAATTGCCAGCTCACTCACCATTATTGGAGAGATAACAAGATGGTACACCGTAGAGAATTTTAGACAAAAATGATTTAAAATCCTATTTGTTTATATATAGCAAATATAAATACAACAAATGAGAATAGATAGTATATAGGTAGAGTGTAAAAAACTTAAAAAATTGGTAAGGAAGAGGTAAAACTCTCAGATTACATCATACTGTATATAGAAAACCCTAAAGACTCCACCAAAAAATTACCAGAACTGCTAAATGAATTTAATAATGTCACAGGATGAAAAATCAATGTACAGAAATCTGTTCAATTCCTATACATTAATGATGAAGCAGCAGAAAGTGAAATTTAGAAGACAATCCCATTTAAAATTGCACCACAACAATAAATTATCCAGGAATAAACTTAACCAAAGAGGTGAAAGACCCATACTCTGAAAACTATTAAAGATGGATGAAAGAAATTCAAGACAACACAAAGAAATGTAAAGACATTCCATGTTCATGGATTGGAAGAATATTGTTAAAATGTCTACACTACCCAAAGCTATCTAGAGATTTAATGTCATCCCTATCAAAATGCCAACAGCATTTTGTTAGTAGAACAAACAATCCTAAAATTTGCATGGAACCACAAAAGACCTTGAATAGTAAAGCAATCTTGAAAAAGAAAAAACAGAATTAGAGGTATCACAATTTCAGATTTCAAGTTATATTACAAAGTGGTAGTAATTAAAATAGTATGTTACTGGCGTAAAAATAGGCATGTAGATCGATGGACTATACCAGAAAACCCAGAAATAAACCCATGGTTATATAGTTAATTAATCCTTGACAAAGGAGGAATTAATATACAAAGGGAGAAAGAGAAGCCTCTTCAATAAATGGTGATGGGAAAACTGGACAGCCACATGCAAAAGAATGAAACTGGACCACTTTCTTTCACCATACACAAAAATAAACTCTAAATGGATTAAAGACCTAAATGTGAGACCTGAAACCATAAAAATTATTGAAGAGAGCAGAGGGAGTAATTTCTCTGATATTGGCCATAGCAATATTTTTCTGGATATTTGTCCTAAAAGCAAAAATAAACTATTGGGATTACATAAAGTTTCCACACAGCAAAGAAACAATTAACAAAACTAAAAGAAACTTAACAAATGGAAGAAGATATTTGCAAATGTCATATTTGATAAAGGGTTAGTATCCAAAATATTTAAGGAATTGATAAAACTCAACACCATTCCTCCCAAGAATAATAATCCAATTAAAAATGAGCAGAAGACATGAACAGACATTTCTTCAAAGAAGACCTACAGAAAGCTAACAGACACATAAAAAGATGCTCAACACCACTCATCATCAGGGAAGAACAAATGAAAACTATAGTGAGATTATACTTAACACTTGTCAGAAATGCTAAAATCAAAAAGAAACAAGTGTTGGTGAAGATGTGGAAAAAAAGGAATCCTCTTGCACTCTTGGTAGGAATGCAAATTGGTACAGCCATTGTAGAAAACAGTATGGAGAATATAAATATAAAATATCTAGACAAACAAAAACATTAACTTATCTTTCAAAGTTTCCTTCAGTTTACTAAATAATTAGGGAAACTTAGTGTTTCTTAGAATAAGCAAAACAACAGGTTTTAAGTTTTCAATTGGAAGACCTAACTTCTAACTAATTATTGAAGTCAGACTAAAAGAGGCATTTTTAATCATCCTAAGCCAGTCCTGGGAATCAAAGTGTACTTAGCTGTAATCCAATTGCTGACATTGACCCCTTTTTTTGCCTTTAGAAAATTACTTAATCCTTTTGCTTATATTTGCTGTTTGTAGAACAAAGATAATATGGTACTTTTATATTAAGTAGAAATGCTATCATATAAAACAGAGTAAGCTGACAGATCAAATATATGGAATTTATTTTGAAACATCTTATTGTATACTGTGTTTAAGAAGTATTATTAAAGAGTCAGCAAAATGAATTGTTACATAAATTATTTTCAGTTATGTGAGTCACCAATTAAGACAAAGAAACATAAATATTCATGCTAAAACACAAGTTACTTCAAAATAAAAACTACATTCCTTGAAAAGGTTAGCACTTCTGATATGATTATCTTATAAAATACATGATAACAGTAAGTCTTTAATAAATCAGCTTGAATTAATGTGTTATATAAATGAGAACCTCGTCTTTTTTCTGTGGGTATAAATATAAAAAATAGCAAAAAATAAATCAAAGAAGGAAAAAAAAACACTTTTTCTGCTCTAAACAGAAACTAACATTTTCTTTTTTTCCCCATAAGGGTTACCACTTATGAATACACAATCTGTTTTAGCAACCAAGTGACCAATGTTAGGAGTCACAGAGCTTTGATAATCAGGATTTTACCATACACATACCCAAAGTCATTAATAACTGCTTTTAGTAATAACACTTTCTCTGGAGCAAAAGAAAAGTTTGTGACAAGAGTTCATTTAACCATATCACATATTTCCAGAGTGCAACACAGGATTAGTAAAAAGAAACACTAAGAATACCTGTAATTATCTTCAAATATTAAGAGTGAAAAATGTTGATCATCACTAGCCATCAGGGAGATTCAAATTAAAACCACATTGAGATACTACCTTACACCAGTTAGAATGGCCAAAATTAGCAAGACAGGAAACAACATGTGTTGGAGGGGATGTGGAGAAAGGGGAACCCTCTTCCACTGTTGGTGGGAATGCAAGTTGGTGCAGCCTCTTTGGAGAACAGTGAGGAGATTCCTCAAGAAATTAAAAATAGAGCTTCCCTATCACCCTGTAATTGCACTACTGGGTATTTACCTCAAAGATACAGATGTAGTGAAAAGAAGGGCCATCTGTACCCCAATGTTTATAGCAGCAATAGCCACGGTCGCCAAACTGTGGAAAGAACCAAGATGCCCTTCAACGGACGAATGGATAAGGAAGATGTGCTCCATATACACTCTGGAATATTTTGCCTCCATCAGAAAGGATGAATACCCAACTTTTGTAGCAACACGGATGGGACTGGAAGAGATTATGCTGAGTGAAATAAATCAAGCAGAGAGAGTCAATGG
The DNA here is from genome assembly GCF_022355385.1 of Mustela nigripes. NCBI lineage: Eukaryota > Metazoa > Chordata > Mammalia > Carnivora > Mustelidae > Mustela > Mustela nigripes. The sequence continues at coordinate 58,709,455 of NC_081571.1, forward strand.
TTTCACTTTTTGTGGAGCATAACAAATAGAATGGAGGACAAGGGGAGTTAGAGAGGAGAAGGGAGTGGAGGGAAATTGGAAGGGGAGGTGAACCATGAGAGACTATGGACTCTGAAAAACAATCTGAGGGTTTTGAAGGGGCGGGGGGTGGGAGGTCGGGGTACCAGGTGGTAGGTATTGGAGAGGGCACGGATTGCATGGAGCACTGGGTGTGGTGCAAAAACAATGAATACTGTTATGCTAAAAATAAATAAATTAAAAAAATAGAGTGATATAAAATAAGTAGATCATGAAGTAACTAAAAGTGGTCAGTAATTTTCTGTTCAGTTTCATTTTGTAGCTTCAACTTCATGGTACTTGCATTTTCCATATATGATTTATGGTAAATAAAGTCAATATCAATCTAATGTCCATATGGTATGGAGATGTAAAGGGGAATGGCCTATCAACATAATAAAAATAGTCAACATATAGTATCTAATCATAATTGCCTAGGCATTAAGGTAAATGCTTTAAGTACATAATTTCATTTAATTTCTATAAGATTCATAAGAGAAACCTGCAAGGGTAAATCCTGTAATTATCCATTTTAGTAGTTGAAAAATATGACAGTCTAATTTCAGTGACTAATGTTATATAATAAGTGAATAGTTTAGTCATTAGTCACACCCAGAGCTTTCTAATGCCAAAGCCACATTGTATATCTCCTTTGTACCACTGAATAATGATGAATGATTTTAACACATTTCTATTTAAGAATTAATTTTGATACTTTTCTTAAAATGTAAAAGGGTTAACTATTATCTGTATTAAGAATTTATTTCATTTAACTTTCATAATGATGCAGTATATGCTTATACAAAAGGACAGAAAAGATTACTGTAAGGAATAGAATTTCATTAAAAGTTTGCAAATTGATATTTTCATGAAACAGAATATATCATATTATATAGAAGGAGTAATTATAAAGAATTATGTAATTTGATGTTAGCACATTATTTGTACTCTATGCCACTGAACAAAAGTTTTGTTCTGAAAAAAATGATAAGAGTTTATTTTCAGTTAACTTTGAATATAAGCAAAGACATTAACTCTCACTATTTCCAGAAGCCACAGAAAGGATCGAGGACCTAGAGATTTCAAAGTAAAGCTGTTTATTCAACTATCAGAATGAGAACAAAAACATGAAACCCAAGATGTGATCTAATTAACAGGAATTAATGAAAATGTTCTGGAACCGTTTTTAGGAAAAATAACACAGCAATTTATTCTTGTATTATTCCACACGAGTCATAACTCAAGAGACAGAGTTGGAGGGACCAAGTTTGAATTCCATGTTCATGAATTGGACAGGGAAATTTAATTTACCACATTTACCATCAACTGAAGAATAGTTAATTCTCCAAAGAACTACTCTAAAAGTAGGAATAACATATATTTCCAAATATATGGAAAGATATATAGGTAGAGTGAGCAAGGAATCAGGAGGCATGAAGGGAGAGAATTGCTCCCCGCCATTAAACAAGGCTTTTATTATATATTCCATTTTAGTTGTATGGCAGAAGCCTATTGATCAACCAGACTATTTTCTAATATTTTCAGCCTACCTCATGCTATATATCATGCATCAAGTTCAATCTATTTAAGGCTTATCAACTTTTTCACTCAGCAGCTTTAGCCATTTTGCTTTTTGGCTTGGACAAATAAGAATCCTCTGAAGATGTGGGGCTGGCGCACATACAATCTTCTTTGAGGAGTATACATTAATACAGAGTATCCAATATCCACTATCAAGATTATATAACTTACTTTTTCACCCTGTTTCAATAAAAGAGATAGTGTTGTTTTTAAGGGAGGGGGTTGACTTCATTTCTCATTTTCTTTTCTTCATTTTCTCATTTTCTCATTCTTCATTTTCTCATTCTCTAGTGGTTGACCTTCATTAATATCATAAACCCATTACAGAGCAGGAAGAGCCCCAAATCAGTCAATTTCTCCTTCAAGATTTCCCATGTGAACTAGAGATACAGGAAATCACTTCAAGAGGAATAAAGTTCCATTATAGCAACCAGAACGGACTCCCCCAAATTTAGAGACCTTTTATTATTATCTTAAAAACATCAGGGTCAGCATGAAAGCTGAATGGAGGACAGGTAAAGCCTTGAGATAGGCCTGTCACTGCTATTCTTTTTTTTTTTTTTTTAAGATTTTATTTATTTATTTGACAGAGGGAGATTGCAGGTAGGCAGAGAGAGAGGAGGAAGCAGGCTCCCTGCAGAGCGGAGAGCCAGATGCAAGGCTCGATCCCAGGACCCTGGGATCATGACCTGAGTCAAAGGCAGAGGCTTTAACCCACTGAGCCACCCAGGTGCCCCTGTCACTGCTATTCTTAAATAGCAAGCACTACTCACTGTAAGATTCTCACCTCCTAAGTTAATCAGCCAAATTTCTAACAACTGGTCTTGTTTTTATCATGTTCAGTCCTTTTTTTTTTCCCTTTCAGGATCAGTATTTGTGGTTGTCTCTGTAACTATTATCTGAAAGGGGATGAAACTTTCTGTCTAATCAGAATAAATGTTCATACTATTTGCAATAATGGTCAGGTTTAGGACAGAGCGTCAGATGGGTGACAAGCAGTAACAACTAAAACCACTGTTCATGTAGCTGGCAAGAAATTCTCTCAGTTGCTTTTTATTTATAAATATCTTTATTTCACCTTCATTATTGAGGTATATTTTCAGTAATGTAGAATTCTGTGTTGATATTTATTTTTGTTTTAGTGCTTTAGAACTTTTTCAATTGACATCTTCTCTCTTCTCTCTTGCTTTTAATGAAAGATCAGTCATCACATTTTTGTTTCTTTTGTGTAATCTGTTTTATTTCTCTATTTCAAGATTTACTCTATGTTTTTAGTTTTGAGAAGTTTGCCTATGTTGTACATAAGTATGGTTTTCTTTGTGTACATTTGCTTGAGATTTACTGAATCAGTAAGTGTGTTTTCATTAATTTTGGAAAATTTTTCATTTCTATTACTTCAAATACTTTTCTGCCTCTTCTTTCTTCTCCCTGTGGGGTTCAAACTACATGTATGTTAGGTTGATATGACCCACTTAATAATGAGGATTTTTAAATTTTTTATGGGGGCACCTGGGTGACTCAGTGGGTTAAAGCCTCTGCCTTTGGCTCAGGTCGCTATCCCAGGGTCCTGGGATCGAGCCCCACATCAGGCTCTCTGCTCAGCCGGGAGCCTGCTTCCCTTCCCCTCTCTCTGTCTGCCTCTCTACCTAGTTGTAACCTCTGTCTGTCAAATAAATAAATAACACCTTTAAAAATAAATAAGTAAATAGATTTTTGGTCAGATTTTTTCTCTTTGATATTTAGTTCAGTAATTTAATTTTATTTATCTTTAAACTTACTGTCCTAATCTTCCATCACATATAATCTGATATTAAATCCATCTAGTGAATTTTCCATTTCATATAATTTTCACTTATAAACATATTAATTTTTTAAGTTTGTACTGTTCTTACTGAGATTCCCAATTTATTCTTTTCTTAGGACTATATTTTCCTCATACTTAAAAAAATTATTTATTTCACTGAATTATTTATTTCACTGAGCCACCCAGGTGCCCCATATTTTATGAAAATTAATTATAATTTTTATAATAATTATAATTATAATTCTATAATAATTATGAAAATTATTTATAATTTTATAATTTATTTTTATAATATTTATATTTATATTTATATTTATTTTATATTTATATTTATTTTTTATTTTATTTATAATTTATTTTATAATTATAATTTATAACACACTTTGTGCTAATTTCAACATCTGAATTACTTCACATTTTCTCTTTTGCTATCTTCTCCCATTGAGTAGGTCATATTTTCTGTTCCTTTTCATATCTAATATTTTATTTTATTTTATGAAAACATTTTTTTTAAGATTTTATTTATTTATTAGAGAGATAGAGATCACAAGCAGGCAGAGAGATAGGCAGAGAGAGAGAGAGAAGGAAGCAGGCTCCCCACTGAGGAGAGAGCCCGATGGGGGGCTCAATCCAAGGACCCTGAGATCATAACCTGAGCTGAAGGCAGAGGCTTTAACCCACTGAGCCACCCAGGCGCCCCATATTTTATGAAAACATTTTACTTTCATTTGTATTTATTTTCATTTACTTATGCTTTCCCAGTTTAGTGTAAAGGATACAACTTGGGAACAGCTAATTGAAAAGATGCACTGGACAAGGTATGAGGGCAGCATTTCAGTGTGTTCAGCAATCCAGAAAGCTTTCCGAATCTCCATGGATCCAGAGTTTTTATAGGTGTCAATCTTCATCTCCTCCCTCCTCTCCCTGGACTTTGGTTGCTGGGGCTGATAGCTCCAATCCTCTAAACACTTGATCTCTCTTGTTACCAACCCCATCCTGAGGCTATCTAGAGGCCCCAATTTCCTCCTTAACACAATCTCAGTTTATGGGTTTATGGGTTTTAGGAGCTCTGTGCCAGAACAGGGGACAAGGTTAAAAAAATATAGATATAGATATAGATATACATATACATATACATATACATATAGACATAGACAAAAAAATCTATATATAGATATATAAAATCTATATATTTATATATATAAATATTTAAATATATTGTAAAGATTTATTTGAGAGAGAGAGAACAAGCCAGGGAGACAGCATGAACAGAGGGGAAGGACTAAGCAGAAGCAGACTCCCCACTAAGGAGGAAACCCAATGCGGGGCTCAGTCCCAGGACCCTGGGATCATGATTTGAGGTGAGGGAAAACACTTAACTGATTGAGCCACCCGGATGCCCCTAAATATATGTTTTTAATTTAAAATATGGGAAATATCAATCATTTAATTATTATTCTATTACTTGCATAAAACTAAATACAGTTCAATGTTTGCCCTTTTCTTCACATATATTTTACCGTACAGAGTGAACATCTTTTTCTATGCGTTAGCATGTTGTCAAACTCAAAGTTTGAATCACCTTCCATGATTTTATCCTTTTCACTTTCAGTATTATAAAACATCTATGGAATTTCTTTAATATTAAGTTTTTTCAAGCACCACTTATGAGATATGTCCAACCATTTTGTCCCAATCATGTACCACTTTTATGCCAATAAGTTTAGCTTAATTAAGTTTCTCTGGGTGCGTATCAGGAGTCTCTCAAAGGACTATATGTTTGTATCCCCATAGCCAGCTATTTCTTCTATGTTTTTATTCATAACAGATTCTAATTTACCTTCCAGCATTTTCACATTTTGTTTCTCTGCCATACATTTGTCGATTAATTCCCTCTTTCAATTACCCATTTTTTTTTTTTAATGATGCATGGCTTTATCACTTAAAGACAGAGACGTGACAAAACTACACACTTTGTTTTCTGTGCGTACACTGAGTAGCAGATGCATGGTAAAAATCACCAACAGACTGAGAAAAGTAGTAAGACTGAACATGGATTTGGATGTACACATGTTATTTATATAGTGATCTGTGGACTGAAGAATTAGCAGCAAGTACATCTTTCATGCAGTTACTTAGTGCCTATTTTGTGGTGACTGAAATCAACTCTGTTGTTGGGGGAATGGTATTATATAATTAAATCATGGTAATCACAATTTGTAAATATATGGACCATGCAAAATTAGGATTGCCTATTGTTGTTTGATCTCTGTTACCTCTTGGCATGTGTATGGTTTTATATCATATTACAGTGTTGAGATATGAGAAGTATTTTGGGGCTTTTTCATATATGAATAATATTTGATAAGGCCTCCTTTCATTTGATCCAAGCCTTTTGGACTTAATGAGAAAGAAGAAAGGAATGTGGAAGTTTGGAGATTATAAATTTCTCTGAGGAACATAAGAAAGAAGGCATTATTTGTTTAATATTGAAACAAGTGCCTTTTTTAATGAATGGATTGATCTTTTAAAACTTTTGATTAAATGGTAACATTTATGATATGGAATTTAGAAATATAATATTGAGGTTTTAAGCTTGATGTAAAAGACGAATAAAGATATTTAATATCTATATCCAGACTGTAAGGTCTAGGAATGGGTCATTTTTTTTTTTTTTTCACTGTTGTATCCTTAGTAAATAGGAGAGTTCTGGGTACAAACTTGGTGTAAAATTATTATTTTATTTTTTTAATTTTTTTTTAAAGATTTTATTTATTTGACAGACACAGATCACAAATAGGCAGAGAGGCAGATAGAGAGAGAGGGAAGCAGGCTCCCCGCTGAGCAGAGAGCCCGATGCGGGGCTCGATCCCAGGACCCTGGGACCATGACCTGAGCCGAAGGCAGAGGCTTTAACCCACTGAGCCACCCAGGTGCCCCTAAAAATTATTTTTGAGTGCATGAATGATCTACAAAAAAAAATTCTCTTAGTGATCTTTAAAAAAATAACAACTCAAGACTAATTCTGGGTCTTTTGGCATATTATGAACCATCTTTATAATCCCTGCATTGTCCAATCTTATCAGGTAACACCTACTCACATAGGTAAATTGGCATTTTACCATTTTAAGGGATTAGAACTACCAGTTCTTATTTTATGTAACTAATTGTAATCTATTAACAAATCTAAGAGATTAATCAGATAATATGACAAAAATGACCTCTGGTACATAAGAAAAAGAGACAGATCTCAGTACATGGGTCTGATATGGAAGACCTAAAATCAGTACATGTTAAAACCTTACATACCTTCCTATCTGCTAAGGAAACTATTCCTAAGGTGTAATGCAATAAGGTACCAATGATTAGAAGTTATCAAGATTTCTCTGCACTCATTTACTTGATTATCTTATAATTTTGGTTTTGTGCTTAGGTAACTTATTTTGCATGATATATATGTGATATTTAAAAACATAATTCACAACACTAATGTAAAAAGGAGAAAAATCATAAGCATAGTAATAGGGGAAAATTAGTACTAAGATTAATATCAACTTGTGATTAAAGCTGCTAGAAAGACAAGAATAGAAGGGACAGTTCTCAATTTCATAAATGGTCCCTACAACAAAACAAATAAAAAATATCAACATATGGAAAACTTTGGCCCTGATATAGGAATGAGAAAGAGATATTCACTGTGATGCCCTGGAGATATTAGTCAGAATAATAAGGTGTTAAATAAAGAAAACAATTTAGGTGATTGAAATAAACTGTCATGAAGTGAACAATCCCCTTTTGAAGAACTGTAAAATGAGACAGAAGGCAGAAAGCTTTTATAGGAAAAAAAAAAAAAAGGAAGACCAAGGAAGAGAAAAAATAGAAAATATCAGATTGGCTAGGGTCACACAGTCAACCTTGTTTGAGGTGAGAAGGTCCAGAGCTGGCTTAGAATTTGGTAAATGACTTAATGGCTATCTTGCATTTCTGGTCAAGCGGAGTATTTACAGAAACATGGAAGTTACCCAACTTTTGGTTTGCTGACTAAGACAGAAATCATAAAGTTCATTATTTTCTAAGTTTAGAGTGGTTTATCTTTGAAATGTTTTTCTTTCCCTTTGGGCAGATAGTTTCCTTTAACTCAGGGGAGAAGGCCTAAACAATATCCTGTCAGGATCTAAAGACTAGCTTCCAATTTGGACATCTGACCATAGAGTTACCTTTAAAAAGTCCTTTCCAATACCTTGCCAGGTTTTAGCCATTACAAAAAATGAATATTCATGGAAGTATTGAATTACTCCATAGATGAAAGAGGCATTCCCTAAGAGGGTGAGAATAATACTATTCCCCTGAAATCCACTCCCAAAGACATGTCCCTCCCCAAAACAAAAGAGTTAAGCTAACCCCCCTGAGAGCTGGCAATAGTCAGTAGGGTAAATGGAGTACTACCCACATTTCTTTCTAGTCATATCTAGTCACAAATAAAATTAAACCCACATTTCTCTCTGACCATAATTTTGGGCCCTTAACCTATTGGTTGAGCTCCTTGTCTATGCAAGAACCAAAACCTGCATGTCTCAGGCAAGCAGAAAGCCAAGTCAAATTTTCAGAACACAAAATGAGACAAACAAAAAGGCAATAACTTTCCCTAAGAGAGTAAGGATCAATAACCAACGGCACCCAAAACCAAATTCACAGGAGTCTGATTTGGAAAGGCATGAGTATCATGAAATTTACCCTCTTTTCTTGACTAGGCATTGCAGAAATCTGAAAGAACTAACTCTGGTAAGAATTCTTACCCCTCACTTGCTTCTGTTAGGATCCCATTTGCAGACTTCGGAGTGAGTAGGGTTTAAAGTAGTGCATATAGCTTTGATATCTGCCAGAATTTGGCAAGATTTCCCATTATTTTTACTTTCCCCTTGGCTGTTTAAGGGAATAACTGGCAGAAGTTTACTGGAGAATCCCTTGAGGTCCCATCAATTGGAAGGGGCTTTTAATGGGGGCCCTTCTTGGAGTGTAGATATGAGGCATTCGAGTTGATGTGGAAGAATTTTCACAAAACTTTCAAGGACACTATTTTTTCCCTTGTCACAGTTGATTGCAAGTGAAACACTGATTTCTGGTCCAGTGCTCTGATGATGGACCCCTAGAACGGTGAAACAGGGGAGGCCTAGATATTGTTTTAGCTTTAAGGCCTTGGAGCTGTTGCAGTTATAAGACCATTAATTTGGTAGACTTTGTTTATGGTCTTGTGGTCTATTTGAAGTAGAAAGGTAATTCAGACAGAGGATTTGTAGGCTGTGAATACTCAGGTAAAGAGGATAAAGGGGAGTAGCAGGAGTTACATCAGTCTTATAAGACTATATTTAGGTACCTCTTGTGCAAATAATTTTTCATTGGCCTTATACAATGAATCTTTTGATGAAGTTATTTTGGGATATTAGAGACTTTGGGGAATTTCTGCATGCCAATTAAAATAAATATCCCATTCTGTTTGATTTTGGAACCCTTGCTTTGAAGTGAACTTCTCAAATGAACAATTTTATCTAATTGGAACATTTCGCATAGAGGCTATTGTAATTCTAGGTTGTCTTAGTAAGATTTTTACCATTTTTGTAGATGTCTATAGATTCTGGGACTACAATTCTTAAACATAAAATAAGCAGGGGCAATGCTCAATTCTTTGAAACTTGTGGACCCCATTTCTTCAGCTAAACTTCCTTGGAACCACATTAACACCTAAGGGGAATGTGAAGCTGAAGTGGGGATTTTGTGGTGTTTTACGATGTACCTAATTACATGGAAATTTTCTCAAGGTTGACAGGTGACCTAGTGCCAATCTAACTTATCACATGACCAACTTATCCTACCACAGCAATCTCTGAATTTGGTAGAGAGCATTTGAATAGTTTTTAAGTGCTTAATCCATGCCCACCAATTTTGCAGCTTTATTTTCCAAGATTACATTAACAATAGATCTATTAGAACTTAACCTGAAGATTTCTTTAGAATGATGGATGCCCAATGGATTTTAATAGTCCAACCTATGCGTACTAAGAGTTTGATTTTAAAGTTCCAAACAGTCCAAATCTGTGGTCTTAATCTATTTCTCCATCTTCCCTAGCTTTATATGCTATTTACCTAACTCAAGGCATTGTGAATACCACAATGGCTGCCACCCCTTACATAAACATATATCTTTAAAATTAAGTTTCCATCAGAGAGCTGCACGCAAGGAGGCGGAGCTCAGATCTGATAGCCACTTACCCATGACCTTGGTAAAGATTAGATGAAAAGTGAATTCAAAGGGTTCCATGGGTGCCTGGCCTGTGCAACTCATCCTGCAAGCCATTCCCACTCAGCTTCAGATCTCATTCCTTGTCAGCAAAAGCTGTTAAAAGTGATAAAAGAAAATAATCTAGGTCATACAAATAAACTTTATTTAACATTTCATGAAGTGAAAATTCTTTTGGATAACTGCAAAATGGAGTGGAAGGCAGAAAGCTTTTACAGGAAAAAGAATGAAGAATAAAGAAGAGAAAAACAGAAAATAACTGATTGGTTGGTGCCACATAGTAAATCTTGCTTGACGTGAGAAGGCCTAGAGCTGGCCTGGCATTTTGGGATTGGTGTCTTAGATATACTCCTTCTGGTCAAAGAGAACATTTAAAAAGACATGGAATGTTGTTTCATTTTGCTAATATGGCACCTCAAGCAGTAGTGGCAACATGTTGAATCCAGAAAGTTATTCCAAAAAGGCAAGGAAATGAAATAAAAATTATTAGTGTTGGAATCAGAAAATAAAAAAGGTCAATATTTACAAACAACAATATTATGTATGTAGGAAATTCAAAGAAATTTCTACATAAATTCCCATATACATGCACACACATATATATGTTAACATATTATCATGAAATAAAGATACATCAAATATATAGACTAATACAATAGAAGATACAGACGATATACACCTAAATTCTTAAACATTACTGAGAGAAATTTAAAAAGGAAACTAAATCAATAAAAGGATATTTCATATTTATGCATTGGAAATCTCATTATTATAAATATATAAATTCTCCCCCATTGATCTATACTTCAATGCAATCCTAATCAAAATCCAGGAGATACATTGTTGGGAAATTATTGTTTATACTAAAATTTATAAAAGATATTAAACAGCAAGAGCCTAATATAGCTATGTCCAACACAATTGGAGAAATTATACTTTGAAATATCAAGGTATATTTGTAAGTTTTAATAATTAGTTGAGTGGGTTTTGGTGTGAAGATAAGCCCATAGAATAATGGGTCACCTAGAGAGTTTATTAAGAGATTACCCTATCATATATAGTCACTTAATGCTTGTCAAAGGTGACACTGAACTCCAGTAGCAAAATGAAATTTTCCCAAGAATCAGCAACATTTTTCTGTGAAGTGCCAAATAATAACTGTTTTAGTTTTTGCAGACCACATAGACTCTACTGCAACTATTCAGTTCTACCTAAAAACATCAAGAGATGAGATGCCAACAAAGGGTCATGGTTATGCTTCAATGAAACTTTATTAATGAACACTGAAATTGAGTCATACAATTTTCATGTCATCCTATATTATCCTTTTTGTTTTTTCCAACTATTTATTTATTTATTTTTAAAGATTGTATTTATTTATTTGACAGAGATCACAAGTAGGCAGAGAGGCAGGCAGAGAGAGAGAGGAAGGGAAGCAAGCTCCTTGCTGAGCAGAGAGCCTGATGCAGGGCTGGATCCCAGGACCCTGAGACCATGACCTGAGTGGAAGGCAGAGGCTTTAACTCACTGAGCCACCCAGGCACCCCAATTTTTTCCAACTATTTAAAAATGTAAAGTTTTTTTTTTAGCTCACGTGTCATACAAAAACAGATTTTCTTGTTGGCCATGTCTTTTTTGACCATTAGTGTTTTCATTAAAGTGTACATGATCAGATGAATATTGACATGGGAGAAAAAATATATCAATACCCCACTTGACACCATACACACAAAAAAATCACTTTCAGTAGTACTGCAGGTCCAAATCTGAAACAGACAGGTTTATAGATTCTCTAAGTTAACATAGTAGAATATTCTCAGTAGCTTGAGGTAAACAAATCTTTTTTAAAATGCTATTTTTTGGAAACCAGAATTTTAGCACTCTGAATATCATTCTTATAGATTTGGTGATTATTTTTAGGCCTTTTCAATGAAAGACTTGTTTCTTTTTTAGACAAATGTAGCCATAAATTTATATTATCACTTCCAAATACTATTCATGATAGAGTCTTTTACTTAGCCATATCAATCAATAATTATGACTAAGGTAATAAAATTTAATAATTAAAATTATCCCACAGAAAGTATGTATTCTGTGTGTGTATTTATTTGTTCATACACATGAATTAACAAAGGCAGAAGGGTGGGCAGAAGACGGCAAGTGCCATAGCCTAACTGGTTCATTTTCCAGATTCATATGATAAAGCTGAAAGATCAAATGTATTAAGAAGGAAATAATTTAAGGCATATGTGACTGGGGGAATCCATGGCATGGATGTTTACATGACTACCATATAAATTCTCCTCCCTTTTACATATTGAATGGAATTTCTATATAGAGGCTGTACATTCTGAGAAATCATGTGTCAGTTGTAGAACTGGTAGTCAATGTTTAGGTGGGTTATCCTAAAGAAGGGAGCTTAAGATTCTGAAATTCACAGGTGTGAACCAAAACAAAATTCTTGGAGGAGAGTCAATGTTCATCATAGTAAAATGGCAAAATAACAAATCTAAAGACCTGGACATAAATGGCTGGAAGAGGTAATGAGTATTTTTGACTTAGTTTTATGTTTATGTATTATAGTTATCTATATATGTTATGTTAATGGCTTAGCTTTATGTTTGTGTCTTCCAAAAAGTATCTATAATTAGGCAAGAGTGAAACAGCATCATTTTTTAATAACAACTTTGAAATGAGAACCAGAACATGGTATAAAATATAGTTCAATTTCATTGTTAGCAGATCCCATACTTGCAAATCTGCCCACTTGCTCCAATCCCCCCTTAACCCACAATGAGTTCTTCATGCCTTTTTAGTCATTCGTGGATATACACATTATTGAAAAATTTGAGTCACCTGATTCTGTATTCCTAGATGAGGTGAAACAAGGTGATCCTCATACTGTATACAAGTGTCCCTTCTGTAGTCTACATCATGCCACATTTTTACTGTGTATTTTCTTTTCTTTTCTTTTCTTTCTTTTTTTTTGGTGTTTCACTGTTTAAAATGGCCCCCAAATATAGTTCTAAAGTACTGTCCAGTGTTCCTAAGAAGGTTGTGGTGCACCTTACAGAGAAAATACATGTCTTGAGGCATACTATAGAACTGTAGGAAGTGAGTTTAGTGTTAATGAATAAAAGTATGTATTAAAATTAAGTTTGTTTTTTTTAACAAAAAATACATAAAACAAGGTTATACACTGATTAGTTGGTTAAAAAAAAAAGTTAAGACCAAAGGCTTGCAGTAATCTAACCCTACATTTCCTGCTGGAAAAACGGTTCAGTATTTTCAGTATTCACTCAGTGCCAAAGCAACTTTATAAGATAATTACTGCAAGAATGAGAGCTGACTGTAACTGCCTTACCCATAGCAGTTTATATCATTCCTATTAGCACAATCTAAACACAATTCATTTTTTCTATAAGCAAATCATTAATTATTTGATCTATAATTTAGCTATAGTTCACCATAATTTTAATTATGACTAATATAATTAGTCTACTGATTATCACTTTTGCACTGTCTTCTGAGTTTCGTAAAATAATGAGGTTTCTATTTCTCTCCTACCTTTTATATTAAATCTCCCAGTCGGATTAGTGTTTAATTAGGAAAAAAACTGAAAACTGAACATGTAAGAGCATTCTGATAGGATAGCTCAATATTAATTTTATCCACTTTTTAAAAAGTTCCTTTTACCTGTAGGAAAGTAGTAAATTGGTACCAGAGACAAACTTGAATAACATTCTAATTCTTTCATTTAAAAAAATTATTACTAAATACAACCAACTTAAAAGTCCTCTGAAATTGTAGTTTTCTCATAGATGCAGAAATTAGGTCTCAGAGAATAATGCCTTAACTTAGGTCAGAGGGCAGTATAAATGGATAGAAGACCCTGATCCCATACCTTTTCCATGTTTTTTTTTTTTCTCCTCCTAAACAGAATAGGCTTTATTTTCCTCTCACTTTATATATGATAATAACTGCTACATAGAAGTTATCTTGTTACAGGCATAATTTAAGTTGCAAATATTAATTAATTTTATACTCTTAACAACCCTATCATTAGGTACATTTCCCAGAGAAGTTAAATATCTCACCCAAAGTCACAAATCTTATAAATAAAACAGAGACTAGAAGTGAACGGGACTTCTGAGGGACCTTTACTCACCAGGCTTACTGGAAATAAGTTTTCGTTGTTTATTTTTTTCTCTAGGACTCATAAATTTAACGTTTACATTTCACTGTCAACTGTATTTTATTGTGTCCACAAACTTCCGAGGTGAAACGATTATTTTTCCTGACTTTTCTATTAAAAAAAAAACAACAAACAGATTGAGGCTCAGTGGGTTAAGCCTCTGCTTTCGGGTCAGGTCATGATCTCGGGGTCCTGGGATCGAGTCCCACATCGGGCTCTCTGCTTGGTGGGGAGCGTGCTTCCTCCTCTCTCTCTCTCTGCCTGCCTCTTTGCCTGCTTGTGGTCTCTCTCTGTCAAATAAAAATAAATAAAATCTTAAAAAAAAAAAAACAGGTTGAAAGAATAATTTTTGTTTTGTATCTTTTTTTTTTTTTTTTGACGACCTTTATTGACAATCTCAGGTCACTCGGGTGAGCTCTGAGGTGGAGGGTCCCAGCAGCCTGGCCTCATTGCCTGCTGGTGCCGGGCAGCATGAGGGGATTCTGTCCCTCCACAAATGGCCTCCACACACAGTGGGCAGAGACTGAAGAAAAAAACAGACCAGTCTAGACTAGGAGGTGGCAGGAACAAGCACGGGAAACTTACTTAGCAGGCGCATCTTTCGTGAGTAGATTCCTGACCACCTTCCAGAATCTTCAAAGTTTATGCAGAGTACGGAACATGCTTCAGCCACCTGTATTTGCCAGGCGGCTCAACACTTCGCTCTCCCAAGACTAAGCCCTTCAAAGCACGTTCACGACCGAAGCTAGGGGGGCGGAGCCTATAGTCCAAGACAGAGGCGGGGGCGAGGAGCGGCAAATTGCCCGGATTTAACTTGAGTCCGCCAGTAGTCACGTGATCCTGATGCGCTCCTCGAACAACTCCCAGGGTGTGGTGACTGGAAGCATCGCCTTGCGGGCAGCACGCGGGTGAGCCGAGCCTTCGACAGGTCCAGAGCGGAGCTAAACCAGAGCCATCTTTCCCACAGCCTGAGTGAGAGCAGGGACAGCACTGCTACCTGACCAGCTCCGCACACAGGGCTTTTCTTGTCACTCAGAGCTAGTGGAGAGTGAGACCCAGTCAGGGGCCCGTCACATTCGAGTCAGTGGGAGAAGGCAGGCTGCTGCCTCGAGGAACAGAAGCAGACAGATCTGTCGGGGACTGAGGCCTGGGAGCGAGCTGTGTTGGTGACCAGCTGCCCTTGCGCCCATGGCTCTTCTGGGCTGAGGTGCGGCCTTCGTCAGTTCCTGGGCTTTTCTCTTGAAGACCCCGTGCAGGCTTCTACGAGCCTTCCTGGATCTTAAGGTAGGCGGCTTCCGTGATTAATCTTTTTAAGGTGAATTACACACAAAGACAGAAATGTGAACAAATTGGGAATTTATTAACAGCTTACCAAAGAAAATTGTTTTTTTTTTTAAATTAAATTTTTATTGTATTATTTTTGTGAGAGAGAGAAAGAGAGAACGAGAGAGAGAATGGGACGGGGCGGAGGGTGGTAGACGGAGAAGCAAACTCTGTGCTGAGCCTGACTCAATCCGAGGACCCCAGGATCGTGACCTGAGCCAGAGGCCGACACTTCACAGACTGAGCCACCCAGGTGCTGGAGAACT
Organism: Mustela nigripes; assembly: GCF_022355385.1. Classification (NCBI taxonomy): domain Eukaryota; kingdom Metazoa; phylum Chordata; class Mammalia; order Carnivora; family Mustelidae; genus Mustela; species Mustela nigripes. The sequence continues at coordinate 58,724,976 of NC_081571.1, forward strand.
TTTAACAAGCACAAAGGACTCGGGATTAAATATACTGAGGTTGGAATTCCAGTGTGAACACTTGGTGATACTATACTTAAAATTTACACATCAGGGGCGCCTGGGTGGCTCAGTGGGTTAAAGCCTGTGCTTTCGGCTCAGGTCATGATCTCAGGGTCTGGGGATCGAGCCCTGCATCGGGCTCTCTGCTCAGCAGGGAGCCTGCTTCCTCCGCTCTCTCTGCCTGCCTCTCTGCCTACTTGACTGTGGGGGAGAAAAAAATTATACATCACTGTCTCGGTGGCGTTTCCATGAAAGGGAGAGAATACATATTTATCTCAAACATTTTATAGAAGAAGAAAGAAATAATACAAAAAATTCAAGTCCATGAAAATGTTTGAAATAAAAACTAGCATTCCTTGTGTTTCTGAAAAAAAAAAAAAAAAGAAAGAAAGAAAATTGTTTTCTTGGGTAGGTTAACTTAATTCCAGAGACAGGCACTGAGAGAATTGTGCTTTATAAGGGGCTCTGTGATTTAGTGTGTGTAATTTAATACTTTAAATTGTTTGCTGTTTTCTTTATCCTCATCTTAGTCCTAAGTAGAGTAATTGAACTACATTATGCTATGTTAGAAATGAGTTTACATTTGTTTTTGGTGCCTTACAAGCATAAAATAATATTCTGTGTTTACTAAATTGTTCTGAATACTACTTCAAGAATGTATTTTCCCTTTCATGTTTTGTGATTTTAAAAGGAAGTGAAAGCAAGCTTCAGTTCAATACATATCAGAATAATTAAAACTTACAAGCCCATTTAATCAATTTTTACCTGGAAGAATGTAATGCATAGAAATAAAAATCAGACATGACTCTTTACTAGCGATATAAGGTTAGGTATATTATATTTTTGTTAAATGTAAATGTGCAAGTAAATTAGAACTACTATTATGTGTTATGCTTCTGAGAGTCCAGGCTGAAATCAATAGAAACATTATGAAAATGTGAGTTAATTAAGATTATAAATTACCTTCCTGCAAAATTGAGATTTTTTTTCTGTAATTACTCCCTCAAGTGTTTCTTTTCACTTTTATCTTGAAAGAGAATTTACATTTTACAATAAGCAAAAATAGTAAAAAAAAAAAAATCCATTTTCGGAGGGGAATAAATTAGAAATTTGTGTATGTGGGTGTGTGTGTGTGTGAGAGAGAGACAGAAAGAGAGGTGAGGATACATATATGCAAGCATTTTACTTCCTATTTTATAGTAGAAATGCATAGCTTTAATGTATTTATTGTCTTATTAAACGGGTAAATGCCAGAATAAATATGCTGAAAATCCCTCCTACTAAAATTATCAGACGTTAAATAAAATAAAATGAAATTCCTCTTTAAAGTTTATAGTAAGTATAACATATAGGTAGTAAGTTACATACATTGTATATGGATACAAACATGCTTTCACTACCTAGCTTAATAGAAAGAATAGTATTTATCTCTCAGAGCTCCTGCCCTGTGCCATTGAGTCACTGTCTAAATTATCTTTTCCAAGGTAAGTGCTGTTTTCAATTTTTAACTTATACTGCTAGTTTTGCCTGGTTTTGTAATTTATATAAATGGGCCATAGAGTATATATGATTCTGTGTTTCCTTTTTTCATTCATTATTCGTGAGATCCATTCATTACTGTTCCTGGTAGCTGAATCTCCTTTATTTACAGTGTTCCATAGTATTCTTTAGAATTAATAAAGTATAATAATTTTTTTGTTTTATATGTGTTGGGAATTTGGATTTGTTATAGTTTGGGTGAAGTGCATAAATTTGCTATGTATGTGCACACAACTTTGTTAGGTATACATACAGGGGTAGAAGTGCTTATTATTAGTGCATGTGTATGTTGAGCTTTAGTAGATAAGAAATAAACATTTTATGGTGAATTTTTAATATTTTCCACTCTCAAAAGCAGTGTATGAGAGTTCTGGTTGCCTCATTTCTGTATCAACATTTGGTATTCTTGGGATTTTTTATTTTAGCCATGCAGAGCTGTGATTGTGGTTGTTTTACATTTGTTTTATTTGGCATTTCTATGATGGGTAGTATTGTTTAACTTTCCATAAATAAGTTTTTTGCTTATTTATATACTTTTTTTTCCATTAGTTGTTTAAATATTTTGCCCATTTATATAATGGGTTGGGCAATTTAAAATTTCGTTACTTATTTGTGAGTTCCGGATATGAAAAATAACAACCCTTACTGGTTATATGTTTTGATATCATTTTCCATTCTGTGGCTTATTTTCTAACTCAAGGTGTTTTTGTTTGTTTGTTTTCTAATAAGCAGAGATTCCCATTGTGAATGATATCTAATTGGTAAATCTTTTCTTTTAGGATTGTTGGGTTTGATGACCTGCTATAAAAACTTTTGTTTTCCCTATCTGAGGAGTGTGTGTGTATAAAATCATCTAGAAAATTTATATATTTATTGTTTTGTATCTAATATCACACTTCATGTGGAGTTAATATTTCTGAATGCTGTTAGGTGTTTATTTCATTTTGTATGAATGGATATATAGCCAACCCAGTGTCTTTGAAGAAGGCTTCTTCACATCAGAGCCTTTAAAATAATGAGATAAAGTAAACTCAGTATGGTAGACTGAATAATGGCCCTCCAAACAATATTTATGCCCAAATCTCTGGAACCTGTGAATATTAATTTATATGAGAAAAAAAGGACTGAAGAGATAATTAAATTAAGAATTTTGAGATGAAGAAATTATCCTGGATTATCTGAGTAAGCACTTGCATCCTTTTAAGAAGGAAGCAGTAGAAGATTTGACATGATCAGAAGAATAGGAAGAGACACAGAGACAGATTGGAGTGATGTGACGATAGGCAAGGGAATGCCTACAGCCACTAGGGCAGAAATGTCCTACTCTAAAGGCTCAGCATGGACTGTGCCCTGCTGATCACACTGATTTCAGCACAGTAGAACAGATTTTGGAATTTTATCCTCAGGAGCTATGAGAAAATAAATTGCTGTCATAGTTAAACCATCAAGATTGTGATTGCTTTAAGAAATAATACAATAATCAACTTCTATAATCTTTTTCTTAATATTTAAGATTATTTTGGGAGATTTAAATTATGTATCTACTTTGTTTTATAACTCTGGGATTTGTTTGTTTGCATGACTGTCTTCAGAAGCCATACCTCATAGTTCCTGTGTTCTATTAACTCTAGAAAATCCTTAGCTAACAACACTGCTAAGGGTGTTAACAGAGACATGATTTCTCCTTTCTAGCAAATATCATTAATCTGTTTACTCGAAGGAGGTTTAGTTGACAAGGTGTTTATATTCAATTGCTTTGCATCATCACCTATTAAAAACAATAAAAAAATAGACTGTAGGCCAGTTACTTTAAATCATCTTTCTCTACTTTAAATTCCAAATTTCTTAAGTATTCTTTGTGAACCACCGTTGACTTTGTTAAGATATTTTTCTACTTATCTTAAGATGGTAAGTTTTTTTTCAGTTATTGTGGTTAACTACACTTTCAACCTTGTATTCATGAAAAAATATAATATGCTTGTGAATATTTTCCTTTATGTATATATGTATATGTATGAATTTAAGATTTTAATGAATGAAATTACCAGTTTTTATTTCAAGTAATATTTATTTTATCCTCTTCTTGGTTTATTATGATAAGCGGGTTTTATTTTATAAAACTATAGTGACCCACATCTGCCTTTGTTACTAATTTCTATTTTAATTTGCTTTTAATTTTGTACATTTCTACTTTCATATTGAATGTCATAAAACTTTATTATGCTTATACTGCGACTAAGAAAAATGACTTACTAAATACACCTTGAAGGTATTGGAATTCTTTCTTAATCTGCACCACAAAACACATAAAGTGCATTCTCTATCTGCTTTAATTTAATTTATTTTAATTTGGTTAGAACTTTTAACACAAGATCTATTTTCTCACCAAAATTTTAAGTGTACAATATAGTATTATTAACTATAGGTATGATGTACAGTAGCTCTCTGGAACTTATTCATCTTGCATAACTGAAACTATATACTTATGGAATAACAACTTCCTATTCCTGGTTCCCCTCAGCTCCTAGTAACTACCATTCTACTTTCTGCTTCTATTAATTTGACTCTGTTATATGAATGCCTCATGTAAGTGCAGTATTTGGCTTATTTCACTTAGCGTAATGTCATCTCGGTTTAACCATGTTGCTGCATAGGTCTGGATTTTTTTCCTTTTTAAGGCTGATTAATATTCCACTGTAAATATTTGCCACATTTTCTTTATCCTTTCATCCACTGGTGGATATCTAGATTGTTCCCACATCTTGGCTATGGTGAACAATGCTGCAATAAACAAGATCCTGATTTCAGGGTTTTTGGATAAATACCCAGAAGTGGGTTTGCTGATTCTAATAGCAACTTAAAGAAAATATCAAATTAAAAAATTAAAAGATATTAGAGTAACCATTAATAAGAAAATAGGTAAATTGTGGTATATTTGTGCAGTGGAATAGAATAAACCAGTATAAAAAAAATGAAATATGGTAGTTTTGTTAACATGGATGCCTATAAAAAGTAACTCTGAGTGAAGAGAACAAGTTGTAGAAAAATATGTAAAGTAGCCGTGTAACTTCCTTTGCTGCCATAAAAAATTATGACAGACTTAGTGAATTAAAACACAAATAATCTTATAGTTATTTTTGTTAAAAATTCTACACAGTTAAAAAAAATCTTTTTTAAAGATTTTATTTATTTATTTGACAGAGAGACACAGCGAGAGAGGGAACACAAGCAGGGAGAGTGGGGAAAGGAGAAGCAGGCTTCCCTCTGAGCAGGGAGCTCCATCCCAGGACCCTGGGACTGTGACTTGATCCAAAGGCAGACACTTAACAATCGAGCCACCCAGGCATCCTACACAGTTAAAATTCTTCACCGTGTTTAAATCAAAGAATTTTCTGGGCTGTATTTTATTCTGGGTGCTTCAAGGGAGAATCTATTTTGTTGCTTTTTCCAGGTTTTGGAAATTGCCTCATTCCATGGTTCATAGTTTCCTTTCTCCATCTGCATAGGTAAGGGCATAACATCTTACTTACCTTTCTCTCATCACATCTTCACTGTAGCAGGGAAAGGACTGCTTCCAAGGTCTCACACAATTAAATTGAACCCACAAGGATGTTCCAGATTAACCTGCCCATCTCAGATTAAGATTGTAACTTTAATTACATCTGCAAAGTCCCTTTCTCCAGGCTCTAAGGATTATGGTTTGGACATGTGTAGGTGCCATAGTTCTGCATACTACAATAGGGTACTATTCATGCAAAGTCTCAAGACATGCATAACTTAGTAATATGTGTCTGAAGGAAACATCACTATGAATCAAAGCTGTAATAGAAAAAGTAATCAGCACAACATTCAGAATAATGTTTACCATAGAGTAGGAAAGAGAGGACTAGTTGTGTAGTTTAGAAGGAAAACAGAAACAAAATTCCTGGAGAATAATGAGCTGGGTGAATGGTACATATTTTGCTTTATAATTCTAAATGCGTTATATATGCCTTATTAGAGTATCCAAGTGAATATAGTAAGTATTCTATAATAATGAAAATTACAAAATTAATAATAGAAACCACTGATTTGATTATTGTTAAGATATGTAGAACAAATCTCCCATCTGAGAACTATTATAAAAACCAAACCAACCAACCCAAAACTTGAAAATGTTTGCTTAAAGTTATCTTAGAAGTATACAAGATTGCACGGTGTTAGTGGGACGAAATTCAGAAGTTGGAAATATAGACATGTAAGTCCAGCATTTGGGGACAGTTTACACCTGAAAAGCATTATTAACATTAAGTTAAAGAAATGAAGTAAATTATCATGTATATAACAATAAGACAAGAATAACAGCAAAATGAAGGCAAAGAGAAAAACTTTTAAAACTGAGAAAGAAGAAAAAATTGCTTTTAAAGGTAATTGATGATTCACTTGTCCTTTTTTTTTTTTTTTTAAAGATTTTATTTATTTGACAGAGAAAGATCACAAGTAGAGAGAGAGAGGAAGGAGCAGGCTCCCTGCCTAGCAGAGAGCCGGATGCAGGACTCAATCCCAGGACCCCGAGACCATAAACCTGAGCTGAAGGCAGACGCTTAACCCACCGAGACACCCAGGCAGCCCCTGATTCACTTGTCCTAAAAAACACTAGCCAGGAGACCAAGGAATCCTATCTTCGATACACTGGTTTAAAATAATTGCCAATTTAGAATTATGTAGGCAGTGAAAATACTCTTTCGTGATAAAGTTATAACAATGACTGAGACAGACAATAGTTTCAGTTTGAGCCATCATACTCCATTGTTATAATAAATGTTATACATTTATACATAATGCTACACATTTATGCAGTGTGCATAAATGGAAGAATTGTAGTTTGCACTAAAAAATAACTATCTCTTAAATGTATGATTTTTTATTGTTCTTAATATCTCTGATTATTAATTTCCCTCCAAAAAATCCAAATAAGTATAGATATAGAGACTGGTGAACTTTGTTGCTCACCATATACAACAAAATTTAGTGGCTTAAAACAATATGGATCTATTATTTCTCACAATTATAGTCAACTGGATGGTTATCCTGATTTTAGCTTGCCTTACTCATACATCTCTGCTGCGCTGCAGATTAGTTGGAGGCTGTACTGAATTTAGGTGGGCTCTCTTTGGGAATAGGTAGGCTGATAACTGATCTAAGATAGTTTGGCAGGAGAATCTGGCTCTCCTCCATGTGATCTCAATTCTCCTTGAGCATAGACCAAACTTGGTTCTACTGACGTGGTTATGTTCTTCATAAGGAAAAGTTAGAAAAAAATGTGCCAGGCCTCTTGAAGTCTGTGCTCAAGTCAGAATCAATGGCATTTCCATCACATTCTCTTGGGCAAAGGAGGACATGAGGATAGCTTAAATTCAGAGAAGAAAATTACCTCTACCATGTGATGGTACAAAAAGTAATTCTATTTGCAAAAGGTTGAGCATGAGGAGGAATGGAAAATTGAAGAAGCTTTTGCAACAGTATACCAGAAATGATTCTTCATGGCATATTTGATAAAGTAAAATGAAAGACATTATACAGTATAGGAGATCTATATGCTCATTTTTGAGCAATAAAAAGGTTTTATTGTATAATTCAACAGTAGTTGCTTAACCTTAAGGGACTATTTAAACGAAGGCAATCACTTTCCTATATACCAACAATGATCAAGATGGAATTTGAAATTAGAAACAGAATACCATTTACATTAACAGCACTCACAATGAATTACCTAGGCTTAAATCTAATCACTACCCATTACATAATGATGGTAGGTTTCCTTACCTCTAATTTTACCTTGGGTTCAGCATGTAGAAAACCTCAACAGGGTATTAGAAGACAGATGGAGAAATACATTAGAGATATATTCCCCTTCCTGCTCTTTGTATTGCCATCGTTCTAGCAATTACTGTGTTTGATTAATGTCACCTGGTCACTTGTTTTTTGGACTCACAAATCTCATAACACCATTGTCTTCCCCTTTAGGTCTATGGGTATAATGGCTTTTTACTGAAGCGACTACCACAGTGTTGCATCAAATCCTGTGGTCCTTTAAACCTGTAAACAGCTCTTTGAATTCTGCCTTCATTAAACACTCATTAAGTAAATCCTTAATTTAAATTAATAATTTTTTACTGACAACTGTAATTGACACATATTTTAGAGCAGTTATTTGAACAATTACGTTGATGTATAAGAAATTTAAAAATCAGATCATTTAAATCTGAATATTTTCCATAAATGTAGAGATGAACTGTGATATTAAATGTAAATGTGTTTTTATTTCTATATGTCTATTCTTTTGTTCTTTTAGGCTCTTTTAGTAGATTTTGGAGGTGTTTTTACTAGAAGCCTAGAATAGAAGATAGAAGCCTTTAGATAGAAGCCTAAAACCTGTTAAATTGCAGTTAGTGTATAATTTAATTCTAGATAGTTGAAGATTTTTCATAGTTATTCTATTTTTCTGCCCACTGAAAAATGACTAAAATTGAGTTAGTATTTAAAATTTGTGAGAAATTCAGACAAAGACTGAACATTTGACTTTCAATAAAGGGACTGGAAGAAAACTGATTTTACAAAGAATCAGGTAAAAATTACCTTAGTAAAAATATATGGCACCAAAATGAACATACATAGTACATTTGCAGTTGATAAAAGCAGGTTATTTCTATTTTTGCTCCATGATGTAAACTTATAACATTGTTAATGCTTAAGCAGAGAAATTCTCTTTTTTTTCAATATAATTGTGAAATAGTAGTAATATATTTGGACATACAATGACAAAGATGTCTCAAAAGAGCAACATCAAAATAATTTGATAAAATTTTTAATGCCAGTGAAGATAATGAACAATTAATAAGATATTATTGAATATAAGCTTATAAAATTAATATTTTTCACTGCAGCATCATAAAGTCTCCTCCCTATTCCTTCTCACTGTACATGAACATAATATTTTCACAGTAATTACAGCACATTAGCAACTTAGAGAAGTACAAATCCTAAGAATATCCTTTTTGATCAAGTACGATTAATATTAAACAATGTAGCAAAATAAATATATGTTTTTAGAAAAGGCCTCCCGACCTAAACCCATGCTTCTATACCCTGTTCTGTGACAGGAGGCTAGGAGACTGTGAGATGGCTTCCTGGAGGTTACATTAGTAGGGGGATGGGAGAGAAACTGTATGGGAGCAGATGAGAGAAAAGATTTTGTTCTTGTTTTGCTCATTTTTCTTGCCAGCTGCTCTCCAGAAACATTTTTCACCTCAGCTATATTAGCTGATTGTTTTCAGCCAAACATATTTAAAAAAATAGAAAATTAATAAATAAAGTATTATTAAACAGAATCTAATTCCACATAAGAAAATCTTTATCTTGATAAAGTGAGATTTACTCTAATGCGTCAATGTTGTTTTAATATTGGTAATCCATTACTATTATATAATATTTTTATATTTCATATTATATGACTATATCATAATAGTAGGTGTAAACAAGGATATATTCAAAACCACGATAACACTTCACACCCATTAGGATGGCTGTTATTGAAAACAACACAAAAACCAGAAAAAAAAAGAGAAAAAATAAGTATTGTTAAGAATGTGGAGAAGTTGGAAACCTTTCCATTGCTTTTGAAAATTAATGTGGTACAGACACTGTAGAAAAAAGTATGGTGATTCCTGAAAAAGAAAAATAACATAGAACTATCATATAATCTAGTAAGTATACTTTTGTGTACATGCTCTAAAGAAATAAAAAGAGGACATAGATAATTGTACATCCATGTTTATAGTGTAGTGGTGGAAGAAACTCAAGTGTCTATTGATAAACTTACTGCATGAGCAAAACGTGAGCTATACATACAATGGAATATTAACCTTAAAAAAGGAAGGGAATTCTGACATGCTTCAACATGCATGAATCTTGGAAAAATTATGCTAAGTAAAATTAACCTTTCACAAAGGAAAAAATACTGTATGATTCTATATATACTTACATGAGTATATAAAGTAGTCAGATTCATAGAGATTGGAAGTAGAATGATGGTTGTCAGGGGGTGAAGGAATGGGAGAGAGAGAAGATAGTGTTTAATGGGTACAGAGTTTTGGCTTGGAAAGATGAAAAAGTTCTAGAAATGGATGGTGGTAATGGTTGCCTATTAATGTGAAAGTATTCAGTGCCACCAAAGTGTACACTTAAAAAACAGTTAAAATGGTAAGTTTTATGTGTATTTTACCACAATAAAAAATGATCAAGAAAAAAAGACAACTTATAATTTTTCTGTAGTTATAAAAAAAAAACTCTAAAAAATTAAATATACATTGTTGATAGTAACATTCAGGGAACAGGAATTGAAAGATTATTCCTTAACAGGATAAAACACATTCCTTAAGCCTGAGTCTTGATTATAGTTGAAAAACAAAACAAAAACAAACAAACAAAAAAGAAGAACAAGTGATACCTCTACTAAGATTAGGAATAAGACAAGGATGTCCATTACTTCTACAGTGACCACTATTGGTGGTATTAGTAAATGCAATTAATAAGAAATATCAGAGTTTTAGAATAAGAAAAGAAGGAGTATCACCCTATTTTCAGGTAATGTAAAATATAATTGAAACAGAACCAGTCATATGTATAACTAAAGAAATAAACAGTTTGCTAAGGTAGAAGGTAAAAAAATTAACATAGATTGGGTTCATATAGACACACATAATAACCAGTTAGAAGGTAAACTTGTTGAAATAAGAGCTATTTACAATATCCAATGAGAAAATAAAATCCTTGGAAATAAACCTAAAATAGATGGGCAAGATCTTTCTGAGGAAGATATAAAAAAAACAAGAAAAGAAAGACAAAAGAGTAGACTTTAAACATAGAGAAAGGCGTCTGTAATTCTTGGAGAAGGAATTAAATATTCTAAAGATGCCAGTTCTAAGTTTATTTATATACTTCATATAATTTTGATAAAAATGAAAAAATGTAGATTTAAAAATTCATATTGAAATTCTTCGAAAATTACAACCGTATATATCTAGTACATAATTAAAAAGAATCTATGTGGCAGTGGGGGTGGTTCCTGGGTGGCTCAGTCAGTTAAAGGTCTGCCTTTGGCTCAGGTCATTGGTTGTCTCAGGGTCCTGGGATCCAGTCCTGCATTGGGCTCCCTGCTGGGCCAGGGAGTTGCTTTTCCTTTTCCCTCTACCTCTTATTCCTACTCATGCCTGTGTGCACACACTCTCTCTCTCCCTTCCTCTGCTTTTTCTCTCAAATAAATAAAAAAATCTTTAAAAAAAATCTAAGGGGGAAGGAATTAAAACATATAGCATCTACATTAAAGTTGCACTGTCAAATAATCAGAGATAATTTAGGTATAATACTAGCAAATGTACATATAACTGTAAAACTGAGGGAAAATAACCAAAAATACAAAATAAATAAACAAATACATGAAGAGCCAGTTCACAAAAGGATAAGTAAAATACAGATGAAAACTGTAATGAAAACTATTCTGCTAAACAAGAAAAGTTAGGCAAGAAAAATAAAGTCTTGTTTAGGAGAAGCTGTGGGAAAACAGGCACTCTCCTGAATTTCTTCTGGTATTGTTACTTGATAAAACCCTTAATGAAGGAAATTTTCCATTACATAGTAGCAAATACATCTGTTGAACCTGCAGTCCCACTTCCAGGAAATTATTCTGAAAATACACATTCAACAGTCCATTAACTTATGTGCAGTAGTTATTCATTGGACCATTACTTATAGTTATAAAATATGTAAGCAACTTGTATTCCATGAAAAATTAATTAAATAAACCATGCTTCTAGCGAACAATAAAGTCCATTGTAATTATAAAAAATGTTGACATCTTGGCCCTTTCCACAGTTTGGTTATTGTGGACTCAGAGAAAGACAATTATCATATGGTTTCGTTCATTGTGGAATATCAAAAACAGAGCAGAGAACCACAAGAGAAGGAAGGGAAAACAGAATGGGAAGTCTTCAGAGAAGGAGAAAAGCCATGAGAGACTCTTAACTATAGGAGACAAACTGAGGGTTGCTGGAGAGGGTGGGTGAGGAAATGGGGTAATTAGGTGATGGGCATTAAGGAGGGCACATGATCTGAAGAGCACATGAAACTGATGAGTTATTGAACACTACATCTGAAACTAATGATGTACTATAAGTTGGCTAATTGAATTTAAATTAAAAAAAAAAAAACATTCGGGCACCTGGGTGGCTCAGTGGGTTAAAGCCTCTGCCTTCAGCTCAGGTCATGATCCCAGGGTCCAGGGATCTAGCCCTACATCGGGCTCTCTGCTCAGCAGGGAGCCTGCTTCCTCCTCTCTCTCTCTCTGCCTGCCTCTTTGCCTACTTGTGATCTCTGTCTGCCAAATAAATAAATAAAATCTTAAAAAGAAATTTGACAACATCTACAATGTATTGCTAATTGAAAATAGTAAGTGCAAAAATGTATATATAGTATGGTATAGTTTGTATAAGAAAAATGAAATAACATAAGAATATATCTTCTCGGGGCACCTGGGTGGCTCAGTGGGTTAAGCCGCTGCCTTAGGCTTGGGTCGTGATCTCAGGGTCCTGGGATCCAGTCCTGCATCGGGCTCTCTGCTCGGCAGGGAGCCTGCTTCCCTTCCTCTCTCTCTCCTCTCTCTTCCCGGCCTCTCTGCCTACTTGTGATCTCTCGCTGTCAAATAAATAAATAAATAATCTTAAAAAAAAAAAAAAGAATATATCTTCTCATTTTTTCCCTAAAAGTAATGCAAAAAGAATAATGCAGAAAAAAATTAAAATGAGTACCTACAGAGGGGTTGATGGGTATATTATGTTATTAATGTTAATATTTTGATTTTCTTTTTTTTCTTAATGACGTACTTTATAGTTTTGCTGAATCTACTGACAGAAATAGAACAGGGCTATAGAAGAAATTTAGGGTTCAAGTAGTATTACATGACTGAGCCTTATATAATTTTGAAATACGACGCTGACATATCTAGGTTCAAAAAAATGAAAGAGAAAGGTTTCATCTAATAGCACATATAATGACTCTTGATTCAAAATTAATGGTTTGGTGCACTGTGATTCTCCCTAGCACAGTTAAATATTATTTTGTTGTATGTTCAACAAGTTTTCGGAAACACCTCAGAACACTTCATGACTGATTAAATATACACTTAGAACTCTATTTCGAGATATTGATAATCATAGGGAAAAGAGAAAAGGTTAAAATTTACCAGTGACAAATATAAAAATTACATAATTGTAAAACTGCTGTAATTAAAAATATTAAATTATAATTGTTACTTTGCATATTAATACATCTCAGAAAACATTCACCAGAAGATGAACAGTAGGAATGAGTCTAATCTCAAGAAATTGAACTTTTGTTATTTCTCCAAATTTTGCAAAATAACTACTTTATGAGTCCTAATGAACTGCTATAAAAAGAAATTAACTTCATAAAACCAAGCTCTTAATTAGAGAAATGCACAAATGTATTATGAGTTTCAGTAGGCTGTATTATTAATATGAAAGTTTCCTATGTCGCTTTTTCCTTTATAGAGACAGAATGAGAGGTTTCTCTTTTGAGGTCTTGAAATAATTACTTCAAATCTCCCTTAAATAAATGGGATTAAGAAGATTAATGTATAGTTAGCACAGCCAGAATACCAGTTATACACATATTCTGTATTTTACTTATTCATTTTAAGCTTTCCTAGTACTTCCCATCCCTGTTTCATTTTGTTTCTATTAAATAGAATTAAAGTAGTAATACAAACTTGAAAATTGAGTGAAATATTTTATTGTTTTATTTCTTTAAATTTTATCTATTTGACAGAGAGAGACAGTGAGAGAGGGAACTCAAAGAGGGGGAGTGGGAGAGGGAGAAGCAGGCTTCCCACTGAGCAGGGAGCACAATGCAGGGACTTGATGCAGGGCTTGATGTGGGGCTTGATGTGGGGCTCCATGCTGGACTCCATTCCAGACCCTGGGATTATGACCTGAGCCAAAGGCAGATACGTAACTACTAAGCCACTCAGGTGCCCTGAGTGAAATTTTTAGTGTAGATAGCTGGTCTAGATACTTTAGTTTTACTAACATCATATTTTTTTAAGTAGATTGGGTTAAGGTTTATACTATTCATATATCTGATTTATCCCTCCTAATCAAGGTATTTAGAGCATTACCCTAAAAATATCGAAACTGAAAACAACAATAGAAAAAAAAATAAAAGAAGCAAGTACTTTTAAATCTGGTCATTTATGTCAGTAACTTTTATTTACATTTCCATATGATACTCTGATTATATAATTTAAACCTTTATCTCCTGATCTATTTTTAAAAATATTTATTTATATCTCTCAATGACTCATCTCAATTGTTCTTGTATTTATTTTTATTCTATGTCATGTAGGCTTAATAGAAATTCAGAAAGTATTGGAGATATATCATTATTATAGGATAGCTATCTTAAAAACAAATTGTGTAAGTATGATGACTAAAGTTGCGATATTTGGTCATCCAGAAGTAAGAAACTAATGGTTATCTCTAACAAAGAAATGAAAATATGCCAAGTAATTCAACAGACTCAAATAGTAGATACAGAGCCAAGTGAAAAGCTAACAGGAAATCATCTATCAACCAGAGCAATGCTGCATTTACGAAGTGTCATTAAAAAAATCTCCTTTCACTGACTGCTGCTTTCTTTCTGAGAATATTTGTTTTCTAAACTCAGACCATCAGGAATTTTGCCATTTGAAATGATATCTAAGTTACAATACCATTCTTAGCTGGAAGATCTAAGTCACTTTGACACAGAGAAGCACTTCAATTTATACCCCAGGTGCAAAGCTGAAGATAAGTTTTCTGGATATGCCTTCCCATATTTTTCCTTAACTTTGTAGTTTCCCAAGAAAAAAGATCTTGGGTTCACTTTGCCATCCAGACCAGATGGTGACTTCAACCACAGACCTGCTTTGCTGTGAGTTTGCTTTATTTAAACTTCACCGTTCCTTAAAAACCAGTTATAATTATATTTTCCCCGAGTTTTTGTGAGGTAGCCCTTGATTCCTCAGGATTGAAATCTCCCTCTTTACACTTTACATTTTTAGGCTAGAAGTTTGTTCTTGATAGTCTTAGACTAATTAGGCTAGGGCAGAAGTAAGGTATTATTAATAAAAATAAATGGGAAAAAGACCTTTTGGTAGCTACCAATGTGAAAAATTTCAAGTGAATGACATAAAGAGAAGAGAGAAAAAGACAAATAATGCATAACACTAGTAACTTAGAACTTTGAAGTATTTTAATAAATTAAATGAAAATGTATTTTTGGCCACAAATAGGATGGCAATTATAATATAGACCAGGAAGTATGAGGTGATACGAATTAGAAATGACAATGTAGGATAACCTAATATAAAATTTTAGAATCTGTCAAACCTCTAAAAAACAAATTAATATATTCTGATTAATATCCAGTGTGTTTATATAAATTAAGAGTAATGCATATTTGTTTTTTTTGTTTGTTTTTTTTTTTTTTAAAGATTTTATTTATTTATTTGACAGAGAGAAATCACAAGTAGATGGAGAGGCAGGCAGAGAGAGAGAGAGAGAGGGGGAAGCAGGCTCCCTGCTGAGCAGAGAGCCCGATGCGGGACTCGATCCCAGGACCCTGAGATCATGACCTGAGCCGAAGGCAGCGGCTTAACCCACTGAGCCACCCAGGCGCCCAGTAATGCATATTTGAATATATCCTATAAATCATATTGCTGTGTGTATATCTGAATCAAGCTTGTTGTCTTTTAATTTATATAATATTATATATATTTTAGAACTGAAAGATTAGTAAATGAAGCTTCCCAAAGTATATTTTTGTTAGTTGTTTCAAAAACACTCCTAATTTTATATGTTCACCTGGAAAAACACAGGCAATGTAAAGATAACATTGCCCCAAAATGAGCAACTCAAAAGTGATGGCGGTTGTAGATCTCTTGCATTCACTGTCCTCTGTATCAGTAGTTGATAGTATTTGATAGCTGCTTTTTTTTTGATAGTTGTTTTTTAATAAAACATGCTGTATGCCTTGTGTGTTTCATAATTCCAGTAAGCAAATGTGTCCAGGACTGAAGATCTACATATTGTGAACGGCACTGTGGAATCAAACCGCATATGGTGTTCAGAGAGCTGTGTTGGTAAATGTGGGAATCTATACAGGCTATATTGAGACTTAGAGTGGAGATGCTGATTTCAGTGATCAGTGCAGCTTAATAGGAAGGTGCAGGTCATGAGTTGAGAAAAATAAATAACTGAAGGGAGTTTAAAGGTATTCCGAATAAAAATGCAGAGGGAGACGGGGATAAAAATACATTATATGTTTATAAAAATAATAAAAAACTATAAAATAATAAAAATAAAAATAAATGCAGAGGGAGAGAACACAGAGCCTAGAACATTTAGATTTATTCCCACTTCAAAACCGTGGATTCTAATTGGGTGTTGTGGAAACTCAGTTTATTTTTTAAGAGTATCGCAGGGGATCATTATATACCATCCCAGGCTGGCAGCGGGCAAGAAAATTTTCAGGAGATTTATGTATGTTGTTCTGGATACTGAGAATTGCAACATGTATTAAAACATTTAAATTATACTTTAAAATGTATTTTCTTTGTATTTATGTACTTTGAGTGGTTTTTTTAAAAAAAATTCAGACGTTAATATATACATTAAAGAAACAGAAGAGCTTCTCTATATGGGGAAAAAAACTTAAAGCTGTGGCCACAAACCTTTACAGGAATCAAAGTGTAATAACTGTAAGCTATATTGGAAAGTGCCTTTGCCCAGTGATACATTGTTTTAATGAGGACCTTTAGTTTTTATATAATGTGAGTTGGAAAAACATCAGAAATCAGAGTTTGATTGAAGGAGAGACCTTGTCTGCATTTATATATAAGGGGAGCTTTAATTGCTGTGTTGAGAATGACCTTCATAGGAGCAAGAATAGTAAATGAGTGAGGAATTGCTTCTGGCTTGAACCAGAGAGGGAGAAACATATGAGATGATAGCATTCTACGTATAGTTTGGAAACAGAGGCAGCGAGACTTCAGGTAGATTGGATAAGTCAAGAGAGAGAGAGAGAGAGAGAGGTCATGGATGCTAATGACTTCCAAATATGTATTTCTACACAAGACATTTTTCCTGAACCTACAGTCACATTTTGTACTATATGCTCAAGAAAAAACGTGATTTGAAAAATGAAAATGATAATGGGTTAAAGTGCAAAGGTAAAAAAAAATTTTTTTTGATAATAAATATCAGACATTATTGGTTTAAATTGTGGAGGAGAGGAGGAAAAAATGAAAATTATGTTCTATACTATTTGAATATTTTAGAAGTTTTTATTGCATTATCAAAATAAAGACTAGAACACTGCTAATATCATGCAGAGAGCATCATCATGAACATTTTATTCTATTACTTAAAGTATCTAGATATTTATATCTATGTCTATATTAAAATCTATTCTCAACTAAGTTAAGCATGGTATGATGCTCACCACATTACTTAAAATCTTCATAAACATTCTTTGGTTTTCAATAATCTACTTTATGGAAGTATTTTAAGTGGATTACAGCAAATGGATAATATTTATCAAAATGGTATTAATTTCATTCTAGCAAAATTTTATATGCATTTATCATTTTTATTTACTTCTTTATAGCTTTTGAGACAAATTAAATGATATAAACATTTTGAAGAATTTCAACATCTGATATCATGCCATTACCTCCCCTTTTAAGAGAATATTTGCTTATTTGTTGTTGTTGTAATTTTATCCCAAGAAAATAAGAATTCATTTTCTCTGGTCTGTGATAAGGAATGTTTTGGAAGGTAGAGCAATACAGCAAGATACTGATGTAATTCTCTGAAGAGATCATTGATCTGGCTTGTCTATCTGGATTAAATGTAATTAGAGGTTTCAAGAAATCCTTAATTTGGAGATTAGGAAGTGGAAAACTGTGTATATACTATTTTGTTATGTTTCTATATGTTTCATATGAGAAAATATCCAACCAGAGTTTTCCAGAAGGCTGTATTATGACACTGTATAGTATAAAATTGAAGTTTTGAATGCCTTAAACATATGTGCTTACATAGTCTGACAGTATCTTTTCATACTCTGGATACATTAAGCAGCTTATATTAATCAGGTTTCTCCAAGGAATCAGAATCAATAGGATGGATATATACAATTGGTTCTTGGTTCATGCAGTTATAAAGGCTGAGAATTCCTATAATCTGCCATCTGCAAACTGGAGACCCAGGAAAAATAGTGGTGTAATTCCAGTCTGAATCCAGAGGCCTGGGACCCAAGGGTCCTGATGGTGTAAATCCCATGATAGGGCAGAAGAAGACCTATGTTCTGATTCAAGCAGGAATGCGGGAAGACAAAGAGGTGAATTCTTCTTTTCTTTATCTTTTGTTCTATTCAGGCCCTCAAGGATTGGATGATGCCCACTCACACTGGGGAGTGCAGTCTACTTTATTTAGTTCACTGAAATGCTAATCTCAATGGAAACAACTTCATAGACCCAGAAGTAAGGTTTAACTTGGACACACTCTGTGGTTCAGACATATTAACATATAATATTAGTCATCACATAGTCATATACACATTTTCTTTGCAGCTGAGAGTACAGCACACTGGTTTATAAGGCAAGTGATCTGAAGTCATTTTGATGAGATCAACTGGATCATTGTTAGGGACCAGAACAAATTACTGGAGACCAGATAAAAATGGAGGCATTTCAGGATAGGCCAGAATAGAAGGGATGAAGTAAGTATAGTGAAATATTAGAGTAGAATGAAACAATATAAATTCTATAGAAATGCTAGCTTAGAATTTGTGAGGTTTAGATGTTCCTTCCAGTGCTATTATATATGGAAAGCTGGACTCACTATCAACTGAATGAGAAGTGGGGTGAGAATACTGATGTGACAAGGTTTTCCTTCAATTAACTGGAAAAAGGAAAACAAAAACCAGATGATTTAATTAACTTTAATTGGTGCAAAAAGCCCATGGGGGGAAAATGTCTTAAAGTAGAAATTTGTTGTCAGAGTATATAATCATTAAAGTTTTATTAAACATGTTCGTACATATATTCTCTGAATCCTTTGGTAACTATTTTTATATTAAACTTTTAAATCTAGCTAGAGTTTACGTTGCTATTAGATATAATCTATGAATCTAAATCATTTTTTTTTGCATTTATCTTCTTACATGAATAAGGACAGCCTGCATAAGAAACTGATGATTTCTAAGACCTAAAGAAAGATTCAAAATTGATTAGGTGAAAGAGGGAAGGGTGTTTTTAAGCAGTGTGCCCTGTGGCAGGAAGAATGATGGGATTACAAAACAGAAAAAAAAGGTCAATAGAGGAAACTGCTTTCTATTTATGACATAGATATAACTAGGGCATATATCACAAAAGGCTTTGTGCCCATTGTGAGTGGAAATGATGGTCACCTAAGTCTAAGACATTTGAGTCACACAATATTATATTTGTTTCAGCTGTATAACATAGTGATTCAATATCTCTGTATCCTATACTACACTAATCAAGAGTGTAGCTTATCTTCTGTCACCATGCAGTATGATACTTGATTTACAGAAAAATTATAGTGGTTATACAGAGATTACTCATATACCCCACTCTTAGCTGCTTCTTACTGTATTTGTCACAATGCATGTACCCAAATCCATACATTCTTTATTTATGATTTCTTAGTTTTTAACTAATGTCCTTTTTATGTTGCAGAATCTTATTAAGCATACAACATATGTAATTCTAAGTCATGTTTCCTTAGACTCCCCACAGTGACAGAGTCACAAATTTTTCTTTTTCTAATGACCTTAAGGGTCCTATTTTGTAGAATGAGTGTTACTCTGCTGAGATTTCACTGATGTTTTCCTCATGGCTTTATTGTGGTTGTGGAGTTTTTGGAAGAAGACCACAGAGATAAAGTACCATTCTTAACACCTCATACATACAGTACATACTGTCAACATTATTGTATCACTGTTGATGTTAACCCTCATCACTTCTCTGCTGTAGCGTTTGCCAAGTTTCCCTACGGTAAAATTCCATACTGTGCCTTTTGTAAAAGTGCCACTTTTCAGGCCACAGTTATGCTCCAGCTTTTCAAAGGACAAATATTTACAGAAATTATTTGGAGTTAATTTGTATAAGATAATCATCCACAGTTCCCCATGTATATATTCTCTATTCATTTATTAATGTCAGTGTGGAAAAATTGTATTCATTTCCTAGGACTACTGTAACAAATTCCCACAGACTTGGCTTTTTAAAATAACAGACATGTATTGTCTCAAGCCAAGGCCACAAGTTTGAAACCAAAGTGTGAGCAGGGGCACAGTAGCTCTGAAGCCTTTAGGGAAGACTCCTTCCTTCCTTGTTCCACCTTTGGTGGGTCCTGACATTCCTTGGTGCTTCTAGGCTTGTAGTTGTATCATTCTGGTCTCTGCCTCAGTCTTCACATCACTTTCTTCTCTGTTTCTATCTGCCTCTTTGTAGTATTTCTTCTTCTTTAAGGACACCATAATAATTTCCATTGGAAATAAGACCCATCCTAAATCCAGTTTGATTTCATCTTGAGATCTTAACTACTTACACCTGTGAGATGTTATTTTCAAATAAGGTTGCATTTACAAGTACCAGTGTTTAGAACTTGAACAGACCTTTTACAGGACACAATTCAATTCATGACACTCATAGATATTTTGTAATTGGGTTATAATCTAATGCTAATTCACTTATTCTTTGGCTCAAATTGTTCTGGCTATGGAAATTGAAAACTGGCTCTCAATTTCCTGTGTCACTTCATTCCTATGTCACTTTGACCTACCCTTGTTAGTATGGCACTTTTGTTTTTTGTTTTTTTTGTTTTGTTTTGTTTTGTTTTCAGCGGTATCTGAAATTTATTTGGTAGAATAAGATTGTTCAGGCTCATCCTGTATATTTCTACTCCCCATCCTCGAATCAGCCATTTCTCCAAGAAATCCTGATTTATTTTACTGGAGAGTGTTTTTGGAAATCAAGTGAGCAGTATTCTCACAGCTATGGGGGTGTTGTTGCTTTTGGGTCCATTCTACTAAAGATGCAAGGAGTTATAGGTGTGCTTACTAACTTCTTATACACACTTAATTGTAATTATTTCTGTATCTAAACATCTGTGTATATATTATGCTGAGCATGAGTTTATACTAGTGTCTCCAAGTCTTCTGTATTACCATACGGATCATTCTAGCCTTCTTGCCTTGGTTACCTGTAACATCCCACTCAGACAGTGAAAAACCTGACTCCCACTATCTGCCATCAATTTACTTAATCTTTCAGTCTAGGATATGTGTATTGTGCTTTAGAGTTCTTAACCTATACCCAGTTTTAAGTATTTTTAAAATCACATCATTAAGAAAACAGGCTTCTAGAGAGTTTCTTCATCTGAAAGGCATGAATACACAAAGTGAACAATTAGCAGGCATTACAATTTGGTAGAATACCATACCAATGTTATTTTTATCACCACCACCACCATCACCACCAGACACTAAAACAGAATTTTGATGTTCAAGGCAAAATTACCTCATACCTGGATTCTATATTAGTATCATTCAGTCAAGTGAAGATTCAGAGCTTCTTTAATTCATGGCAGGTAAACTACATAAAGCATTAGCATCAATGTTCAGAGCCTGGCCAATTTCTGACCTAAGGTTAATTACATTTTACCAGTTACCACCAGGTACCAGAAATCTTTACCAATAAGCCTCAGTACCTGGATACTAATACCTATGTATTTATGTATCTGTTTTTATCTAAACATCTACATCTCTTGAGCTTCTAAGACACTTGTTTTAGGTCCTCTAAAACTCACATATAATTGGAGCAATAGTGTCCAACATCCCTAACAGGTTATGTAAGGGTTTCTTTTTCTCACTTGAGTTAGTTGAAGCTTGGCCCTCCTTAGAGGTTGAACCTCTCTTGGACAACTCCCATAAAACTCCTGCTGAGCCTGGAAGTAGTTTAGGTTCCTTTTAATTCACATTTGCCATTTCTAGACTAGTTTTCTATACCCATATCTAAAAATATCAAATTTTGAATTTGATGTCATTAAAATATAACTCAAAACTTTTTCTCTTTGCCAGTAGTATAGAGCCTTTTTGACCACTCCTCTAAGACAATGGTTCAGTGTGATTCTCTCAAATTGTGCTTTTGTCAGAGTTCTTGTGGGTTCTAATGTCATGGCACCTGTTTTAATACTATAAACTGATTTGATTGCCCTTTTCTCCTCTAAGATTTTTGTTCTTTTCCCTTCATTGGCAACTTACTTTTGTATCAAAACCTTATCATCACCAATAATTTCAAATTTAATACATATATTGGCCAGCATTTCATTGATAATATTCTCTGAACTTTATCCTCTAAATTTAGTATACATAAATTTAAAATATTTTCTTAATGATTATTATCTTTTACCTTTGTGCCATTTGTACCATTTTCTCCAGCAGTGTTTCTTAATTAACACATTTGGTGTGATATGAGTATAACTGCATTCAGTTCCTGACTCACTAGATACCTAAAAATGTTCCAAACTTAACATGTATAAACTAAAATTTTTCTCTTCCTCTGTATACTCATTCATTCTAAGTTTCTGCCATCCTAATAGCAACTCTATTTTTCCTATTCTTACATCAAATTTTTAAGAGTATCGTTTTTCTCTCATTCTTTTTTAGCAAATTTCATTAGTTTTGCATCCATCATATGTATAGAACATGATGATTCCTTGCCACCTGCACAGTTGCCACCCTGTATGAATTCACTGCATGCATGTAGTCTGTCATATGGATTCTATCAGTAGTAACCTAACTAGTCTTCTATCTATAGCCTTTGCCCCCTGCAGACTGCTCTCAAAACAAGGTAACTAAAGTTATTGTGTTAAAGTAAGACAAATCATGTAACTTTCTAACCCTCTCTGAGTGTTTGATAAATTTCTTACTTTCTACCTTATTTTTCTTCATACTCCTTAGTCCCTTAGACGCTGTAACATTGTGTATGTATGTGTAATTTTGTATGTGTGCATATAGCTGTCTGCATGCATCTATTGATTTCCTCACTCACTGTCTAAAATACAAAGTCGATGAAACATGAACAGAGAGTTGATTCTGATTACTAACTCCTCTTTTATCAGTATAAAAAAAAGGTCTGGGGCATATTAAGCACTCAAAAATACCTCTCGAATGAATAAATGATGACCTCTACTTCTCTGTTCAAGGACAAATATGTAGATAGGCTTTCCTTCCTCTGACAGGACTTGGCAGTTTCAAAACATAAATTTATCTATGATTATTCTTTAATTACCTACAATGGTTTATGTTTTTTCCCCTTGATAACAGGCAGTTTAAGTCTTGAGAAAAAAAGAAAGCATGCATTTAGTTATTTGTTTAGGGACCAACATTGATAATATGGTGTTCCCTGTGTAATTCATTTCTTTATCTCTTAAAATATAATGGAAAGTATAAGCATATTAGTGCATTAAGTATAAAGAGAAAGCTCTGTTCTGACAAAATAAATTTATTGGTAAGAGCAGTTATTTAAAGATGTATATTGGTGATGTACAAATTTAAAATGCGAACGATCAATTCTTAATGTTGTATTTCACAAAAGAATCAGTATGTAAGTGAATTAATTGAAGTTTTAAAGTCTGGAACAACAAAATGAACTGCCACTTACTGAATTATAGATAATCAGGAAGCATATTTAATGGTAAGATTAAAAATAAGATCAGGGAAAAGCAATTATACTTATAATACAACATAGGTAGAAATTTTGAGTCTGAACATAACGCTCTAATAAAAAATATTGTAAAAAACCACTTAAATTAGGAGACCAACAATCAAAGAAAGGTTATCTGTATTAATATATTCTTGGTTTCTCTTAATGGAAATAACTATTTTCCTGAAATAACTTGTTTGATTTTTTATCTTCTTGAAGATTACATAACCAGCACAATTCAGGTGATAAGCCAGACTGCTTAATATTATCATTCACAAATTTATCCTATATCAAACATTTATTGATTTTACAGTATGTCTCAGATGTTGGAAATGCTAATGTTTTTAAGGTGAGCTATATTATGTTTGCATGGATTCAGTTATGAATTTTTTGAACTTATCCAATGCAATGAAAATAAAAACTATTGATAAAGTGTTTATTATCAAAATGAAAAATACATGATTCAATAGGAGAGTCATAAATGAGGACTTCTTAGAGAAGATAGATGAGAAAGATAAAAAAAATGATGAGGTTTAAATTAGATCTTTAAGGTTATATAATATTGTACAAAAAAATTCAACAATATCCTCCTCATTTAGAAAAAAGAATTTCAAAGGTATGAAAAGCATAATGTACTTGGGGAAGGGCAAATACAGTGCATTTGTTTCCCTAAATGGGCCTATGCATGTAAGATAGGGGAAGTCGGGACATAATATAATTTGGATTTTTATTACACATGTAAACCATATAGGTTGCTATTAAAGTGACCATAAGACATGATTATATTTTTAAAGCAGCCATTTAATTTTAAAAGATAATGTGTTTGTTTTCAGTGAACGTAATATTTCATGTCATCTCATACCTCACAAGGCATCAGCAATGTTTAGAGAGCAGATGCATCTCGTGCTATTTTTTTTTTAAATTTTATTTATTTGACAGACACAGCAAGAGGGAATACAAGCAGGGGAAGTGGGAGAAGCAGGCTTCCCATTGAGCATGGAGCCCAATGTAGGGCTCCATCCCTGAACTCTGGGATGACCTGACCTGAAGGCAGACACTTAATGACTGAGCCACCCAGGTGCCCCCTCTCATGCTATTTTTAATGAAAATGTGGCCTTCCAAAGGTGCAAGTCACCTTAAGGTTGCCTGTGGATCTTAGAAAAGGTACCCTCATTTTCATGCTCAGCTGTGTTCTACGTGAGCTAAAAATGAGGAGAAAAAGAAGATAATTTCCTAAGTAATTCTACAGAAGGGAGACTGGTAATGAACACTGTGGAAAATAATTTTGGTTTCAGCTCAGGTCATGATCTCAGGGTTGTGAGATTAAGCCCTGCATTGGGCTCTGTACTCAGCATGGAATCTGCTTGAGATTATGTCTCTCCCTCTGCCCCTTCTCTGGCTCTCTCTTACTCTTTCTCTCTATTAAAAAAAATAAATAAATAAAATCTTTAAAAACAAACAAGTCTACTCCCAAGAATAGAGACTATGCTATGAGCATAGGAAAACTCAAAATTTAAGTTTGAGCAATGTGAAAATGGAAGTTAAATATGTGTATATCAAAGAAAGCCATCTCTAGTTAGCTTGTATTTTAAATCTTGTAAAAATGTGTCTTAGATTATACTTTCTGAAAGTGAAGCATATTATTTAGGATAAACTGTTATGACACAAAATTCAAAATATCTCCTCACTTAATATAAGAGAAATTGTTTTCATTCCATTCTTAATGGTTTGATAGTTATATTCACTGGGTGGCCTTTTCTGTATAGATTTAAGGATCTAGGGGATTTAAGAATTTAAATTTAAGGATTTAAGGGGGATTTAAGGATTTAAATTTAAGGATTTAAGGATCTAGGTTTCTTCCATCTGTGGAGCATTACCCCCAAGAGTCTCAGACTCTTCTCATGGATACCCTATAAACTTGGTAGGAAAAGAGAGCATGAAGGACCTTGCAAGAGGATTTTATTGTATGGATTAGTCCTAGAAGTGACTGTATTGTTTCCATTCACTTTATTTTGCTTTTAAATCAGTCACCTGACCATACCTAGTAGCGAGGAGGATTGGAAAATAGTCTACCTCTGTGGCTGGGAGGAAGAAGGGCTCATTTTTACATGCCCATAAATCTGTCATGCATCTCATCTGTCTGCTCATGATGACAAAGATTTCACTTCTTTCAACTATGAAAATTACTCACTTTTCTCAAAGAGAAACAACCCAAAGTCATATGTGTTTACCATATCCAACTAAAGTCCAGGATCTACCGGTGATTTTCAGACTTTTCCATGATGTACAGATGGAGCTTTTTTTTTTTTGTCTTGTGACCTGTGATCTAAAGAAAGAAAATCTGTTAACCTGACACACAAAGTCCCATTCCCATGCGTAGCCTATGCACAGTAGAACAATAGAGACAGAAATTCACAAAGAGGAAACTAGACAAAACAAAAAGCAATTTGGAAAATGGGAATGAGAGACAACATAAAAGCTATTGGTCCATATCAGCTTGGAGTGGTAAATAAAAATTCTTTGATTAGTCCCTAATTTTTATCCCTGTGATGGGTTCCTTTACTAATTGTTCTTGGATCCTAGTTTTGCCTTTTGGGACGTGTCGTCTTTTCTATTAATCTTCATGTCTCTATTTGTGTCAGATGTTGTACATGCCTACCTATGGCTGATGTATGTTTGAAAACCCATACATTGTTTAAAAACACAAATAATTGGATTTTGTTTGGTTGTTTGTTTTCTTTTATTATGGTTTGTCTTTCTTCTGACAATGCAGTTAATGAAAAAATTACCAGGTACCTTGTGCTCTGTTCATTCCATGTCAGTTCCACGTGTCAATCAACCCACCAAACTTTTCTATTAGACATAAGGTCTGCTTTATTTTTATTATTTACCCCATGCTTCAATCTCTCAATTACGACGATGATAAAACTACTTGTCACAGTAGCCTAGGTGGAAAGATAAATACCATTTATTTTTGTACCCTGACTGATTTGTTTTGTGCTCCAGTACTTCTGTGAGGATTCTGACTTTCACTTTTCCCCATTCAATATTTATAATCACTCTGAGTTATTGGAAACACTTGCCCTAAGGGAGGGTTACTAAACTAGTATAGTGGGCTAAATCCATCCATGTGTATTCTTTCACAAATAGTCTATTGACACTTTCATTACAACAGTAGAGTTGGGTAGTTATGACAGAGACCATATGATGTGCAAAGCTGAAGATATTTACTAACGTGATCCTTTACAAATAGTTGATCTCTAACAGATATAATCAGCTCATTATATTTTTTCCAACTTATCACATAATATTTATGGAATGTTTTTGCAGTACATAAAAAGGGCTTTGTGACATCTTTGCTAGAATGAGGAAACACTTATGTGTTTTCTTGCTTTTTGTTTATGGACTGCCAAACACATATTTCAGATTTTATTGGGGTAGCACCTCTCTTCTCTATTATGCAGTGTAAGCTGGAATGAGCTATCCAGATATCTTAGGGACAACAAAATGGAAGGTTTGAAGTTATGTTGTTGTTGCTTTCATTGATTGTCCAACAGTTCAATATGTTTATTTGGCATATAGCCTTCCACTCAGTACTTAAGAGATCTATGCTTCTTCCATCTGTGTTTCCATCATCCGTTAAGAATTCAGAGTCCACTTGCATTCCTGGCATTAGAAAATAGAGGGAAAAGGAAGAGAGGGAAATCACATAGGAGGCTTTTATGGGTTGATTCTGAGAGTGACATACATAGCTTCTACATGGCCACTCATGATTGTAAGAAAGAATGGGAAATTTAATTTACCTCTATACCTAGAAAGAAGGTATAGGTTTTGATGAGTACATGTATTCTTTACTGCAATAAGACATTATGCTGAGACATCCACTTGAGTTATATAAGCTATAGCAGGTTGACAGGTAAGTTCTAGCTAAGTTTAAGTTCATAAATTGTAAACTCTAACCAATGAGTTAAAAAACTAGCATAAACTTTTTGAAATTTAAAATAAGATTTTTTCCATATATCCACTGTCATACAGATTGCTTTTCATTTCTGTATTTATATTTGTAAAATTCTTTTGAATTGGGATAATCTAAACTGAATGATTTTCAGTACCAAATAATTGTT
Source organism: Mustela nigripes (assembly GCF_022355385.1). Lineage (NCBI taxonomy): Eukaryota > Metazoa > Chordata > Mammalia > Carnivora > Mustelidae > Mustela > Mustela nigripes. Next base: position 58,752,573 of record NC_081571.1, read on the forward strand.
CAAGCAACTAGGGATTAGTTTGACTTCAAAACATATTGGGCATGGGCCTAGTAATGTGCCCATCTTGTATATCTGGTTAATTATTTGTTCTCTAAAAAATGGGCATGTGAGAGACTAAAACATTTTAGTTTATGAAGAGCTAAAACCCACTCCTATGCAAGAAACATCAAGTCACATTAAATGAAAGGATCTAAATTTTATATGAACATCTCCACAGACAGATGAAGAGAATAAGAATGAAAAAATGGGGATAAATTTAAATCTGTAGTCTATTTTACTCTCCAAAACAAAATGTGATTTTTTGTGATTGCAGAATTTACTTCCTTTGGAAATTGATTTTTTTGATTTTGAACTTTAAGGGAATATAAAATTAGCTTTCAATTTCTCCCTGAATAAATACCCGTAAAAATTTTTACATAAATTCAAAGGATTTATACTGAAATTTGGAACATCTTTGTATTCAACTTTTGTTATTGAAATAACTTTATATTATTTGGTTGTGGATCATTGTAGAACCTCTGATATATAGTGGGCTATGCAGTTGATCATGTTTGGGGATGGACTATTGAATAGTGAATGGATTGTCAGCCTTGAGAGCCAAGTAGGCCTAATGAAATTACCTAATTAATTAATGACTATTTTGTGGTTTCTAATGTAAAAATATATACTTCAGATCAGGGATGCCAAGACAACATATAAAAGAGCAATAGGAGGTAAGGGAAGGTAAAGGAGTATAAAACTTTAAATTTCCTTCTCTGGTTGTATAGTCCTACTCCTGGTATCTTTTCCACTCATATTATTACTTTTTATTTGAAAGAAGCTTTTGTCATGTAACACTCATGGCATTGATCTTCCTTCTTCAGTTTTCTTCCCTAGGAAATAGTGCTTTACTTATTGAAAAATAGGGAAGCATAAACTAGACAAAATTGGTTATTCTCTTTCCTTTTTCTTGTTGACAGACTATTGCACAGAAACAGAGCAAGAAGATGTTCAGTTTCTGTCTTCCACTGCATATTTCCACAAGGGCAGATTCCTACAAAAAATAACGGTTTGCAGTTGTGTTTCTCTGACTGTATTTGGGAGGGTGTATCTACCAGATGCTAATATTTAGGTCTCGGCACTCCAGCTATGATCAGTAAGCCATGCATGAGTAATATAATACTGTGGTCTCTGTCTGATGACTCTTTGGCCTTATTTGTCTATCAGACTTCATGAGAAGGGGATGTTAGATCGATTTTATACACACACACGCACACACACACACACACACACACCAAGTAATTAAATCAATTCATTATAGGTTTGGACCATAGTAATTTTTCAAATTAATGAACATAAAGTTTAAATGCTTAGTTATGTCTATTTTTATATTTCTAGTAAAATAATACAAAATATTAAATAGTTCTATTAGACTTACGATAGCAATAATAAAAAATTAAGAGTCCTTTGCTACATTAGTTTTTATCCCTAGTTCACATACTCCAGAGACCTTAACTCTCAAGTCCTCTTGGAATACCTTTTGATATTGTCAAATAGCATTGATTATATTAATATTAATTTATTTATTAATTTTTCATTATCTTTTGGCATTCTAATTCTTTTATGGAAGATGAAGATAGACCTGTCTCACTCACCCACACAGCTAAACATACCACTTGTACTCTTCCCATGCTTTCAGTGGAGTTACAGTAACACTATTGGTTAAATGAACAGTTAAGGATAATTCTGACTATACTAAAGCTATTTGTAATTGAATATCATAGCTTAATGAGTTATAATTAAATTTTGAATTCTATCCAGTGATGTAACTAAGTTTTTTCTGATCATTTATTCTTCATAGTTTTTAACAAAATTTAAAGTCTTCTCTGGAGACATTATAAGCCATAAGGTAGTTTTCCCATTTTTAGTTAGTGGCATGGCTCTTGGAGGTTCTCCTATGTCTGCTTTCATCTGGATAGGTTTTCTCCAAGCCTGGCCCAGTCTAATAATGGATCTGTCCATTACCTTCATCTTGGGACTTCCTGTTACTCTTTACTGTACCCTTTACTGTAGCCAATTTCTTGGTTACCATATCTTTTTTCATAGGTGGCATATTGGAGTACATTCCTTAGGAGTTCACTTTAAAAAATTTTGTGGTGGTTGGTGGGGGGTGGATAAGTATAATATGGTTTTTTAGGAAATTGTGTCATCTCTTTCTTCATTGTTGAATAGGAAATAATATGAATGCCTTCTTTGTCTTCTACTTCCAAAGTGACTACTGAGAAATGTGATTTTTTAAGGCATTTCATATTTGTTCTTTCTTTTTTCCTCTCCATTTCCTCACTTTTTAAGAAACTCCTCTTTGTTTTAAGGTTTCTAAAGCTTTCTGATGGTATATGATGGAGTATGCTTTTATACTCATTGATTTTGGAATTTAACTGGTCTTTTAACTCTAAAATTTTATTTCCCTTTGTTTGATAATTTATTTTAGTTTTTCCTTGAACTTTCCCCCTCATTTCTATTTTTCTTATTCTATAATTAAATGTTAGACATAGAGCACCCCTCTTTTTATATGTATATTTTTATTTTGCCACTTATCTTTTTAGTTCTACTTTCAGGGATATGTAGTTAGCATTATTTTCTAACACTTTGGTTATTAAAAAAAATCTGTCACCACTTTGATAGCATAAATACCAAATTAATGATTTTTATGCTGTCAAGTTGGGAGAGAGAAACTATGATAGAAAAAAATTTCAACAATTATTTAGTGATCTATCAACCTATTTTGTGGATGTGTGCATAAGTTACCTTGTTAATGTGGTTTCTTTTTCTCTTAGCTTCTCATAAGTGAGGTTATTTTTCAATCTTATTTTCTTTGATTTTAACTTTCTTCCATGTTTTATCTTCCCTTATCCTATTTTTAATCTGTATTTTTGCATTAAAAATTTTTGTCAAATATTTTATAATGATTGGCTGGCTGCTTCTATATGAGTAAGGCAGCTAAAATGTGATTCCTGTGCACAGGCAGGACTTGCCAAATGACAGATTGACATAAGCTAAGTGAGTGAGTAGTGAACAAGTCATTCCTTTAAGCAGAGCCATCTATGTCACTATCATCAGATCATTCAATGGCATATCCCCTTTTTTAGTACCTCTCTGGTACTGTGCCTACCTATGAATTTCTATTTTATACTCTATTCTACACTTACATGACAGTTGAGAGATTTCGTTTTGCTGTGGTTGATTACATTCAGAATCCTCAAGTGTTCATCTATAGATGAATTCAAGTTGGTCTGAAAATGTTTAATTGCACTTCTTAGCTAACAGGAAATCATACTATTATTATTACGTTGTCAAAAATCTATCTTAATGCAGTTTCTTTGCAGTCCTTTTGATTTGATTTATTTTTGAAACATTCAAATATTAGAATTTGGAGAGACTAATAGTACTAAAGGATTAAGATAGATCAGCCTTACAAAGTAGACAATACTTAAATTGCAACTTTATATCAAATCAAATATTTTGCTAGTTCCTTGGTTAACTGGCAGGCCTGTATAATTGCTTAAGGAGACCTACCACTTTCTTAAATGATCAGGAAGAAAAATTCTTAGATTTTTAAGTATATACTAATTCCTTAGTACTGAGATTTTATAAGCCAGAACATATAAATCTTACTCTGTTTTGCTTGAATTTACATTGGGTGACACAGGGTACTCCGCTTTAATTTCAATCAGGCAGTTGTCAATAGGGATACAAATATATATGAGATAAAATCTTGAGAGCTTGCCATCACAACTGTGGAAGGTTTATAGGAATCTACTAGGCTAAAGCACAGTAGTTGAAAACACTTACATTTCACATCAAATAAATCATGGTTAAAATGTTATAAACTTCTTATTAAAACTTTATAAATCTTTTGACCTGAAGCTTAAGGTGATATTTTTCTTATTGTAAAATATTTGAAACTATTGATATATATTGAAAATATATATAAATATATGAAACTGTGGTGCTTTAAAATGTGTTGTTATGTAATTTCATTGTCATTAAACAATTAGATATATTATTCTTTGAAAAACTGTTAAGTCTTGAAGAATACTTGGTGTAGAAAATAATCTATGACATTTCAAGTTTTCAAGCTATTGTTACAAACAGCATGCTAAAGTAGATTACCATGTAGTTTTTAAGTAACAGGAAGAAATAGTGCTTCCAACATCATAATAAAGACTTACTCTTCCTTAGTAGAGTGCTTTGTTTGTTTTATGCATTGTTACTTTCTGTGTCCATGGACTAAAGACTATGAATATCAACAAAGCAATTTAACCTACTTTGTTAGGTCTCCAAGGCAGAATACAGTTTCAAAGTCCACAACTGGTTATATCTCAAATTCTAGTGTTTTTTTTTTTTCTTTGTATTTTCTAGTTTATATTAAAAGTTTCTTTCTTTTTTTTTTTTTTTAAAAGATTTTTATTTATAGATTTGAAAGAGAGAGAGAGAGAATGACAGGGGAAGGGTCAGAGGGAGAAGTAGACTCCCCGCCAAGCAGGGAGCCCGATGTGGGACTCGATCCAGGGACTCCAGGATCATGATCTAAGCCGAAGGCAGTTGCTTAACCAACTGAGCCTCCCAGGCGCCCCTAAAAGTTTCTTTCTTTAGTACATTACTATATCATCTAAACCCTTTGGATTCAATTATATATTTTTGTTGTTGAATTTAGAATTAGAATAAACCAATAGGTCTAGTATAAATTTAAAATACGTTTCTGATACTATAAAAATTTATAGTAACTTTGCTAGTATCCATGGGCTAGAAGTGGTTTGTATAGATGAGTTATGAAAATGAATAAAAGCATTAATTCCTTTGAAGGATTTTAATATGTTATTTATTGAAAGGAGGCAAACAATGTATTTACTGTTCACAGTGGAAGAAAATAATAGCTAAAAGGGAGAGAAGATGAGAGAGAAAAACTATACTTTCAGAAGCAGTGAAAAACAAAAGATGGCTTCAGAGGACATTGGCATTTAGTATTAGGCTTTGAAAATGAGAAGGAATGTTTTTTCTGAAATATACACTCTCCCTTTTAGAATTTTTTTGGCCAGTAATATGCTTTATAATTCAAACTAACATAATTCTGTGTTCTTTACATTATTCAGATATTCAGAGTTGCATAAATATTTTGAGAAGACACTTGAATTCGTAGAAAGTTGATATGGGATTGTGTTAATAACTGAGCCATTATTAGTAATGAGAGTCAAATAAGGGGTATTGTTAAAAAGGAGAGGGAATTCCAGGGATGGGGTGGAAATAACTTGTGGGGAATCATTCCAGTCATCTGCGTCATTTTTTTCTCAATACAAATGGATGCTCTACCGTACAAGTGTATTTGTAGATAAAGGTATTACTTATGGCAAAGAGAGCAGAGGTCTATCCAGAAATTCTTCAAGATTTACCACTGGCTATTAATTTAAAAGAGAGAAAGAGAGAGGAAAAGTGAGAGAAGGAGGGTGAGAGAAGGAAGGAGAGATAATTAATTTTCTCTAGAAAGTTGTGCCATGTGTTAATACTATAATTCTCTTGTTAACCATTTTTTTTCAGAATTACAATAAAAATTATTCACCTTTGTGACTAAATAACTTTGATAACACATGTGTGTTTAATTTTCACGATATATATTAAAATTTGGGAGCTATAACTAAACCTGTTTGAGTATTATAATAATTCCTTCTTTGAAACATAATGTTAGAAAAATGATATGGTCATATCCTAGTCTATTGTAAAATGTGCCTCTTAAAATCTTAGTGCTATTTTTCATGATCAGTCTTACTTATGTGTGTCAAGCATGATTAGTCTTCTAAGCCTAAAGTGATATAGTCAAGTAGTTAATAATTGTTAGTTTCAAGTTGTTAGACATACTAACCATAAATATTCACTGTCAAGACTATTAGAATATATTATTGAAAATAAAACAAATATATTCTATTAAAAGCCTTATTAAATCTGCCCAATAAAGTACTAAAATTATCTTAACTTATATAGACCTCATCAACCCTTAAGAATAATTGCCTCTGTAAGCTTCTTAAAGAACCTAGATGCTACCATCCAACAAAAATAAGGATCAGAATTCCAATAAAAGTAAGGATCAGAATTAAGACACATTACCTTTAAGCAAAATATGTCTGAAATAACAATGATGTATCTATGTGGAGTTTTTATATAAGCAGTTGAAGACAGATGTACATAATTTGAATTTTAAAAAGAGGCAATTTATGGGATTTAGGAGTTGAGAGTTTTAAACAATATCTTTTTAATTACATTATTTTATAGTTGGTAGATAGAATATGAGTACCCATAGAGGGTCCTGATGAATTCCTACAGTTAGGTTGGTAGGGGTAACTTGAATCTGCAAGAAAGGAAAAAAAAAAGTGTCAAGCAATAAAACCTAACAAAATCAATAAGGGTTTCTTAGAAAACTTAAGAGCATTGCTTTAGAAAAAAAATATACTTAATATAATACACATTTCAGTATTTCAAGATGTAAGTAAAATATCTATTAAGAAAATTAATAGCATGAAATATAGCTATGATTTATAAAACCTTGTAATATGCTAGTGTATATTTTTTGTTTTATATCATAGCAACCTTCTGATATAGCTTCTCTTTTACTTAGGAATGATATTGTTCTGTCAAATGCTATTTTTTGGCAAATACTGGTTTGTTTTTGAAAATTTGTCTCTCAATCATTGTATCTATGCAAATACATATGTATATAATATATATGCATATGCTTTTATAATTGAGTTAAACAGGTATTCTCTTCATTTTGCCAGTAAATTTTTAAACATAGTTTTATCTATAAAATACCTATGTATGTATATAATTATTTCAGTAAGTTTTACTTATTTTTGTTAGGCACCTTTATCATTTGTATACTGGTTTGTAAGAAGGAAGGTTGTAAATTTCACCTTTTGTCTATGCTTCAGAATAGTTTCACCCATATCCAAACCATCATTTCTTAAACATGCATGGAGGAAGTCAGTGAAATGAGTGGAACCATCTTTAATACAGTTTCTCAGTTTTTGTTCATTAATTCCTCTGCTCTGGTTTTTCCAGTTGATTTTCAGTTAAAAGTGAGAATTTATTTTTTTTTAATTTTTTATTTGTTATAAACATATATTTTTATCCCCAGGGGTACAGGTCGAGAATTTATACTTAATCACCTAGAATTCAAGGAGACCCCTACCAAGTAACCACTATCTTTACATCTTTATAAATCTGGTTTCTCTGCTCATGCCTTCCAGCTCTTAACTGAGGCATATTCTTAATGTATACATACCTATATATCACATCAGCTAAAACTCAAAAGTTAAATAAATGCCATATGTTGTCTTTTCCAGAATATCTAGTTACCTAGTATTGGGAGACCAAGTAAGCTTAATCTAATTTGTATTTCTGTTTGATTAAGTGGGTAATTTATATTGAAATAGGAAAAATATAATTGCTATTGAGTGTATGCCAATATTCATTGAATTTCTAACAATTCAATATATGCAATGCTACAGGAAATTTATATAGATTATCTTTAATCCTTACCATAACTTTATAAGGCAGTTATTATTATTTCTCTTTTTATAGTCATAATCTTGAAGGCTTGTGATATTAAGTAATCAGCCCAAAGTTCTCTTCACTAAACAAATATTTATTAGGCACAGCTGGATGCTTGGTTTAAAATTATATATGCTAAAGTCTTAAATTAATCCACTGATATCCAAATCAGTGATAATTCAATAAAAATTTTTATCTAAAATATAACATCTCTCACCCAGTCTCCTTATACTTGCCAGGGATTGTAGATAAAAGAACAAATCCCTTATCTCTATAAAACTCATATTGGATAGGAAATATAATAAATGTGTAAAAGAAATGTATAAAAGAAATGTAATAAAATTAGAGGGTATTTTAAAGATTTTTAAAAAACCATTTAAAAAACAATGAGAAACATTATGTCTTTACATTTAAGCTGTTTTAAATGTTATATGTAATAATATAACTGAAGGGGCTCCTGGGTGGCTAGGTGGGTTAAAGCCTCTGCCTTCAGCTCAGGTCATGATCCCAGGGTCCTGGGATTGAGCCCCGCATCAGGTTTTCTGCTTAGCAGGGAGCCTGCTTCCTCCTCTCTCTCTGCCTGCCTCTCTGCCTACTTGTGATCTCTGTCTGTCAAATAAATAAATAAAATCTTAAAAAAAAATAACTGAAATATAGTATTATAAAATGGCACAGAATGTAGAATTAAAACAATTATTCTATATCTCCCACTTTCTTTTTTCAAGATTCTTAAAAATCAGAGGTATATCTTCCCAAATATTTTACTATCAGAAAATGTGTGATACATGCACTTACCAAAAGTAAGCCACTTAGTATGTTTGATTTTTTTTTTAAGATTTTTTATTTATTTATTTGACAGAGAGAGATCACAAGTAGGCAGAGAGGCAGGCAGAGAGAGGAGAGGAGGAAGCAGGCTCCCTGCTGAGCAGAGAGCTGGACTCGATCCCAGAACCCTGAGATCATGACCTGAGCTGAAGGCAGCGGCTTAACCCACTGAGCCACCCAGGCACCCCACTTAGTATGTTTTCTTTAAAAATTCCCATTTTTGGTGTGTGGCTCAGTCGTTAAGCCTCTGCCTTGCCTCTGGCTCAGGTCATAATCCCAGGGTCCTGGGATTGAGCCCACATTGAGCCCCACTTTGGGCTCCCTTCTGTGGAAAGCCTGCTTTTCCCTCTCCTGCTCCACCTGCTTGTGTTCCCTCTCTCACTGTGTCTTTCTCTGTCAAATAAATAAGTAAAATCTTTAAAAAAATAAAAATTTCCTTTATTTTATAATTATAACATTTTCATTGATAATAAACTTTTGACATTTTTCTTCCACATGCAGCCAGAATTATTTAATTAATCTTTAATAATTTAGTAATTCATTATTGAATAATAAAATTTAATAGTTTATTTAATTGTCCTAATAGTCTATTATCATAATATATCCTGAACATATTTATATATGCGGATTATAGATATGTAAATATATTCACATATTTATTTTATGCAGAGTTGTCTTATTTCCTTACAAAAATATTCCCAATTTAAAATTATAGGGTCAGAGGAAATTAGGAATTAAAATGTTGGTACATATTAAGTTGGAAGCATTTGTTAATACATATGTTTTCATGTTCTAGTTGATCATATCCAACACTGTTGAGTGTGGTTTTGGCAATATCTACTCCAGTTGCTTAAACAAATACCTTATGCACTACCACATTCTGTCCTATGTTGATATCCATATCCATAGAAATGTATGCTTGTGTGAACAGAAGACATGCTCAACAGTATTAATGCCAATGTTGAGAATAGCACCAGAATAGAAAAAATTCTAAAAGTCTATCAGTAACAAATGAATGAATAAACTTATGTAGCAGTACAGAGTATTAATAACATGTACAATAATAATAAATATGTACAAGATAATGCTAAAACCAAAAATGTGGGTGAATGTTGGATTAAAAAAAAGATCTCTGTATTGGTCCTCTGATATAAAGTTCACAAATGATCAAAACTACTAAATTATGATAGAAAGTGGTATTATGAACTTTATGTGAAGAAGTAGATATTAACGATTGAGAAGAAGAGTAGCTTTTGAGCTGCTGATAATGTTCTGTGTCTTGACTTGGATGGCAGGTACACAAATGTGCTTTTTGAGTAATTGTGAAGATACACACTTGTGATCATATATTTCTTTTTATATTCAAGTGATTCTATTAAATCTTTCATTAAACCAAATGTTTTGACGTTTTCTGCTTGTTTAAATGCTGTTGACAGCTGAGAATTGCAAGACCTTATGATGACTTGTTCTTTCACTTTGATTTTCTCTCTTTGTATGGTTGTTTATTTTTCAGTGTATTACTCCTACTCCATTCTTTTTCTTTTTTTAAAGATTCTATTTATTTATTTGACAGAGATCACAAGTAGACAGAGAGGGGGAAGCAGGCTCCCTTCTGGCAGAGAGCCTGATTCAGGGCTCCATCCCAGGACCCTGAAATCATGACCTGAGCTGAAGGCAGAGGCTTAACCCACTGAGCCACCCAGGTGCCCCCTTCTACTCCATTCTTAATCTGTCTTCTCATGGTGTAAATCCTGTCTCCATTAATGCATTGTAATACAAATGCACGTATATATTGCAACTATTAAATGATAAGAAAGTTCAATAAAGTACAACTTTCATGTGCCTTTACAACTAGGTTATTTTTGTGTGATTCATATTCAGCTGTCTTAAGGTCAGTTCACATTCCATTAGGGTTTAATTGATTTTGGCCCAGCTTGAGTGATGTTGATCCCAAGCAGTGGGTCATCTTTATCCATTTGTTCTGTAGACCACCAGTTCTCCAGAGCATGTTTCTCTCATCCAGTGCAAGAAGTCAAGCCAAATTACACAGTCATACTGAAATACTCTCTTTACTTCACATATGCCAACATCCCACTTAACAGAGCAGATGTCATAGACAATCCCAGTGTCAGTGAGGAAGAAAAATGTGTCCTACCTAGGGCCAAGATGAAGGTGGAGCTATTGAGAAAAAGCTGTACAACTGAAGGTATTATTTGTGTTTATTTAGACTTTTGATAGTTTTTTAAAGATTTTTAAAAAAATTTTATTTGAGAGGGAGAGAGCAAGAGAGATCATGGGGGTGGGGAGAGCAGGGAAGGGGCAGAGGGAGATGAAGAAAGCAGACTCCCCACTGAGCAGGCAGGCCAGTGTGGGGTATGATCCCAGGACTCTGAAATCGTGATCCAAGCCAAAGGCAGATGCTTAACTGACTGAGCCACCCAAGTGTCCCTAGAATTTTGATATTTTTAAATCATTAACTTTTCTTGCATTAAATTCATTTATTTTTCAAATATATTAAACTCTTTACCTTATTACTGAGGGTTTGGCTCCCCATTATATTTTGTGCCTGAGGATAACACAGAGTACCTCTCCTTCTTTCACTGCCCTTACTCTGGTGAAGTGATTCCACTTACTCTAATGAGTGACACTAAAGGCACTTGATAAAGCTATACATTACATATAATAATATGTCATATGTACAATAATAACAGCACATTGACATTTAAAGATATAGTTAAGGTACTATAAATCAGAAGGATTTATCACAAAAATAAGGTTTATGAGCTTTATGAGTCTACAAGTGGCCTTTAAATTTCTTAATTCAAAAATGCTTACACAGATAGTTGTTTTATAAATTTTAAGAAATTATTGTAAACATTTAAAATTATATAGGCACACATGCATCGGCACTTATGAAAAGTAAATAAAGTAAGTGTGGCTCATTGTGAAGCCCGTATTTGCATGGGTTTATCAGATAATTGGCAGAATCTTTTTAACATAATTCATGTTTCCAAGAGCAATTCCACATCCTTCCTGATAGAGTTGTTTTTACTTCATATGCTTTATAATTGTACTCTTTTGGAACAACAACTTAATTATATGTATCTTGAGTTATGTTCTCATTACGTATGTCAAAAAGAAAAGAAAACAGCAGTCCTACTATTTAATTTAAGGGAAAACCTAAAAGGAAATGTGAAAGAGAAAATGCTCAGTTCCTTTTTAGTATTTGAACTGAGTTTTTCTTTCAGTAGGATTGATTTAGGTCTTATTTAGGCTCAAACTACCACATGCAGAAAATTATATAGATTTATGATTTTGCACAAAAGACAACTTCACTTACTTACGTGGTAACATATGCCATATATGTGTGTGTGCATATCTATACCTATCTATCTATCTATATCTATATCTATATCTATATCTATATCTGAATCTGTCTCTATAAATGATTAGAGAAGCGTAGGGTTAGAGGAACCTACAAGTTTTAAGTCCCTGTACCATGAAATTAAATGCAAATTTAAATTGGCTGAGAAGTCCAAAGTTGAATTCTTTATTTTGTAATTTCCCACCTTGATTACCTGCAAATAATAAACAATTCAAGAAAGAAATTTGTATGTGCTTAACTTACCTGCTGTGTTAATGCTTTGGAAACAGAAGGGATAGTGTGTCAGTGTCGAGGAAAATCTACCCAATACTCTTCCCCAGTGGGTTCCAGAAGCAAAGAAAGGACACACAAGCCTGGAAGCATATTTCAGAGGATATATGTAGAAGGGAAAGGCACTTTCTGATAACCTACATACTTCAAGCATTGTTGATGCCTTCACAAAAGAAGGAGAATAAGAAGGGTGAGAGAGATCAGAGGAATATCCGGAATTACAGATTGAATCATAGAATAATTTAAATGATTTTCCTTAAATATTTTCTTCTTATCTAACACCTGAGTGTTATATGTTTTTTATTATTAGTTATTCTTTTATTATCTATACTTCATTATATTTTTAGCATGTTTATTGGGTAATATTTATCCTTAAATAAATGGGCTTCTTCTGTTTGTCCCCTACCAACATATGTATTCTGTCAGAGCTCAATGGCTCAGTCACTTAAGTGTCTCACTTTTGATTTTGGCTCAAGTCATGATCTCAAGGTCATGAGATTAAGCCCTGCATTGGGTGCCATGCTCAGCTTAATATTCCCTCTCTCTCTCTCCTTCTGTCCCCTACCCCCAACTCATAGACTATCTCAAATAAATAAATACATAAATAAAATATGTATTCTTTCATAATTTCAATTTCTACCTGGATTCTGTAAATTCTTCCTTCATATATTAACTGAAAATCTGAATGATTGTGTAGTGATCTGGGGCTTTGAGTAATGATCAAGGAACTGGTGATATTGATTTAGTTGTTATTGTTTCTTTTTTTTTGACAAAATTCTTATGCTGTCTAAAATAGAATGCTGTGTAGAATGATGTTGTTCTAGATGCTTCTGTCTTATGAATGAATACAGGATGCTGTTTGGAAAAAATCTATTTATCACTTTGTTTATCCCCTCCTTCCTTTTGTCCCAACAGTTACTCTGCATCTCATTCCCTTATATGTTCCCTGGGCTTTTTCTTGTTGAGATTTGTTGTCAGAAGAAGGAATATCAGAGAGGAATTTCATTAACACTTTACCAACACCCTGGTCAATATAGTTCCACCTCATAGGACTTCTTGGTGTGATTTTCCTTGAATGTTTCACAACTTTGGTAACTAAGAACATTTACAGTGTGATTCCCTAGGACACTTTCTTACATATGGAAAGACTCATAGGAATGAGACTCTTAAAATTTATAAGTGAGTTTCATCTCTAATTTGTGGTTTCTGAAAAAATATTAGTTTGTCTTAACAATTTACTAGGATTCAATTTCTGTTTGTTTCAATCTTTTATTTATTTATTTATTTATTTATTTACTTTCTTCCATGTGTCAAATCACTGTTTGGGGCCCCAGATTTATAAAGGAATTTGTGGCTTAGGAATTAGTTTATCAATATTTTTAAATAAAATCCAAGTTTATTTTCCCTACATCTTTATCACATTCTTCACATATTTGCTGATACCTTGCTAATGATATTGATCATGACTTCTCTTTTTAGAGAGAATAAACTTATTCCACTCAGTTCCCTTACTTTGTTGTAATTTCCTTTTTTTCCCTGTTAGCTCGTATTATTTCTTAGTATTTAGAATATATTCTTAGTTATTAGGTTAATTTTTAATTGTCTATTGACCTGTGCTAGAATGTAAGATGGTAGTAGATGTTTATATTGCTTTTGTTTTCTGATATATGCCAACCTCCTTGGTCAGTATCTGGCTTATTGTAAGTTATCAAGAATTTTTTTAAATGAGTTGAATAAAAACATATAGTCTCTTCCTAGATCTTGAGTTTTATAATTTTTCATTCATATAGCAGCTAACTCTATTCATTTTTAGAACAATGTAACAAACATTGAAATGCCGTCAAAAATTAGCCCCATTAAGTTAGTAGTATGTCATTGTATAGACATTTGCCCCAAACTTGTTATTTCTTACTATGTGCCGTCCCCCAAATTAAACAGCACTATAAACAGAACTTTCTTAAAAATAAATCCATTGTTATGAAGTTCAATATATTAAAACTGTGTTCTGTAAAAGGAACAAACTATCATCTGTTTGATTATAATTTGCTTTATGAGTAGCATAGAATTGTTGCCTTGGGATTCTTTTTTCTTTTAGCCAGCCTTTTCTTGATCAATAGGTTTCCCTTAGAGGGATCATTAGAACACAAGTTGACATTCATTAGTATTTAAAAGATGAACAACATAATACATTTTCTTTTTGCTCAACAATCTGGTATTATTTACTTCAATATGCAAACTAATCATAGCAAAAATAAATACATGATGATAGTTTCCTAAGTTTTAGATTTAGCAGTGTAAAAATGGCTCTCCTGGGCTTAACTCTATATTAAAATGATTTGATAGTTCAGCCAAAGCATCATATTCTGAGGAAATAAATATAATTTATCTGTTAGTTTGGTATTAGACTGTAGTTACTGTAAAATGAAGTGACATTATTTGACCTCACAACAGGTACATTAGGAATGACTGTTTCATTGGTGCTTGTGCTTTTGTAGTAATTCTTATTTAACTTTAATAAGTACTTTCTTAATCACTTAAATAGATTGTGGAGCCCCTTTGCAGGAAAATAATAAAAGTACACTATGTATCAATCCTGTATTCCTGAGAAACAGGCAACAGGTAATTTCTTTTGTCATGTTAAATACAGTGATGCTGCAAAAAAAATTTTAAAGAATGTATAGTTATCCACACGAAGTTTGTGAGATTTCCTAATTTGAAACACATTCTAGCCTACAAACAGCACAAAGAAACATTGACTACAATGTCAAAAATTATTTAATGTTACATATTTATTAAGATTAATTTTTAACATTTCAAATGTTTTTGACTTCTATTATTTTTTTCATTAGTAAAATACTAAAATTTTCAATTTTCTTAAAATAAGTTCTTGTTTTTGGTATGTAGGTCTATGAGTTTGTACACTACAAAAGCAGGATACAGAATAATTCCAGCACTCCAAAGAATTCTGTCATGTTTTTCCTTTATAGTCAAATCTTTTTTCCACTCTTAATCCATGGAACTAGTCTGTTCATAGTTTCCCTATTTTTGACTTTTCCAGAATGTCACATATACAGTATCAGGCAGTTAATCAATCTTTTGAGACTTAGTTCTTTTACTTGGCATAATTTATTTGTCATCTGTCAGTTGTTGCATAAAACATTAGGTTGTTTCGCTTTATTGCTGAGCAGTATTCCATTGTGTGAACATATCACAGTTTATCCAGTTAGTCACTGGGTTGTTTTCAGGGAAAGTACAATTAATGGCAAATTATACATTTGTATACAAGCTTTTATTTGAATCTGAGTTTTTATTTGTGTGGTATAATCACTTAGAAGCATGATCGTTGGGACAAAAAGTAAGTGTATGTTTCAGTTTTCCAATGTGGCTGTACAATTTGCACCCTCTGCAGCAAAATCTGTGTGATCTCATCACTTCATGGGCTAGCCCACAGTTGGTTTTCTCAGTATTTTTTATTTTACTTATTTTAATAGGTGTTTACTGGTCTCTCACCATGGTTTTGATTTTTATTTACCTAATGACAAATTTTGTTTAGCTTCTTTTTTTTTTTTTTTAAGATGTTATTTATTTATTTGACAGAGTTCACAAGTAGGTAGAGACGCAGGCAGAGAGAGAGGAGGAAGCAGGCTCCCCGCCGAGTAGAGAGCCCGATTCGGGGCTTGATCCCAGGACCCTGGGATCATGACTGGGGCCAAAGGCAGAGGCTTTAACCCACCAAGCCACTGCAGGCGTCCCTGTTTAGCATCTTTTCATGCGCATATCTGTAATACACATATTTTCTTTGGTGAAGTGTCTAGTTCCATCATTTGCAAATTTTTGTAGGATTGCTTGTTTACTTACTGTTGAGTTTTGATAATTCTTTATCCATTCTGAAAACAGGTTCTTTGCTGTGTGGTGTGCAAGTTAGTTTTTTTTCTTCTTTTTTTTTTTTCTTTCCCCCAGTCCCTGGGTTGTCTTTAAAATATCTTAACTTTGTTCTTTACTGAAAATGCTTTCAATTTTGATGAAGTTAAATTTATCCTATTTTTCAGTTAATGCAAGATGTTTTTGATATTAATTCTAAGAACACTATGTCCTATCCAAGATCACAAAAATTTTCCCCGAAGTGTTTTATATTTATGTATATGACACATTATAAGTTACTTTATATAGTGTGAAGTGTTAGTCAAGCTGTTTCTCCTTCTCCTCCTCCACTTCCTCTTTCTTCTTCTTCTTCTTCTAATTCATTATCATTATTATTTCTGTCTTAAACTTCATTTTCTTTTTAAATATACTGGTCCTTTTCTTCTAACACCATTTAATGGAAGACCATCCTTTCTCCATTAGGTTACCCTTGCTTTTTTGTCAAAAATTAGTTAGGCCTATTTGTGTGGGTTATTTCTGTATTTTCTGTTCTGTTTCCTTTGAATTAATTTTTTTTCATTTTTTTTAATAATATTATACTATCATGAGTGATGCAACTTTATAAAAACTCTTAAAATCAGTTACTGTGTGCAGTAATTTGCTAGAGCTGTCTTAATTATGTACCACAAACTGTAGAGCTAAAACAAAAGAAATTTGTTGTCTCAAGTTTTGGAGGCTAGAAATCTGAAATCAAAGCAGGGCTGTTTCCTTATGAGGGCTGTTTCCTTATGAGGGCTGTGAGGATAGGTTCTGTTACAGGTCTCTGTCCTTGCCTTGTAGATGGCCATCTCCTGGTGCCTCTTCATATCACCTTCCTTTTATGTATTTCTTTATATCCATATTTCTTCTTTATATAAGGACACCAGTCATACTGTCTTGGGACCAACCTAATGACCTCATTTTAACTTGGTTACTTTTGTAAAGACTGCATTTCCAGATATGGTCATATTCTGAGGTACTGAGGGGGTTATGATTTCAGATTTTTTGTCTTTTTTTTTTTTTTTTTAGAAGGTGAGGGAAACAGTATTCCACCTATAACACTTTGAGTACACCAACTATGTTCTTTCATACAACTTTTATGGATAATCTACTTATATTTGCTTACCCATATACATTTTAGGATTAGCATGTATTTCTACAAAGAATCACACTGTGATTTTGATTAGAATTACATCGTCTATAGATCGATTTGGAATATTTGACATCTTAACTATAATGAGTCTTTCTAATTCATTAACATGATATGTCCTTATATTTTTTCCTCTTTGATTAGGTATTATAACAGTAATTTGCAGATTTCAGTGTACATATTTTCCACATATTTTATTTGATTTAAAACTTTTCTTTTGGAGGGAAACTCAGGTAAATGATAATACTTTTAGTTTTCAGTCTTCACTGCTAATGAACAAAAGTATGATAGATTTTTCTAAATTGATCTTATGTCTTGTGACATTGTTCAATTACTTTACTAATTCTGAGAGAGTTTGTTGTTTTAATAGGTGCCTTGGGATTTTCTATATTGACAATCATGTTGTCTGTGAATAGGCATTTTATTTATTCCTTTAAAATGTGAACACTATTGAATTATTCTTCTTGACTTATTGTAAATGCTATAACTTTCAATAGGACAATAAATAAGGCTGGTGAGAGTTAACATCTTTGCCTAGTAGAGGAAAATTATTTATTAATATTGTGTATGGTGTTTGGTACAGATCATTTGTAACTATTTTATATATTTATTTATTTTTATTTTTTTAAGATTTTATTTATTTATTTGACAGACAAGAGATTGCAAGTGGGCAGAGAGGCAGGCAGAGAGAGGAGGAAGGGAAGCAGGCTCCCCGCTGAGCAGAGAGCCCGATGCGGGGCTCAATCCCAGGACCCTGGGATCATGACCTGAGCTGAAGGTAGAGGCTTTGACCCACTGAGCCACCCAGGCTCCCCATGTAGCTATTTTTTTTTATTAAATTGAATTGGTTTCTTTCTACTTCTTACATGGTGTTTTTAACATCAAAGAATATTATATTATCAAATATATATTCTTCATTTATTAATATAATGTTTCTTTCTTTAACATGTGACATGATATACATTGATTTTTGAGTGTTGGACCACCTTTGCATTTGTGAGATAGATTATACATGATTGTGATGTATTATTATGTATTGTAGGGTTCAAACTATTGATACATTTTTTGAGGATTTTTGCATCCTTGTTTCTGTTGGATATTTTTATTTTCTTGTGTTATCTTTGTGTTATTTCAGGATAGTTAAACTAAGTTGGAAGTTTTTCTCTTCCTATTTTTTTGAATAGATTATAGTTATTTCATCCTTATAAATGCTTAGTGGAAGTCACCAGTGATTTGAAACTACTAATCTATTTTTTTAAATAAGGAGGACTATTTACAAACCATATTTCTTTTTTAATATATTTTGATAATATGTATCTCAGAGAATTTTTTCATTTCATCTCAGTTGTTCAATTCATGAGCATAAATTTGTTTTTATTATTCCCTTATTATACTTTCTATGTCTGAGGAGTGAATTACAATGCTCCAGATTTCATTCCTGAGTTTGGTAAAATGGATCTTCTCTTTTTTTTCCCTTGTCAGTTTAGTTAAAATATTAAAATATGAATTAAAACATTTTAAAAACATGTTGGGAATTTATTGATACTTTCAACAATAAGCTTATTGAACCAATAAGAAAAACTAAATCATAGAACTGATACAAAATGCCAGTAAATATTTGAAAAACTGTTGTTAAATATTTATAAAAATAAAATTGAAATTAAAACCTTATTTTCACCTATGCAAATATAAATATTGAAATACTTCATAGTTTTTGAAAATGGGAGCTGTTATATTGAAAATACATGTAAAGACTTTTTTAAAAAACTATGCAGATTAATTGATTCTACAATTCTACTTTTTGTAAGCAGTTCTAAGGAATTCTTAGAAATAATTGTACATCACTAAACTTGTATTAGTATTATTTAGAGTAGAAAATTTTTAAAAAACTGAAAATCAAACTCTAAGGAAAGCTTAACATACAAAAGAATATTCTGTATGATGGTTTTGTTACTATGTCAGTTTAGCAAGGATGAATTATTACATTTCTTTTTTTCATGTTTCTGGTGAGAATGGGACACAAAGGAGATTCTCACAGAATTTTGGAAGGTAGAAGAGAAGCACCCATTTTATAGCACACACATACTTTGTTGCTGATCAGCTGCTTGGTATGAAACATACCTGGGGTCACAAATATCTTTTTAGGAATTAAACTTTTTATCTTAATTCTTAAGTTGCTTCAAAATCCAAATCAGGGTAAAATCAGGATATATGTAAAATACTTGATAATACAGTAAATTAACCAGAATTATAAAAAATTATAATTAAATCTGTTATAAGAAATTTATTATGGTGGGGCACCTGGGTGGCTCAGTGGGTTAAAGCCTCTGCCTTCGGCTCAGGTCATGATCCCAGGGTCCTGGGATCGAGCCCCACATTGGGCTCTCTGCTGAGCAGGGAGCCCGCTTCCTCCTCTCTCTCTCTTCCTGCCTCTCTGCCTACTTGTGATCTGTCAAATAAATAAATAAAATCTTTAAAAAAAAAGAAATTTATTATGGTAATAACAAAATTAAAAGATGATAAAAGGTAACACTAATTTCCTAAGATACAATTTCATCTATACAGGTGGTGTCCACAGGTTCAGGGTACAGAGCTGCAGCTGGAAACAGACCAATTTTTCTGGATAAGTTGGTGACAAAATAACCCACAGTACCACTGTGGCCTCTGATACATCACACAATGACCAAGACAACTAGAGCTCTGGAAATATTAAATAGAGTAATTTCTAAGGGCAGGATTTTAAGTAAAATGCAGGTAGTCCAGAGCATTGAAAGTTTGCCAAATTAAAATTGGTACCTTAAATGTTCAAGTTCTTCTGTTATACAAAAAAATAGTATATGGTTAGTCAGTTATCCCTGACATAGTCTCAGTATGGCTTGTAGTTACTCTATCTTCCTCTGGGTCCTGTTCAACTTCCTGACTCCTGGGTTGGGTATGTGGGTTTAGATTCATTAGGAAATTCCCTTGCTTCTACAAGACACTATTCTTATAAAGGTCACAGGCATTTAAGTACAGACATAGGTTTCTGTCTACCCTCACACAGCTTATACTTAGGGCTGCAGCTTGCTATGATCTCCTCTTTCTAACTACATGGCTGTGGACCTCAGGCAACATTATCAGACAAAAGACAGTAGCCTACAGACTCTGCTGAACAATATCTCAAGTTTCATTAAGCAGTTCCTATAAAAGATATGTAAATGATACACACACAGACACACACACACACACACACATACATAGGTATCTAGATATACATTTATTGATAAAATCTCCTGGCTCTGCTTCTGTGGTTGAACCCTGATTGATACATTATTCAAGCAATAATATTTTTTTCCATTTTATTTTATTTTATTTCTTTTCAGTGTTCCAGCATTTTAAGCAATAATATTTTTAAAGGAATGTTACTGATAGAATATTTAGTGAGAATATAGCAGGGAAAGTGCCATATGAAGAATAATTCGTGAAAGATCTAAAGCCAATTTGATTAAATTAAATTTAACACAATGTATTTGTTATGGATTGAATTATGCCCAGCCCAAATTCATATGTTGAAATCCTAACCACTCTCTTTTGTACCTCTGAATTAGATGTTAGTTGGAGGCATGGTCTTTGCATATGTAAACAAGTTAAAATGAGGGCATTAGGATGCATATAATTAAACAAATCTGTTATAAATGGAAAGTTGGAAGACAACATACATAGTGAGAATGCTATGTGAAGCTAAAGGCAGAGATAGGGGTGTTGCATCTGCAAGCTAAGGAAAGCAAAAAATGACCAGCTAGTTACCTGAAAAAGAGTGAGGTTAAAAAAAAAAAAAAATAGGTTGTTCACCATTCTTAGAAGAGATAAACCTTTTTTATCACTGATTTTTACATTTCAGAACTTTGAAACAATTAATTTCTGATGTTTGCGCCATGTTACCTTGTTAAGGATGCCCTTGCAAACAAAACTGTATGTATGGATTTTTAATTATTTTATTCATTTTTAAAAATTTATTTTTTGATAGAGAAAGAGTACAAGCAGGGGGAATGACAGAGAGAGGAGAGACTGAGGGGCTTAGTCCAGGACCCTCATGACCTGATGCAAAGGCAGATGCTTAACTGACTGAGCCACCCAGGTGCCCCTAAATTATACTTTTGAAATAACTTTTTGCTAAGTGTAATTAAAGGAGCACAGTTTTCTTTTACAGTTTCAAGAATGAAAGTAATGTTGATTGACTTGATGTTTTATTAAGTACTCCTAGCAAACGGTGGAATTGTGCAAATATTTAATTGATAGGGAAGAATTTGTTATTTTCCTGAAAGAAAGTCTTTCACAGTGTTGACATATTCATGTAAATAAAATGTGGGCCTCTACATTTTTCAATTTAAGCAGACTATGTTAATGATGTCATAAAATATTGACATTTAAGTCAATTATTTATTTATTTCCTCTAATTAGACCCCTTTGTATTGTACTAATTTTGCTGCCACACTAAATTACCTACATTATTATTTCTTATTAAGTGGCAAGATGTTTTAAAACACTCTGCTTCTGCATGCCTTTAAAGAAGTCATGAAACTTTTATATCAGATTTGTTTTTATTACTAAGCATTATCGGGTTTCTAGATTTTCTTGCTTATTTTCTGTATCTTCTCATTTATGTTTTTTGATATTTTTTGAAACTTATTTGGGTTATGTGTCTGTATTTGTAGAATTCTGATCTTCAAATCCAAGTTCTTTCTGCTTCAAATTTTATGTTAGATCTCTGAAAAGCATTCTTCAGATATGTTGTTCTACATTGTCAATAATAACTTGTATCTAATAAGTTCTGATTTACTCTCTGCTTTTATTATAAACATAATCTATAGGAAGTCTGACAATTATCTGATGATGACTATTTTGTAAGGAATGATTATGTTACTTAAATATATATATATATAAATATATTTATATATATTTTATATACATATATGTGATATATATATACACATATATATGTGTGTGTGTATTTTTTTTTTTAATCGAGCCTGGTATAGACACCTAGGAGCAGCACAGAGAGATATATAAAGTAAAAAAGATGTTTTATACTCACATGTCCTGGATGAGGGAGGTACTGCATTCCCAGAGGACCAAATGCAGGGTACCCTAAACCTCAAAGCTTGTAGTATCCCAAGCTAAATACACACAAACACACACAGAGAGAGTGCACATGAGAAAGTTAAAAAGCTGGTAGGGAGCAGCTGTCATTGGGTGTCAGGACAGAATGGCATTGTAGCATGTGGTCACACTTTAAAGTATAGTTTGGTTGTTGGTCAACAGGAAGGGGCTATCTTGGAGCAAAATGGAGATATCATCATGAGGCTTACCTCTTGGTGCAAATGTTTAATCTGTTGAGTGTGCAGCAGACTCAGAAAAATTAGGTAGAGTCAGAGAGAAGTGGGCAGTGGAAGGACACTGAGGCAACAAACGTTTTACACTTAAATGACAGTGACAAAATTCAAAGCCTTTATAAATATTGTTAACTTAAAGTAATATGGTTGTGGGCTTTGAATCTAGTGGCTGGTATCATCCCCCCCTTAAGATTTTATTTATTTATTTATTTAGAGATAGAGGACGTATAAGCAGGGAGGGCAGCAGACAGAGAGAGAGGGAGAAGCAGGTTCCCCAAAGAGCAGGGAGCCCCGTCTGGGGCTCAATCCCAGGACCCTGGGATCATGACTCAGGCTAAAGGCAGGCGCCTAACTGACTGAGCCACTAGTGCCCCTAGTGACTGGTGTTCTTATGAGGAGGGATTTGCACCTGCAGTGACACCCACATACACTGAGGGAAGATGCCCATGTGAAAGAAGTGGTAGAAATTGTAGGTCTGCAGCTATGAGCCAAGGGATGTCAAGGATTGCCAGTAACCATAAGAAGCTAAGACATGGAAGGACCAACAGAGCACTCTGCCCAAGAATTTCAGGGAACTGTGCGCCTTGCTTGCAGTCGTTCTGAGCTGGTGTGCAGGTTTTTTCCAGATCTCAATGAAAAGGGAGTCCAGGGTTGTGCCTCCAAGTAGAGATGGAGAGAAGGCAATTTTTGAAAAGGGGAAAGTTCCTCTCGAGCACTTCACAGGATTTTAGAAATTCCCTGAAGTTTGGCTGTACAATTCCAGGACAAACCTATGGCTCAGGAGAATCCATTCACAGCTCCCTGCACTGAGAAGGAAGACACCGTGGTGGCCTTCTCAGAATTTCTTCTCAGTGCCTATAACTCCTTGTGTATCCTCATGGTGATTGTGGGTTCCCCTGAGCCATGGACAGTATGAAGCTGGAGAAGAAAAAAACACGAGAGCAAGCCAGACTGCTACTCAGCTGGAACTTCTGAACCACTCAGTGGTATTACTTTTGCAGCAACAGTTTCTTTGGTTTTAAAAAATAAAGTACAGTATTTCATTATAAAAAAATGCAGGGAAAAAGAGTCAAGAAGAAGCATTTGAGTCTGACAGTTGTACAATTTATACTCCAAAGGATAAGAGAAAGTGGTTTTGAATTTAGTTAATTCAGTAAGTAGAAAGGAGTGCTAATAGAGATAATGCCAAGTTACTCATGTTTTCTTGGTTATATAAGAAAAATCATCATTAGGTAAAATTTATTGAGGTGAATTTAAAAAATTAAATGGAAGTGGGGACAGTGTTACAGGACCTGTGAGTAAAATCGAGATGCAGGAATGCTGACCAGAAAAAGATACTATTAGTATGGAAGCTGAAAGTTGACTGATACTGTTTTATGTTCATACTGTGTTGAAAATATGAAAAAGAGGTATCTTTGGAAATGTGTTTTCTGTTTGTATGCCATGTTATAGGAGAAAAAAATAACTGTAGGCATAGTACAATCTGTAAATGAATGGCTAACTGAACTATGAAGAACCTTTGAATACCATAGGAAGTCCTTTCTTGAATAGGATACTTAAAAGACCCATTTATATGCCCATGAACACTTGAAACTTTATTGGACAATTGAGAAGTAATCCTTGATTACTTTGACTTCTACTTCGTTATTCAAGGGAATAAGGATAGCAATGAAAGTAAAAGAATATCAATATATATAAGTAAGTATGTGTACATATACCCACATCCACTCATGCATATCAAAATATTAAACATGGTGTTAAGTTCTGTTGTATTCACCGTGGTAAGATCTCTCTATATAAAGGAGTCACATTTGCTGGACGGGCAGAAATATAAATAAAAAAACCCTTGAGATAAATGTGTTAACAAAATATGTTCAGTGTTTTAATGTCAAGAAGGTTCAGATCTCTTCTGGGGGTCAATCAGGAATTTTCTCTATAGCAGGGGCAAATGATTTGAACATCTATCTATTTGCTTGTTTTCAATCTGCCTGTTCTTCTGGATTCTTTAAGGGCAGAAGCCATCCCCCCTCTGTCTGTCATTATATACTCAGTGCATAGAACAACCTGCAGTATTTATAGTGTACTGCAATGTTTATAGTATTTTTAGATGCATTTACCTAAATGAATCATCTAAAAGGAATAAATAGTAGGTTGGAATGAGACCTCCCATGATTTCTACTTTTTATTTTTTAAGAAGTTTTTATCACTAACTTTTGATGCCAGAATCAGTTCCAGTTTTTATTACTATGTACCCATAATTATTGCAATAAGTCCTCTTAGTGTTTTATCTTTCTTACCCCTGGAGAATAGCTGTCTTTATTGCATATAGCATAAAATTAAAAAAAAACGTTAAGGTGATAAGCCATTACAATCTACTACATTACACATTTCCTAATATATTTCACACTATATTTTCCCTAAGTCCCTTAATTCTAACCAAATTGCTTTTCTCATTTTCCCTATTCAAGGCCACATATATTTATTTCTGCTCAGCATTTTTCCACAATGTTCTGTAGTTTTGTTTTGTTTTTTTAATTGTTTTGTTTTTTCACTCATCAGAATTCTTCCTGTCTGTCAAGACCTGGTTAAGGACTTGCTTCCCTTGCATGCTCTAGTGATCAGTTCTCAAACTTCTCAAATTTCCACAATATCTCTAGCACTTGGAGTTTATACATTTACTTTATCATATGCTGCATTGGATAATTGTTCATCTCTTTAAGTGTAGGGTGGAGAGATTAAACCCTGCCATCAGGCTCTATGCTCAGAAGGTAATTGGAGCCTGCTAGAAATCCTCTTCCTCTGCTCCTCGACCTGCTTGGGTGCTCTGTCTCTCAAATAAATAAATAAATCTTAAAAAAAAAAAAAAAAGATTGTCTTGAATTACTCAAATGCCATATCATGAATGAAATAAACTTGAGAATCAGAGAAACAAAAGGGTTTAAGTTACTATTCCAGACATCATCAGAGTCCACAAAGGAATTATAATCAATGTTAAACAACTTGCATAGCATCCAGTTCTGAACATTAGTTTTTGGAGAGTGAAGTTGATTCTGACACTATCTGAATGATTCATTCCAGTGACCACGTAAAGGAATATGTGCCCTGCTTGTTTCCCCACCCCCCAGCCTCCATCTCACTTAGTTCTCTCTCTTCCACTCAAGGTAGAAGAGACCTGTCAATGTGATGGAATCTATTGTGATGCTTAAAAGCAGTATATTGGAAAAATCCTAGGAAGGCCCTTCTTCTTTCCTGGGCACAAGGACATGTTTGTATGTCTTGATACTAAATCACTGAGTTAAGAGTTTTGAAAACTAATACTCAAGTACTATGATACATGAGTAAGAAGACAGGTAGAGAATTTATATTTCTATAATTTAATATATGAAGAATATATTTTGAAAAAATTCTTTGAAATATATTTTAATTTTTGTAAGTGCACCATTACGGAAATAATGTATTTAAAAATGTTCAGAGGTTTTACGTGAATATTTTGCACATAAAGTGAGAGGCTTCAGTT
This sequence comes from Mustela nigripes, assembly GCF_022355385.1. Classification (NCBI taxonomy): domain Eukaryota; kingdom Metazoa; phylum Chordata; class Mammalia; order Carnivora; family Mustelidae; genus Mustela; species Mustela nigripes. The sequence continues at coordinate 58,778,573 of NC_081571.1, forward strand.
TGCATTGATAATTTGCTGTGAAATTCCTAGAGCTATAATTTGAATTTTTAAGTTAATGAAACAACTTAAAATATCTTGCAACTCTAAAACCTACCCTTAACAAATACCTTTTGGGGGGAAAGCAAAAAGAACTTTCATGGATAAGACATATGAGATTTCTTGTCACACATTAAGATTAAAATGTTTCTAAAGGTTTTATTTTTATTGATTTATTTGAGAGAGAGAGAGGGAGAAAGAGTGAGAGCACAAGCGGGGTAGGGGGTGGCAGAGGGAGAGAGGGAGAAGTAAGCTCCCTGCTGAGAAGGGAGCCTGATGTGGGGCTCCATCCCCAGAACCCTGGGATCATGACCTGAGCCAAAGAGAGACACTTAATCAGCTGAGCCATGCTGATTAAGATGTCTTACTGCTTTGGCTAAGACTTACAGTACTGTGTTAAATAATGGTGGTAAGGGTGGACATCCCTGTGTTGTTGCTGACTATAGAGGAAAAGCTCTCAGTTTTTCCCCTTTAAGGATTGTATTAGCTGTGATCTTCCATATGTGGTCTTCATGATGTTGAGATATGTTCCCTCCATCCTTACCTTGTTGAGGATTTTTATCAAGAATGTGTGCTATATCAGGGGGAGGAGTCAAGATGGCGGAGAAGTAGCAGGCTGAGACTACTTCAGCTAGCCGGAGATCAGCTAGATAGCTTATCTAAAGATTGCAAACACCTGAAAATCCATGGGCAGATCAAAGAGAAGAAGAACAGCAATTCTGGAAACAGAAAAACAACCACTTTCTGAAAGGTAGGACCGGCGGAGAAGTGAATCCAAAGCGACGGGAAGATAGACCCCGGGGGGAGGGGCCGGTTCCCAGCAAGCGGCGGAGCAACCACGCACAAAATCAGGACTTTAAAAGTCTGTTCCGCTGAGGGACATCGCTCCAGAGGCTAAACCGGGGCAAAGCCCACGCGGGGTCAGCGTGGCCTCAGGTCCCGCAGGGTCACAGAAGGATCGGGGGTGTCTGAGTGTCGCAGAGCTTGTGGGTATTGGAACGGGAAAGCCGGCTGTAGAGATAGAGCCGACAGTAAGCTCGCAGCTTGGGGTGACCTTGAACCAGTCGCAGGCTCGGTGAGCTCAGAGCGCGGCCAGAGGTCAGGCAGACGGGAGTAACTGGGCGCTGTTCTCTGAGGGCACACTGAGGAGTGCGGCCCTGGGCTCTTGCTCCTCCGGGCCGGAGACCAGGAGGCCGCCATTTGTATTCCCGTCTTCTGGAACTCTACGGAAAGCGCTCAGGGAACAAAAGCTCCTGAAAGCAAACCCAAGAGGATTACTCACCCCGGGTAAGGGCGGTGTAATTCCGCCTGGGGCAAAGACACTTGAGAATCACTACAACAGGCCCCTCCCCCAGAAGATCAACAAGAAATCCAGCTGAGACCAAGTTAACCTACCAAGGAGTGCGGTTTCAATACCAAGGAGAGCAGCAGAATTCCAGAGGAGGAGAAAGCCAAGCACAGAACTCATGGCTTTTTTCCTGTGATTTTTTTTAGTCTTGCAGTTAATTAAATTTTTTTCTTTTTCATTTTTTTTTTTTTTCGCCTTCGGGTAAAATTTTTTTTTAACTGTTACCTTTTTCTTTTTTAACGATTTTTTACTAGTTTATCTAATATATATATTTTTTCTTTTTTACATTTTTATTAGGTGTTTTCTTTGTTTTTAATTCTTTTCTTTTCTTTTTTTTTCTTTTTTCTTTCCTTTTTTTTTTCTTTCTTCCTTTTTGAAGCTCTTTTTATCCCCTTTCTTCCCCACTCACGATTTTGGATTTCTTCTAATTTGGATAAAGCATATTTTCCTGGGGTTGTTGCCACCCTTTTAATATTTTACTTGACCCTTCATATACTCTTATCTGGACAAAATGACAAGACGGAAAAATTCAACACAAAAAAAAGAACAAGAGGC